>NC_063380.1:71638-79838 GCF_021869965.1 Rhincodon typus | reverse complement strand
AGATAGATAGATAGATAGATAGATAGATAGATAGATAGATAGATAGACAGATAGTTAGATGGACAGATAGATAGATAGATAGATATATACAGGGAGGGAGAGAGAGAAAGACAGAGAGAGAGAGAGAGTTACGACATTCTTTGGGATGTATATTCGCTTCATCTCAGTTTTCAACCACCTCGTCTCTCTGTATACGTATGGCCTCTTGTTCAATACTATCCCACAAGGGGGAACATCGGAACATCATTCACCTGATCAAGCCTTTTTAGAATTTTATGTCCCTCAATCAGATCCCCGCCTCCTTCTTCTGAAACCCCCGGTTAGATGCCAAAAGTATTCAAGTGCTCGGTGTATGGCAGCCCTTTCATCCCTGGATAATAATCTAGTTAATATCTTCTGATTTGCCTTCATTGTGACCGCATCCTTCGTCAAGTAAGGATACCAAAACCGGACCCAATATTCCAGGTGTGTTCTCACCACCGCCTCATATAATTGTAGCAACACTTCTTTACATTTATAATCCAACCCTTTTGCAATAAATGCCAAGATTCCATTTGCCTCTGTGTTATACGCTACATCTATGCACGCACTTTCATGCACAAGGACATCCATATCCTTCTGCACTGACGCACTTTGAAACGTATTCGCAATTAAGCGGAAGTTTTCTCTTTAATTTTCCTTCCAACGTGGACTCGCACTTAACATTCATCTGCCAGATTCTGGTCCTTTTTCCTAGTCTACCAATGCCCACCTGTAAGATCTTGATCTCCATATCTCAGCCTGTTTTCCCAAACATATTAGTACCATCTGCAAAATTTGCTATGTTATACTCTGTTTCTGTTTGCAAATAGTTGAGCTCCAGGAAGTAATCCTACGACACACCACGAGTTACAGTCTACCATCCAGAGCACGACCCATTTACCACCACACTCTATTTTCTTTCACTCGATCAATCCCCTATGCAATCCATTACTCCACCCTTAACCCCCGTTGACCTAATTCTCTGAATCAGTCCATAATGCGGCTCCTTTTTAAATACCTTCTGGTAATCTCGGCATTTCACTTCAACCGGGTAACTATTATCCACTTGCTGCTTGCATCCTCCAAGTGATACAGCACGTTGGTCAAGCATCACATGCCCTTCATGAAAACTGAAAGAACTGTAGATGCTGTAAATCAGAAACGAAACCAGAAGTTCCTGAAAAGCTCAGCAGGTCTGGCAGCATCTGTGAAGAAAAATCAGTGTTCGCATTTCGGGTCTGGTGAGCCTTCCTCAAAACTGATCTCTCGTTTCCCCACTCATTACTATCTGCTCTGGTCACTAAGGGTGTCGGATTAGCATGTTTGAAATCTACTGGAACCATTCCAGATTCCTGGAAATTTTGGAAACTCATAACTAATGCACTCACCAACTTTGCTGCCACCTCCTTTAAATGCACTGGGGGGCACAGATGCAGTTTCTCATTATTTCCAAGGTATTTTAGTCTTCTGAAGTTCCAATGTATAATTTAACGATTCTCTTCCCTTTTTCCATGCTTATAGAAACTTTTGGGGTCAGTACTAATTTCCTTTTGTAGTCCATCTTTGTTCAAATCTTTTAATTTTCGGTGGCCCTTTGTTGAAGTTTAAAGTTTTCCCAATTCCCCAAACAATCCCTCATGCACTCGTTGAGTCTTTCTTCAAGCTACCCTTGCCAGGTTGATTAATCCAATCAACACAGATATTCAAATCACCCCATAATTACCATTGCATCTTTCTGACAAGCTCCAAATTATTGCCTAGTTTATGCTGTGCCCTACTTCGGAAGTAGTGTTTGGCGCCTGTAAATTATCCCGACCAAGGGTCACCTTCCTTTGCTTATCATTTCCACACAGACTAATTCAACATTTTATTCCTTTGTGCCAATATCATTTCTGAATGCAGCCTTGATGTCATCCATAATCAATAGAGCATCTCCACCTCCTGCTCCTACTTGTCCATCCTTTCAGAATTTTGAGTACCCGTGGACATGTAAGTCCAGTCCTGATTATCCCTGTAACCACGGTTCGGTCATCCCCACCAGGCCTTATCCATTTGTCTCTATTTGCCTTGTCGGCTCAAATGCCTCCTTCTCTGCTGCCTAAACAAAATCCTGGTTAGTTCCCGCTAGGCCGACTGTCATCAGATGTGTTCGGCACACCTTGGACAGGATATATCGAACATTGTGAGAGTACGATGTACGTATGTGTGTGGTTCGAAACCAGGCAAATAACTATTCAAATCCCATCGTTTGGACCAATGGTTTGGCATTTTAAGTGCATATCTGAATTCTTCTTCAATGTTATGGCATCCACATAGTTTGGAAGGAGTGCTGCATAGTTTGATACAATGTTTCCTGAATTTCAGGGATCATGTTTTCGGAAAGATTATGGAGATTATGCCCTGCTTTCCTGCGAATTTGGGAAGTTGGTGTGCGATCAGATCTAAGTCTTCAAGATATTAACAGAAAAAAACAGGGTATGTAAAGACATAAAATCTCTTCAGGTGGGCGATTCTCGAACTAGGGAGCACGGTTTGAGATTTAGAAGCCGACTATTCAGGAAGGATGTGAGGAAGCACTTGTCTGCATGCAAAGCGTGGTAGAGGTTTGGAATGCTCGTCCACAAACGGCAGTTGGATGCTGGATCCGTTGTTAATTTTAAGTCAGAGAAAAATGATTTTCTGTTATGCTAATGTAATCAGGAATATGAGCAAAGACGCCAGTCTTTGGTATGTGAAGGTAGGCCACAATGATGAGGAAATATGTGGGGAGAAAAACAGAGTTATCTTTTTGAGTCCAGTGACGACGTTTCAGAATTAACAGAAGCTTGGAAAAGGATGCATTTTTGCTGATGTCGGGGAAGTGGGTGCGGCCGGGATCCTATATTAACGAGTGACCAAATAGCTAATGCAGGAGACAAGAGAGACAGAGAGAGGGAAGTAAAAAGGTAGGCTGACGAAGGGAACGTTGTCGCTACACCAGGCAAGAACAGAAGTTTTATAAGTTATAATGGGGCTTCTGAGATTGTGAGAATGGTTGGGGCGTGCTGAAACCAAGCCATTTCAAGAAAGGACCTGTGTGTGTGTTTTGTAATTCACGTGGAAATGGCTATTCATGCCCTGAGATTATTGAACACGATTTTGAAACCTGAGCACTTCAGGGTCCACAAGCGGACCGACGTTTGTTGCTGGATCAGCATCATGGGGAACACATAAAATGAGATTCGACAGGTAACACGATGCAAGCAGCCACTATCTCTTTGATTCCTGGGGAGTTGAACACACTGCGGACTGTGTACGATATGGTAAAAGTCTTTGGTCCTTTGCAAGGGGCAGAGAGAGCGCGTCATTGGCTCCAGTAACCTGCCTAACTCAGAGAGTTTGCATGTTGCGTGCCAGTTGGCCTGTGCCTCCTGCAAAGCAGTGGCAGAAACCTGGAGAAGAGAGATTGAAGAACAGCACGCTCGGCCAAGCGAAAGAGTCATCTCAGCAAGGCATGTGAATTGCATTCGTTGATTTACATTCCCGTTTTTATTTCCCCTCCCTCCAAACCAACGATTTATTTTCTCTGTCTACTTGTTTTGCAATCATTGGGGTCGTCGGCGCAAGAAATCTGACTTACCCTAAGGGGCGCATCAGTCATACCGAGGTAGGTTCTTTACTCAGAGAGTAGTAAGGGCGTGGAATGCCCTGCCTGCAAAAATAGTAGACTCGCCAACTTTAAGGGCATTTAAATGGTCATTGGATAAACATATGGATGATAATGGAATAGGTTAGGTTAGATGGGCTTCAGATTGGTTTCACAGGTCGGCGCAACATCGAGGGCCGAAGGGCCTGTACTGCTCTGTGTTCTATGTTCTCACCGCATATTACAGCAGCTGCCCAAGACTTTTGTCATATCATGAGTGCACTTTTGATCAAGTTTTCAATGTTTAAGACGTTTCTGACTCAATCATTCTTACAGATAGTGTCACACAATTACAGAATAAAAGAGGAGAGGCGAGGCCATTCGGACTAACAAGGCAAAACTATCACGAAATACCAACTGCAAATCGACAGTTGAGGCCATTCGACTCCAGGAAACAACACTGCTCAAAAAAATTGTACCGTCTGTTAATCGACACTCATCCCACTATCCTGCACAGTGCTCATAACTTTGAATATTGTGACATTTCAAGTGTTCATTCAAAATACTTTGTAAAATGTCGCGTGATTTCCTGATTACCTGACCAGGCAGGACATAATCGAAAGAAGATCCCCATATTTCCTCTGAAACTCTGCTACCTTTCAACTTCATTTGATATCCCTTTGTGGAATTCATCTACATCACTCTCCTTGGCGGTGCGTCCCAAATTCTCTGAGTAAAAATGTTTCTCACCAACTGACTCTTCGCTGTTTTGCTGTCAGTCTCGATACCCCCAAGTTACTAACATACCAAAGTTTGGAAACAGTATATCCTTCGTTGTACTGCAAAATCGTCCATAATATCGAGCATTTCAAACAGGTCTCTTTTAAATGTTCTCTGTTGCTTTGAGATAACGACTAGTGACTCTAGTCTTTCACTGGATCTAAAATTCCTCATAAATTCATGTAAAGATCGCTTTCCCTCTTTCCCGGGCAGTGAGATCTTCCTTAAGTATGATGCCCAGTCCAATGATATTGAGAAGCCTGCTATCACTTCCTTACTTTTGTACTCTACATCTCTATTACTAAACTTCGGGATACTATTCGAATTATTCATAAAAGTTTGAACTTCCCTGGCCACATTCCAAAATACCTACACATCAACAGGACGGTCCCAATTCTCCTGTACACCCCTAAAATTTATATTATTCAGCCTGTGTTGTCTCTCCGTGTTTCGTCTCCCAAAATGCATCACCGCACGCACCTCAGCATTGCAATTTATCTGCCCATTTCTGCCCATTGGGCCGACTTAACAATTTCCCTTCAAAGTCGCTAAGCGTCAACTCCCTGTTCACTATTCTCCACAGCAGCTTCTCATCTGCAAAGTTAGAGACTTCCACAACTATCTGCAAACTGTTCATAGAAATCAGGAAAAGTATAAAGTTCTCAACACGGACCTGTGGCGGAAACTTGACGCAACTCGTCTCCAATGTGAGAAATCTTCATTTGTACCTGCCCTACGTTTCCTATCCTTCAGCCAACATCTAAACCATGCTGCCAATATCCCATCAATCCAAAATATTTTACTGTACTAGCCGGCACGACATGGGGAACTGCATCAAATATTTTCTGAGAGTCTGAATTACAACATCCTCAACACTACCCTCATCAACTGCCTGTGCCATCTCCTCAGAGAACTCGATTAATTTTGTCAGAAATGACCCAACCCTGAAAAAGCCATGTTGACTGTCTCGTGTTCACTCATTCTTCCAAAGTGAACATTTGCGTTATGCGATCTAACTGCATGCAGTCGTTATCCTACGATAGATGTCAAGGTCTGTATTTTAATGGGTTATTTTTTTTTGCCCCCTTTCTGAGCAACACTATCAATCTGCAATCCTCTAGTCCCATGGGATTAATCTTCTGTTCAGGGACATCTGAAGAGTATTAGCTGAAGTATACTTGTTTAGTCTGGCGTCGAAATTAAACTACAAATTTGGGACCGTAAGTACAATGGGACCTTGTTAGACTTATACCAGTGGACCGGGGAACAGCAGATGAAGTTTAACTTAAATAAATGAGGTGTGTTGCATTTTGGTCAGGAAAAACAGAGCAGGGCTCACGCAGTCAATGGTAGGGCCCTGACACGTGTGTGTTCCAACAGAGACGAAGGGGCTCAGGTGCATGGATCATCGAATATGGCATCAGAGTTAGAAATGTTGGTGAAGCAGGCGTTTGGCACACTTCCCTTCAACTGTTAGGGAATATAATATTTGAGTTGGAATGTCATGTTGCGGTTGTACAGGGTATTGATAAGGCCACATTTGGATTACTGAGTTCATTTCTGGTCACCCTGCTGCAGGATGGATACAATTAAATCGGACAAAGCTTAAATAAGATTTACCAGGATTTCACTGAAAGTGGAAGTTTTGACTTATGAGGAGAGTCTGGACAGGCCGAGACTTTTCATCCCTGGAGCGTAGGAAACTGAGGGGTGACGTTATTGGTGTGTATAAGATCATAAAGGGTACGGAGAGGGTGAATACCCAAGGTCATTTTACGAGGGTAGGGGAGACCAAAACTGCAAGGGCGTAGATTTAAGCTGAGAAGCTAAAGACTTAAATGTGGCCTGATGAGCAATTTTTCAGACAGTGATGGTGACTATATGGAACGAGCTGCCAGAGGATTTGGTAGAGGTGAATGCACGTACAGTTTAAAAAGACATTTGTACATGGTTTCAATGTATTAGAAACACACGCAGATGGAACTGGATTGGTTCACGAAACCTGATTGGCGTGGGCTAATCTGATGGAAGGGACTGTGGACTTTACAAAACTGATTGTTTCTGCCTGCTGCAGAAGGGTAAAGCACTCGGGATTCGGATTAAACTGGAAATCTGGATCCAAAAATGGCTTAGTAGCAGGAGGGTAGAGGCGGAAGGCTGCTTGTGTGCATCTGGAATGCAATGGCGTATCACAGGAATTGTCGCTGGGGCACCGATTGTTTGCAAGACACCGAAAGGGATCTGATAAGAATGTAGGGGTCTATCAGCAAGTCTGCCAGGATAATGAGGAAGGTGTCAAGGCTGCAAGCTGACGGAGATAGATCACGACGATCAGTGGCAGGTTTACCTAAAAGCATCTTTCTTAGAATTAATGAGACGAGGAAGTGCTCAGTGAATGGCAGCATACTAAGAAGCTCACAGATAGTGTGGGTCCACAGATCGCTGAAGTTGGGAGAACAGGTTAATAGAACTAGGAGCAGGAGTAGGCCGTCCGGCCCTTCAAGCCTGCTCCACCATTCAATAAGATCATGGCTGATCCTTTCGTGGACTCCGATCCACTTACCCGTGTTCTCACCGTATCCCTTAATTCCTTTATTGTTCAAAAAAAATCTACCTTTTTTTTAAAAACATTTACTGAAGTAGCGTCAACTACTTCACTGGGCAAGGAATTCCATAGATTAACAACCCTCTGGGTGAAGGAATTCCTTCTCAGTTCAGTCCTAATCTGCTCCCTCTAATCTTGAGGCTATGCCCTCTTGTCCTTGCTTCAACTGCCAGTGGAAACATCCTCTCTACTTCTATCTTATCTATTCCCTTCATAATTTTATATGTTTCTATAAGATCCCCCCTCAATCTTCTGAATTCCAATGAATATAATCCCAATCTACTCAGTCTCTCCTCATAAGCCAACCCCCTCAACTCTGGGATCAACCTAGTGAACCTCCTTTGCATCCCCTCCAGTGCCAGTACATCCTTTCTCAAGTAAGGAGACCAAAACTGCACACAGTACTCCAGGTGTGGCCTCACCAGCACCTTGTACAGCTGCAACATAACCTCTCTGCTTTTAATCTCAATCCCTTTAGCAATGAAGGACAAAATTCCATTTGACTTCCTAATTACTTGTTGTACCTGCAGACCTACCTTCTGTGATTCATGCACATGCAGGACACTTGCCTTTTTCAGGCAGGGCATCAATTGTAAGAGCAGGTGGGTTGCGTCGGACTTGTAAAGAACATCGATTATACCACAGCTGGAATGCTCTTTGCAATTCTGCTGTCTACATTGCAGGAAGGATCTGAATGCACTGGAACGAGTGCAGAGGAGATTCACCAGGAAGTTGCCCTGTGATGGGAGTATTTCAGCAATGAATAGATGCTTGAGAAAGCTCGAGTAGTGTTGTTTAGAGAAGAGACGTTGAGGGGGACCTGTCAGAGGGTTATACGACTGCGAGGGACAGGGAGAGGGCTGGATAGAAGGCAGCTATACCCTTTAGTTGTCGGATCAATAAGAGAATATCAATTGGAAGTTAAAAGCAAGGCATTAGAGGCAATATCACGATAGATATACTGACAGTGTGATAGATAGATGGGTAAATAGATAGATAGATAGATCGATAGATCGATAGATAGATAGATAGATAGATAGATAGACAGACAGATAGATAGATAGATAGACAGACAGATAGATAGATAGATAGATAGACAGACAGATAGATAGATAGATAGACAGATAGATAGATAGATAGATAGATAGATAGATAGATAGATAGATAGA
>NC_063380.1:67915-71628 GCF_021869965.1 Rhincodon typus | reverse complement strand
AGATAGATAGATAGATAGATAGATAGATAGATAGATAGATAGATAGATAGACAGACAGACAGACAGACAGATAGATAGATAGATAGATAGACAGATAGACAGATAGATAGACAGGCAAACAGACAGACAGGTATTTGGGGAGAGAGTGAGAGATGTAAAATGGTGGCCTGATACATAGGTAGTTCACAAATGTGTAGATAGACACTTGGTTTGATAGATAGATGAACAGATAAACAGATATTTAAATAGACAGATATCCAGAAAGACAGACACTTGGAGAGATAAACAGACCATTATTTAGATTGACAGATATTTCGACAGATGAACAGACATCTATTTATGTACCCACCACCCAGCCAGGAAAAAGAACCATCATCCAGCAGAATCAGTGTCAAATCCATCATCATTCACTCCCTCGAACAGCGAAGCTCAGTGCGGCCGATCGTGCAAGCTACCGGGCACTTTGATGAAATTCAGAAGGGCTGTCTCACGCTGACTCACCTCTGTACCCTCTACAGGACCATTTGCAGAAAATCAGAAGGGCTGCCTCAGATTGATACACCACTGTACCTTCTTAGTGTACCACCTATATTACAACACTGCCCCCTGAATGGACCTGTACACACCTAATGGCCTCGATGCCAAACCCATTAATTAACCATGACTAGTCCATGTATGATCCAGTCCACAACATACTCCTCGACAACCCAAGTGATAGTCAGTTAGAGAATATAAATATGGGTGTCAATGAGTGTATAAAATATCACACATAAACTATAGTTTGTTGTTCAGTATTTAATCCAACATCTAGTTTTAATAACGGAAAGCAATTGTTGCTTCCATTGTTTCATTATTTTACATATTCGAGTGAAGGGATAGATAAAAACATTCTGTAATTGTCCTCTGAACTTAGTCTGGGTCACGTCGTAGATCCCAGTGTTCGTGCAACAACTCAGGAGCTGGAGAATGAATCCCAATTCTTGGATGTATACAGGCACATATATCAAATCGCTGAAATTGTCCATTCGCTCAAGTATTGAATTCACCATATACATGGCCCACGGCATAATGAAATTGCCAGAAATAAGGAACAGTAAACCAATGGATCTCCTTCGAACCTCCATCTCGGAGTATCTGGGAATCTCCCCATTGCTGTGAGCCCGGAGTCTCCTGCGGGCTCCGCTGCTCACTAAGATATGTCTGACAGTGAAAACACTGAGAAGCAGAATCAGTGCAAATGGAAGACAGGGTGTGAGAACATAGTGAACAATTTCAATTGCGGCCCATAACTCTAAATTAGCATCACCTAATTCTATACCGCAAAACACAGGATTATTCAATAAACCATCATTGCTGTTATACATAAAGTACCAGGTGATGTTATTCAAACAGCTCAGCACAGTCACAGCTCCAAGAACTGCAGCCGCCGTTTTCTCCCGACAATATTTAGTTTTCGGCTTCTGGCAACAAATCGATCGAAGGTGAACATGACGGTGAACCAGACAGAGCAGTCGGATGTTGCATAAAGCAGTGCAGCGTGAATGTTACACACATCCACATTCACCAAGAAAATAAAGGCTTCATGATAAATAACAGGAATATGTCTCAATATCAGGTCAAATATCACCACCAGTAGATCTGCCGTTGCCATGGCCGTGAGGTAGCGAGTCACACATCTAGAGAGAACCCACTTGTCACCGGACAAGATCACAATCGTCAGTAAGTTAACTGTTGGGGGGAGAAAGAAACATGGACATATTACATCATTCCAACCAATACTGATGGGCAGTCTCGCTGCATGTGCCATCTACAAGGTACACGGCACCCCCCTCCAACAACAACTTACAATCCCGTACTCTCTGTCCCCTGTTAGAAAGTTAGCATATGAATTATTCTAACAGCGTTTGGGCATGAGATTGAGTGAATATGGAATTTTTTTTTTTGAGTAGAACAGGTCTTAGATTGTATTTGTGCTTACTCATGTCTGTTTTGTGTGCGAGAGGGTATGTATGGACGCGGGAGTGTGTGAGTCAATGCGCACGTTGATAGACACAATGCGAGTGAGATCGTTTCCCTTAATTTCTGCATTAGTAGCCAGTCAATGTTATCTGCAAAGCCTTGATGGTCAATCAAAAAAAAAATCAACGTCAGTAGAGATTTTCATGTGGTCCTTCGAAGCTTGCTGGTAGGAACTAACAATGGTACCAACTGAGAAAAGCAACAGAAATCATCCAAGTCGCCTCCGCAAATTACTGTGTAGAGAATGTAGGGTAGACTGGTCTAACATAAGTTTACAGTTCACCCCGTAAGCAGAAAAGTACTGAAGAGGAACCGGCAGCACATCTACAAGCGAAGATGGATCCAACTGAGCACAGATCACAACAAACATGATTTATATTATTGATGCCACAAGTTAGAACTTACAAGGGATGCTGATAGCAGCAAGTCACGGGTAGTCCATTCTCTCGAAATCATAAAACATATATTTTATTTTGAATGTCCCGTGATGAATTGAAAATTCGGTATCGTACACGTCCGCAATGTATAAAAATGTTTCATCCAAATTCATGATGCCTCTTCCATCAGTGAGTGGATGGTAATTCTGTAGAGTCCACCCAGTACAACTTGAGCCCTGTGAAGGGGAAACCTTATACAGAGCAGAGAGGAGAGTCCCTGAGAAACATTGTTCTGTTTTTTTGCTCATCTGGCATTATGTCATCGTAAACACCTTAGCTCTGTTAATAGGATTGTTTACTCCGTTCACAGTCACTGGGCAAATGCTTTCAGTTAACCTCTTTCAAAGCAAAAGTTTTCATTGCTATATTTTAAAATCAGTGATCGAACTAACCTCCGAAAATTACCCAGTCCAAGAGTCACTGTTTTAAACAGCTCTATCAAATGTTGGAGGGCACATCTGTAGGTACTGCGTATAATATACAAAACTAATGCTGTGTTTTCCATTGTATGCTGAATTGGATACCAGCGGATGGGAATTGTTGGGTTGCATTTTTAAGCACAGAGGATTGTAGCAGGCATTCCTGCACTTACTTTAGCAAATTGCCTCACGCTCATTGGAAGTGCTAGTTAAACAACTGCCAGGTAAACCAATGGGAAAGGAATACTTACAGAGGAGCAGGAGCAGTGGAGTGGGTATGGTATGCAGTGGGGTGTGAAAAAAATGGCTTTTGTCTCTGGGAAGTTATTGACACGCACACCAAAGGAAAAAGCCATTCAGCCCATCGGCTCTCACTGGCAAGAGCTTCCAAGGAACTGTTCAGATCACTATTTCAAACCATTGGCTCGTAGCCTTGCGTGCTTTCGCATCTCAACTCACATCTATATATTTCTTGAAAGCTATGAAGGCCTCTTTCTCGAACAACATCACAAGGAAGTGTGGTCCAGATTGTAGCATTCCACTGCGTGCAAAGACATCTTTCCTTCCATGTCATCTAAATGTTCTGAGCCTTGCCATTAATGTATGTCCATAATCATTAACTCATCTGTCTAGCCATAACATTTCTGTCCAAAAAACCATGTCCTTCTAATAATGTGGATTCCAGACGTGCACGATATTCTCAACCAATGTTGAATACAGTTCCAGCACCACCTCCCTGCTCTTAATCTCTATGTCTCGACTAACAAAGATAAGTATATCATATACCTTCTTAAACTCATTATCCACGTGCCCTGATGCATTTATGCAACTGTTGGAA
>NC_063380.1:56886-67515 GCF_021869965.1 Rhincodon typus | reverse complement strand
GGCCCGAAACGTCAGCCTTCCTGCTCCTCTGATGCTGCTTGGCCTGCTGTGTTCATCCAGCTCTACACCTTGTTATCTCAGATTCTCCAGCATCGGCAGTTCCTACTATCTCTGTCCAGATTGAATTTCATTTGTCACTGATCATCTGCATCTTCCTGTTATCTAAAGGAATCCTCCTCACTGCATTGCAGCTATACGCCTTATAACTGGTGGGTTCAGAAAGATAAGCGAAGTTTAATTGATAAACATCACAGTCTCTGTGCAAGGGCTCTCTGCAGCAGACCAGAGCAGGGGTCCTCCATGTGCTCTGACCACTGGCTTCCGCTATTGCTTTGCATCAGGTTGCTATCTTCGCTCCTGCGCTGGTCATCTGCCCCTGCTTGGCACTGGGCCACTGCCACCATGCTCGGCACTGGGCTACAGCTCCCGCTCCACTCTGGGCCCTGTGGTCCATACGGCTCCCCGCTCTCGGCGGTGGTAGCTGGTGTCCCCACTCCAGTTTGCTGGCCACTGGCGTCCCTGCTCTGGATCACTGAACCCACTTCGAGGCTGGGAGTCAAGGTATGGAGCGGGGACGTCTGAGGCTGAGAGTCCGACAACACAGAAGGGAGGGAAAGGGAGAGACGAAATGAAGAAAAAACGATTGGTGAACATCTTCGGGAGAAATTAGTGGAATGTTTACAGAGAATGCATCGGATCTCCAGGATTTGCAAACTTCTCTGCAGATAATAAAAATGTAATGAATGGAAATATGTCGGCTTTTTTCCCCTCATGAGTTGTTGTAATTCTTTGAGTTAATGTTGGGGAGAGATTTCAAAGAGGAGTCTTCAGTTCTGTGGCAAGCAGTGTAGGCGAATTTTATTCAGACGTCCTTTACCATCCTGTGTTGGAGACTTTTCTGGAACACTGTCCACTCGACATTCTGATCCTCAAAGTAATGTACAGCAGTAGAGGTGTAGATTAGGTGTGTTAGCCGTGGGAAATGCAGGGGTGCAACGAACGGGCAGGGAGATGTGTCTTGTTTGGGATGCTCTTCTGAGATTTGGTGTGGACTTGTTGGGCCAAAGGGCCTGTTTGCACACTGTAGGAATTCTACGCTTTTATTCTACTCCACTGGCATAAATTGGTGCCCCATCTGGACATGTGCTTCCCAAACAGTTTAAAATAAAAGACAAATGAACTAGCCATGCCATGCCTTCAGCAAACAAGTGAATCAACATTGAGAACCAAGGTCAAGAAACAAGGCTACAATTAACAAAATGATCTTTCCAGTAATCCCAGTGAAGATGGACAAAATAAGTGTCTTTCTCAGTCGTTTCCTCAATACTTTAGTGAAGTCTACATTTGTGTACTGTTAGGTGTTTGATAGGTTGTGAGTGCTTTAACTGTTACAGTTCTATATCGTCGGTTTTTGACTGTCTACTTGTAGCTGAAGGCTATTAAATCATTCTTGGCAGGTACAGGCATCTGGCTCGTTCTTTCTATCGACCAAGGTCCACGTGATCAGTCAGTTGGCAACATGTGTCCTCCATGACTTATTTAACTTTTATGACAACTTCAGAAACAGCAGAGTCTGCATTTGCAAAGGTTCTCCCCTGTGAGAGGTAACACTTTGGTACAATATGGAGGATTCCATGTTATCAGTGCTGACAGGGCCTCAAGGCCGTATCGAACCAGATAGTCGACCTGCTTAGTTGGAGAGGACTAGAAAATCAGACCGAGGGAAGATGTAAGAGAGAGTAAAATGCTGGGCTTGATTCGGTATAATGTCTCCTCCTCCAGTGTAGACAACCCAGATATACCTTACTTGGAGAACTGTGAGTGGATCATGGCACAGCACCTCACAAACGATAGAATGACATTTGGTGGAAGTACAACTTAACCTTCTGACAAGGTTTTAATTATAACACGTTTTCAGCCTCAGATACCCTCTTAATCTCTTCTGTCTTTCCCTGGAATATGATGCCCATTATATGTTGCTCCACAACGTTCGCGAACAGATTCTACTTAATTCACCCCGATTGTACCTGTCATTGTCACCTACACCTCAACGACACCGCTCCAAACCGTCTCTATCCAAAGGAATCGACACTTTTCGTACCTAAAATGCTCCATTCCGACCAGCATCTTGCTGAATCTTCTTTGAATCCCCTCCTGTGCAGTCTCATCCATCAGAAAGCGTGAAGGCCAAAGATGCACACCATGCTCCATTTGAAAATCCTGAACAGCTACAACAAGAACGGAAACAGAACTGGGATTGCCGTATAAATGCAAGAGTCTGAGAATCCTGCAGGGCATAATAAAACTCCTGAAATCTCCACATCACCCCGAAACTACACTCTCCTAAATCCCGTCACCATCAGGAAGGCACGGGGCAGGAATGTGATGGAATATTCTACTCTTGCCTGGATGGGTACAGCTCCAACAACACTCGAGAAGCTTGGCACCCTCCAGGATATTTCAGGCAAAACCCCCACGCCACTCGTCAACCAACACCGTCGACACTCTCTCCGTCCAACTCCGAGACACAATCACAGCAGTCTGTCCATTTTACGAGAGTCAATGCAGATTTTTCTGCAACAACATCCAAACTCATGACCATTGCCTCCTGGAACAACAATCGCGGCATGTTCATGAGAACATCATCCCCTGAGTTGGAAATATATAACCGCTCTGCCGGTGTTAGTGGTTGAAAATCCTGGAATTCCCACCCTGTTGCCATTGTGGGTCCACATACCGCACAGGGACTGCACCAGGTCATAGAGCAGGATCCCGGAAAACAGAGGATCGCCCGTTTCCCACAGAGGGTTTGAAGCTCTCAGAGTGGAGTGAGTTTGTCGAAGTCATTACCGCAGAGGGCTGTCGAAGCAAGAGAGAGAGAGAGATTTTTCAGGAAGGGAACCAAGGAATCTGAGGAAATTCAGGAAAGTGGTGTTGAGGTGTGGACCTTTTAGAAACCTTAAGAAATTGTCTAACAGGACGAGACTGCCTCAAAGCAGGAAAGGTATTCCCAATGAACAAGGGAGTCCAGTCCCTTGAGATTTCCTGCCTTTATCCCTTTAGACCCGACTCTGCTCACATCTATCCATACTGAATTGCATCTGCTGTGCATTTGTTCACTCACTCGACTCATTCAAATTGCGCTGAAATATCTCTTGAATTCTCTTACCCAGGTTTGTGTCGCCGGCAAGCTGGGAGATATAATGTTTACTTCCTTCATTGCAGTGATAAATATATATTGCTACGTCGAAGATGGAACATTCATTCCAACACAATGTTTTCCCCACATCCATATCATTCAATTTAAAAGTTTAATCTGTCTTTTTGGAAGATATCGAAAGTCCTTATGCAAATCTAAGTAAATCACATCCAAGTAAATCTGGATTCCCTTTATCAAGTCTGACACATAGATATTTTCCTGGACGGATGGACAGATAGATAGATAGATTGATTGATAAATGGATAGATAGATAGAAAGGTAGATCGAAAGATAGATAGATAGATAGATAAATGGATAGATAGGTAGAGAGATAGATAGGTAGATAGGTAGATAGATAGATAGACAGACAGACAGATAGACACACAGACAGATAGATTGATTGATTCACAACGCTCTGAGCGATGTAAATTCTCTTCATCTCTATTTTGAACCTGCCTCGTCTCTTTCTATATATGTGACCTCTTCTCCAATACAGTCCCACAAGGTGAAACTTCTCATCAACATTCACCTTAAAAAGCCTCTATAGAATTTTACATACCTCAATCAGATGCCCACCTCATTCTTCTGAACTCCGGGGAGTAGAATCCCAAAGTATTCAACTGTTCCTTTCACACCCGGATAATAACCAAGTGAACATCTGCCTTCATTGTCACTGCGTCCTTCCTAATATAAGGATCCCAAATCTGGACACAATACTCCAAGCGTGCTCTCACCAAAGCCTCATATAATTGTAAAAACACTCCTTTACATTTATAATACAACCCTTTTGCAATAAATGCCAGGATTCCATTTACCTCTGTTACTCTATGCTGCGTCTACATATACACTTCCTTTGATACATGCACAAGGACACCCTCTGAACTGATGCACTTTGAATCTTTTTTCACATTAAACAACATTTTTTTCTTTTATTTTTCCATCCAAACTGGACAAACTTGCACTTAAAATTCATATGCCAGATTCTGGCCCATTCTCCTCGCCTATCAATACCCACCTGTAAACTTTTGATCGACTCATCACAACTTTCTTCCTCAAATAGTTTATTATCACCCGCAAAATTTGCTATGGCATACTCTGTCTCTGTTTGCAGGTCAAACCAATAGATTGCAGATAGTTGAGGTCCCGGAACTGAAACATACGCCACCCGACATGTTACCGTTCACCAACCAGAGCAGGACCCATTCATCGCAACACTCTATCGTCTTTCACTTGATCAATTCCAATCCGAACCATTACTCCACCCTTAGCCCCCTGGAATCTAATCATTTGGATGCAGCACCTTATCAAAAACCTTCTGGAAATCTACATATGCTATATTCACTGGATACCTGTTATTCACTTTGCTGCTTATATCCTCAAAGCACTCTCGCAAGTTTGTCAAGCACCACATGCCCTTCGTGAAAACTCAAAAAACTTCGGATGCTGTAAATCAGAAGCAAAGCCAGAAGTTGCTGAGAAAGCTGAGCAAGTTTAGCAGCATCTGTGAAGACAAATTAAAGTTACATGTCGGGTCCGGTGAGCCTTCCTCAGAACCGGTTTATCGTTTCCCCAAACATTGCTATCTGCTCTGTTCAAAAAGGGTGTTGCATTAGCACGTTTCAAATCCACTGGAAACACTCCAGATTCCTGACAATTTTGGAAACTCATAACTAATGCATTCAACATTTTTGCTGCCACCTCCACTGGGGTGTAGGCCCTCAGCACCGTGAAATTATTTGTCCTTAATCACCTCAGTTTCGTTCACATTTTCTGCCTTGTTCGAGCAAAGTCATGAATTCCACAGTAGTGAGGGGAGTTTTGGGGAGGAATTATTATCTTCTACTGTGAAAGCAGGGACGACATATTGGTTCAGTGCCTCTCGCATTTCTGATTTTCGCATTATTTCCTCGTCATTTTAGTCCTCTAAAGTTTCAGCGATTCATTTAACGATTCTTTTCCTTTTTTTTCCGTATTGATGGAAGCTTTAGGGATCAGAACTAATTTCCTTTTGTAGTTCATCTTTGTTCAAATCTTTTAATTTTCAGTGACTCTTTGCTGAAGTTTAACGTTTTCCCAATTCTCCAAACAATCCCTCATGCACTCGTTGAGTCTTTCTTCGAGCTACCCTTGCCAGGTTGATGAATCCAATCAATGCAGATGTTCAAATCAACCCATAATTTCCATTGCACTTTTCTCACATGCTCCCATTATCGCTTGAATTATGCTATTCCCTACTTCAGAAGTTCAGTTCGGGGCCTGTAAATTACTCCCACCGAGGTTCTCCTTCCATTGATTTCCATTTCCACCCAGACTAATTCAACATTTTGTTCCCTTTTGCCAATATCATTTCTGAATGCAGCCTTGACGACATCTTCGACCAATAAAGCAACTCCATATCTTGCTCCTCCTTGTCGATCATTTCGGAATATTGAGTACCTGTGGACATTTAACTCCAGTCCTGGTTTTCCTATAACCACGGTTCAGTCATCCACATGTCTCTACTTACCTTCTGAGCTCAAATGTAATGGGGAACGAGCCATCCTTTTAAGAGAGCTGGAGTGTATTGGGTAATGGGGAATGAGCCATCCTTGGTAAGAGAGCATGGACTGTAAAGGGTAATGGGGAATGAGCCATCCTTGTTAAGAGAGCTGGACTGTAATGGGGAATAAGGAATGAGCCATCCTTGGTAAGAGAGCTGGGCTGGAATGGGTAATGGGGAATCACCCATTCTATGTAAGAGAGAATTGACTGCAATGGGTAAAAGGGAATGAGCCATTCTTTGTAAGAAAGCATGGACTGTAATGGGAAATGGGGAATGCGATATCCTTTGTGAGAGACCAAGGAATGTATTGGGGAATGGGGAACGAGCCATTGTTGGTAAGAGAGCTGGGCTGTAATGGGGAATGGGGAATGAGCCATCCTTTGGAAGACAGCTGGACTGTAATGGGGAATGAGCCATTCTTTGTAACAGACTATGGACTGTCATGCAGAATGGGGAAAGAGCCATCCTTTGTAAGAGAGCTGGATTGTAATGGGGAATGGGGAATGAGCCATCCTTTATCAGAGAGAATGGACTGTAATTAGTAATGTGGAATGAGCCATCCTTGTGAGAGAGCATGGACTGTAATTGGGAATGAGCCATCCTTTGTAAGAGAGCATGGACTGAAATGGGTAATGGGGAATGAGCCGTCCTTTGTAAGAGAGAATGGGCTATAATGGGTAATGGGGAGTGAGCCATCCTTTGCAAGAGAGTATGCATTGTTATGGGTGATGAGGAATGAGCCATTCTTTGTAAGAGAGTATGGCCTGTCATGGGTCATGGGGAATGAGCCATCCTTTGTAAAAAGAAAAGTATGGACTGTAATGGGTAATGAGCCATCCTTTGTTACTGAGCTGGATTGTAATGAGTAATGGGGAAGGAGCCATCCTTTGTAAGAGAGCCTGGACTGTAAAGGGTAATGGGGAATGAGCCATCCTTGGGAAGATAGCGTGGACTGTAAAGGGTAATGGGGAATGAGCCGTCCTTTGTAAGAGAGTATGAACTGTAATGGGTAACGGGAAATGACCCTTCCTTGGTAAGAGAGCATGGACTTTAATGGGTAATGGAGAATGAGCCATTCTTTGTAAGACAGAATGGACTGTAATGGGGCATGAGCCATCCTTTGTAAGACAGCTCGACTGTAATGGGAAATGGGAAATGAGCCATTCTTTGTAATAGAGTATGGACTGTAATGGGTAATGGGTAATGGGAAATGAGCCATCCTTTGTAAGAGAGCTGGACTGTAATGGGGAATGAGCCATTCTTTGTAACAGACTATGGACTGTCATGGGGAATGGGGAAAGAGCCATTCTCTGTAAGAGAACTGGATTGTAATGGGGAATGGGGAATGAGTCATCCTTTATAAGGGAGAATGGACTGTAATCGGTAATGTGGAATGAGCCATCCTTTATAAGAGAGAATGGACTATAATGGGTAAAAGGGAATGAGCCATCCTTGTAAGACAGCATGGACTGAAATGGGAAATGGGGAATGAGGTATCCTTTGCAAGAGACCATGGACTGTAATGGGGAATGGTAAATGAGCCATCGTTGGTAAGAGAGCTGGGCTGTAAAGGGGAATCGGGAATGAACCATTCTTTGTAAGAGAGCTGGACTGTAATGGGGAATGAGTCATCCTTTATAAGAGAGAATGGACTATAATGGGTAATGGTGAATGAGCCATCCTTGTAAGACAGCATGGACTGTAATGGGGAATGAGCCATCCTTTGTAAGACAGCATGGACTGTAATGGGTAATGGGGAATGAGCAGTCCTTTGTCAGAGAGCTGAACTATAATGGGTAATGTGGAATGAGCCATCCTTTGTAAGAGAGCTGGACTGAAATGTGTAATGGAGAATGAGCCATCCTTTGTAAGAGACCTTGGATTGAAATGGGCACAGGGCAACGAGCCATCGTTTGTAAGAGAGTTGCACTGTAATGGGGAATGAGCCATTCTTTGTAACAGAGCATGGACTGGAATGGGTAATGGGGAATGAGCCATCCTTTGTTACTGAGCTGGACTGTAAAGAGTAAAGGCAAAGGAGCCATCCTTTGTAAGAGAGCTGAACATAATGGGTAATGGGGAGTGAGCAATCCTTTATAAGAGAGAATGGACAGTAATCGATAATGTGGAATGAGCCATCCTTTATAAGAGAGAATGGACTATAATGGGTAATGGTGAATGAGCCATCCTTTGCAAGAGAGTATGCATTGTAATAGGTGATGAGGAATGAGCCATCCTTTGTAAAAAAAAAAATGTTCATGCTCTTTTTCAAAGGATGTATCATACCCCATTACCCTTTACAGTCCATGCTCTCTTACCAAGCCTGGCTCATTCCCCTTTACCCATTACAGTCCATACTCTCTTACAAAGGATGGCTCATTCCCCATTACAGTTCATGCTCTTCTTCAAAGGATGTATCATACCCCATTACCCTTTACAGTCCATGCTCTCTTACATAGGATGACACATTCCCCATTACTCATTACAATCCAGCTCAGTCACAAAGGATGGCTCATTCCCCTTTATCCATTACAGTCCATTCTTTGTAACAGAGCATGGACTGTAATGGGTAAAGGGGAATGAGCCAGGCTTGGTAAGAGAGCATGGACTGTAATGGGGAATGGGGAATGAGCTATCCTTTGTAAGAGAGTATGGACTGTAATGGGTAATGGGGAATGAGCCATCCTTTGTAAGAGAGTATGGACTGTAATGGGTAATGGGGAATGAGCCATCCTTTGTAAGAGAGCTTGGACTGTAATGGGTAAAGGGGAATGGGCCATCATTTTTCTCAGACTAGCACTCTCATGGGTAATGGGGAATAAGCCATCCTTCGTAAGAGAGCTATACTGTAATGCGGAATTGGGAATGAGCCATCCTTTGTAAGAGAGTATGGACTGTAATGGGTAAAGGGGAACAAGCCATCCTCGCGTCAGAGACATGGGTGGAGTCAGCGCCGGCGCTTGAAAGAGGTGGGCGGGGTCGGCGCCTGGAAAATGTCATAAGAGGGTGGGGTTAAAATTTCACTGAGGTTTTTCCGGAGGGAGGAACGAATGGTCAGTCCTCAGTAAAGGGCTCACCTTTGTCCCCCTCCACCCATACATCAATGAATACGTTTGGACGTACAGCAGTTTTTCCGCTGCCTCCACCTCCGCACTTACTTTTTCAACCGTGAGTCTAACCCTCCCTCTACTGACCCCTTCTCCCGCCTCCAACACATTCCCTCCTCCTGGACACCACCCCAAGGCCTCCTACCCTCCCTCGACATCTTCATCTCCAACTGCCATCAAGACATCAATCGCCTCAACCTCTCCACCCCTCTCACCCACTCCAACCTCTCCCCCGCAGAATGTGCAGCCCTCCGCTCCAATCCCAACCTCACCATAAAACCCGCAGACAAGGGAGGCGCAGGTGTAGTATGGCGCACTGGCCTCTACATCGCCAAGGCCAGGCGCCAACTCTCCGACACCTCCTCCTACCGCCTTCTTGATCATGACCTCACCCCCGAGCACCAAACCATCATCTCCCAAACCATCCACAACCTCATCACTTCAGGTGACCTCCCACCCACAGCCTCCAACCTCATCATTCCCCAACCCCACACCGCCCGCTTCTATCTCCTTCCCAAAATCCACAAACCTGACTGCCCTGGTCCACCCATTTTCTCCGCCTGCTCCTGCCCCACCGAACTTATCTCCACCTATCTGGACTCCATTTTCTCCCCCTTAGTCCAGGAACTCTCTACCTACTTCCGTGACACCACCCATGCCCTCCAGAACTTCCAATTCCCTGGACCCCAACACCTCATCTTTACCATGGACGTCCAGTTCCTATACACCTGCAATCCCCATACAGATGGCCTAAAGCCCCTCCGCTTCTTCCTGTCCCACAGGCCCGACCAGTCCCCCTCCACTGACACCCTCATCCGCTTAGCCGAACTTGTCCTCACTCTCAACAACTTCTCTTTCAATTCCTCCCACTTCCTACAGACAAAGGGGGTGGCCATGGCTACCCGCATGGACCCAAGCTATGCCTGCCTCTTTGTAGGCTACGTGGAACAATCCCTCTTCCGTACCTACACTGGCCCTAAACCCCACCTCTTCCTCCGTTACATTGACGAACGTATCGGTCGTGCTCCCACGAGGAGATCGAACAGTTCATCCACTTCACCAACACCTTCCACCCCAACCTTAAGTTCACCTGGACCATCTCTGATACCTCTCTCTCCTTCCTGGACCTCTCTGTCTCCATCTCTGGCATCCACCTCGAAACCGATATCCATTTCAAACCTACCGACTGCCACAACTACCTAGAATACACCTCCTCTCACCCACCTTCCTGGAAAAAGGCCATCCCCTATTCCCAATTCCTTCGCCTCCACCACATCTGATCCCGAGATGAGGCATTCCACTCCCGGACATCCCAGATGTCCTCTTTTATCAAGGACCGCAACTTCCCCTCCACAGTGGTCAAAAATGCCCTCGACCATGTCTCCCGCATTTCCCGCAACTCATCCCTCACACCCCCTACCCGCAATAACAACCAAAACAGAATCCCCCTCGTCCTCACGTACCACCCCACCAACCTTTGAATCCAACGCATCATCCTCCGACATTTCCGCCATCTGCAATCTGTCCCCACTACCAAAGACATTTTTCCCTCCCCACTCTTATCTGCTTTCCGGAGGGACCACTCTCTCCGTGACTCCCTTGTCCGCTTCACACTCCCCTCCAGCCCCACCACACCCGGCACTTTTCCCTGCAACCGCAGGAAGAGCTACACCTGTCCCCATACCTCCTCCCTCACCCCCATCCCAGGCCCCAAGAAGACTTTCCACATCGAGTAGATGTTCATCTGCACATCTGCTAATGTGGTATACTGCATCCGCTGT
>NC_063380.1:41006-56386 GCF_021869965.1 Rhincodon typus | reverse complement strand
TCTCTGTAACCTCCTCCAGCCCCCTAAATACATCACCTCCGCCCTTTCCCCCTGATCTATCCTCCCGGCGAATAAAAAAAAGACCTCCGTCCCCAAACCACGAACCGCACCCGCCGCCCCGCCCCGACAGCTTACCCTTCCCCTGGTCGGTGGGGGCCTGCTGTTGCTCGCCCCCCTCATCGGCCTGCCTCTCCCGCAGCCCGATCTCATCCAGGAAGCGGGTCTGCATGCGCAGCATCAGGTCGGCCAGCCTGCTCGAGTCCCGACGCTTTCCGAACGCCCCGGGGAGCCCGGGATCCCCTCCGGGACCCTCTGAGATGTGCATGCCCACCACCGCCCCTTCGTACTCCTCCAGGTCGGGCACCGTGTCGGGGCTGCGGAGGGGCGCATCCCTCCTGCCGGCCGCCTCCGTCTCCATCTCCTCCTGACTCTCGTCCAGCAGCCTTTCCACCTTCCGGGGCAGGGCGGAGGACATTCTGTTTCGCTAACCACCACTCTCCCCCTCCGAACGAACGAACAAAAAAATGGTCGGATCGCTACCGCTCTGGCTGGCCAATAGCCCTCGGGTCGGCCGGCATGATGGAGCACGGATGGGAGATTGGAAGTCACCCCTCTCCCCGCTCCATCTGTTCGACTCGCCGCCCTCCGAAACCCTCCAAAGGAAGCTTGGCACCGTCTGCAGAGGGAGAGAGACAGAGACAGAGCTGAGACACTGCAGGCTTAGGGTAACATGAGGTGCAGCATTTCGTAAAAGGCGGCAGAGACTTTTTCTCCCACAGGGGGCGGAAATGGCTGTCACGAGGTTGGGCTGGGGCATAATTTTAAGGTGATCGGAGGAAGGTATAGCGGAGACGTCAGAGGTAGGTTCTTTACATAGAGAGTGGTGGGTGTGTGGAATGCGCTGCCGGCGGTGGAAAGTGGATTCAGAGATTTTAGAGACTTCTAAGCGACTCTTGGAGACGCATGTGGAGGATAGTATAATGTAGGGTATGCAGGGTAGATTGATCTTAGTAGGATAATAGGTCGGCACAACATCGTGGGCCGAAGGGCCTGTTCTGTGCTGTACTGTTCTATGGTCTTTAATGGTACAGTCCTTGGTTTGGGGGGGCATGGGGGGAGCTGCTGATTAAAGAGACCTTGGGCGGCCGGGGGGGTGGTGCAGGTTCATAGCTCCTTGAAAGTGGAGTCGCAGGTAGACAGGGCAGTGAAGAAGGTGTTTGGTACGCTTGCCTTTATTGGTCAGTGCATTGAATATAGGAGTTGGGAGGGCCATGTTGCGGCTATACTGATGAGGCCACTTTTGGAATACTGCGTTCAATCCCGGTCTCCCTGCTACAGGAAGGATGTTGTGAAATTTGAAAGGGTTTCAGAAAAGAATGTCGGAGGGTTTGAACTACAGGGAGAGGCTGGGGCTGTTTCCCCCGGAGCGTCGGAGGCTGAGGGGGTGACCTTATAGAGGTTTATAAAATCATGAGGGGCATGGATAGGGTAAACAGACAAGGTCTTTGTCTCTAAAACTAGAGGGGCATAGGTTCAAGGTGAGGGGTGGGGGGGCAAGATTTCAAAGGGACCTGAGGGGCAACTTTTTCACACAGAGGGTGGTGCGTGAATGGAACAAGCTGCTAGAGGAAGTGGAAGAGGCTGGTGCAATGACAAAATTTAAAAGGTATCTGAATGGGTACATGGATAGGAAGCGTTTAGAGGGATAGAGGGCCAAATGCTGACAAATGGGGCTAGATTAATTCAGGATATCTGGGCCGGCACGGACGGGTTGGGCCGAATAGTCTGTTTCCGTGCTATACAGCTCTATAACTCTAATTAATACTGAAATATGTTGCTGCGGGATTTTTGAAACTAAATAATGAAATTGAGGTGTATTTAACATTAATTCAAAACCAAAGCTGAATTGCAGGATTTCTGAAGGTAAATCACAAATTAGAAACGATGAACCTAGTAACATAAAACCTTGAACGATAAATCATTACTGAGACAAATAATGACCATTAACAAATAGTTAAACTTATAAACCCGGGAGTTCTGATGATAAATCACTCATTAGAGACAGAGAATAAAGTTTGATAATTACACATACCACTGCAGGATTTCTAATGATTAATCAGTAAAATGGAGAGATGCTGAAAATGAATTAACGATTAAACAGATACATGCAGGATCTCTAAAGATAAATCACTAATTAGAAAATAAACGTTACTAAATAATTCAACCCAGGACTTTTGATGATAAATCCCTGAAATTCAGAGATAATGAAAGATTAATTAACAATTTGTCCTTTAAGTACAGAATGTTTAACAGCGACTCACGAAAATTGATAGACAATGAAGATTAATTAATGGTTAAACCTTAAACGAAAGATTTTTTTTAAGTCACCAAAATTGAGAGAAAACAAAGATCAATTAATTGTTAAATCCATAAATGAAGGTGTTTTTGATGATAAATCACTAAATTGAGAGATAATAAAGATGAATTGATAATTAAATCTATAAATAAAGGATTTTTGATGATAACTCACCAAAATTGAGAGATGGTGGAGATTAATTTATAAATTAACCTATAAATGAATGATTTTGATGATTAAATCACTGAAATTGAGAGATAATGAAGATTACTTGATCATTAAGCCTATAAATGAAGGATATATGCTGATAAATCACCAATACTGAGACATAGTGGAGATTAATTGATAGTCAAACCCATAAATGAAGATTGTTTGATGATAAATCACCAAAATTGAGAGATAGTGAGGATTAATTAATAATTAAACCTATAAATGAAGGATATATGCTGATAAATCACTAAAGTTGAGAGATAAGGAAGATTAATTGATCGTTAAAGCTATAACTGGAGGATATATGATGATAAATCACTAAAGTTGAGAGATAAGCAAGATTAATTGATCGTTAAAGCTATAACTGGAGGATATATGATGATAAATCAGCAAAATTGAGAGATAGTGAAGATTAATTGAAAATTAAAATTATAAATGAAGATTTTTTGATGTTAAATCACCAAAATTGAGAGATGAGGATTAATTGATAATTAAACCTATAAATGAAGGATATATGATGATCAATCACTCAAGCTGAGAGATAGTGACGACTAATTGATCATTAAACCTACAAATGAAGGATTTTTGATGTTAAATCACCAAAATTGAGAGACAGTTCAGATTAATTGATAACTACACCCACAAATGAAGAATTTTAGATGGTAAAACAGCAGAATTAAGAGATAGTGAAGATCAATTGATAGTCAAACCTATGAATGAAGAATTTTGGGTGACGCATCAGCAAAACTGTGAGACAGTGGAGATGAATTGATAGTTGAAGCCACAAATGAAGGACTTTTGATGAGAAAACACTGAAATTGAGAGATAATTAAGACTAATTGATCATTTAACCTACAAATGAAGGGCACAGGATGATAAATCACCAATATTGACAGACAGTGGAGATTGATTGATGGTTAAACCTATCAGTGAAGGAATTTTTTGATGAGAAAACACTGAAGTTGGGAGACAGTGGAGATGGAGTGAGGAGCTGTCTATTGCTGACTTCCGGCCGCCATCTTGGTGAGGTCCGCCCGGCCCCCGGGGCGCGGTGAGGTCGGAAGTGACGTCGCGACGCCCCCATGCCGCCCCGACGCGCCGACGTCACTTCCCCCTTCTTCTTCTTCCCCACACGCCGCCCCCAGCCACTTCCGGCGTGCCTTTTCCAAGATGGCGGCTGCAATGGAGACCTGCTCCTTGACCTCCCCACGCTGAGAGGGCTGAGGGAGGGAGGAGTGTGTTGGTTGTGGAGGCCCACCCACTGCCTTTTCTTTCAGTAATTTCCAACACGCGCCCCGCCCCCACAACCAACCCTGCAACCTCCTGCCTTCACTGCTCTCCCACCCCATCTCCATCTCAAAAAAAAGCCTCCATTCCCAGAGCCTTGGGCGCCAACCCCTCTCGGCGCCTTGCCCGCTCACCCCGAGAGACCCTAACCTCCCCACCCACCCACAAGCCAACATCGACCACCCCTCCCCCCCGACTTTCGGAGCTGGGGGATTTATCGACGTCCTCTCGCTCGTCGTTCTCCGGATTCATCGATATTCCCGCTTGCCGTTCTCCGGAGTTATCACTAATCGTGCTTGGCGTCCATTGGATTTCCCAGTAATCCTGCTCGACGTTCTTTGGATTTATCGACGTCCCCTCGCTTGTCATTCTTCGGCTTTATCAATATTCCCACTTGTTGTTCTCTGGGTTGATCAATATTCTTGCTTGACGTCCATCGGATTTATCAATTATCCTGCTTGTCGTTCTTCAGATTTATCAATATTCCTGGTTGACATCCATTGGATTTAGCAATATTCCTGGTTGACGTGCTTTGAATTTATCAATATTCCTGGTTGTCATTCTCTGGATTTATCAACATTCCTGCTTGACATTCTTCAGATTTATCGATATTCCCAGTTGACCTACTTCAGATTAATCAATATTCCTGCTTGTCATTGTTTGGATTTATCAATATTCCTGCTTGACATTCTTTGGATTTATTAATATTCCCAGTTGACCTTCAGATTTATCAATATTCCTGTTTGTTGTTGTTTGGATTTATCAATATTCCCAGTTGTCAGTTCAGATTTATCAATATTTCCAGTTGATGCTCATCAGGATTTATCAATCTATACCCTAGTTGACATACTTTGGGTTTATAGGTAGCCCCAGTTTGGAATTCGTCTAATTGAGCTATAACGTCCTCGAGTTTTGCAATACCTCCTTCGGATTCATCAGTATCTTCTCCGGATTTGTTAATATCCCCGGGCTGACATTTGTCAAATTGTTCAGTACCTTCTTCAAATTGATCGGCACTTCCTTCGGATATACCGCTATCCCCCAGTTGACGTGTGTCAAACTGATCAATAACATCTAATTCATTAACACGTTCTTCAGATTTATCAATATCCCCAGTTGATGTCCATCAAATTTGTCAATATTTCTGGCTGGCATTCTTCAAATAAGTTAATATCCTGGCTGACTTTCTCTCCAAATTTATCGATAACTTCTTCAATTTGTCGATACTCCCTGTTAAGGTTATTTTTTTCAAATTTATCAATAATTCGGTTAATACTCTTCAAATTTTATCAATATCATTTTCAAATTGTCAACAGCCCAGTTAATATTTATCAAAACCGTCAGTAACTTTTTGAAATTATCTCTAACTTGGTTAATATCCATTAGATTATCAACAACCTGTTTAATATTCATCAAAATTGTCAAAAACTTCAAATTTAACTATAACCCAGTTAATAGCTGTCAGATTATCCATAACCCAGTTAATATTCAACAAATTGTCAATAATCCAGTAAATTTTCATTAAGTCATTAATTGCTTAAAAGTCATAAAATAAGTCAGTTAATATTCATTAGAAGGTATCACTTACCCAGTTAATATTAATCAGATTACTAATAACCCAGTTAATATTCATTATGTTATCAATAACCTCTTCAAGTTATCATTAAACCAGTTGCTTTTCATTGAACTGTCAATAACCTAAGTAATTTCCATTAAATTATCTTTAACTTCTTCAAATTATCAAAAACTGGTCAATATTCGCTCAATTGTTAGTAACTGTGTTAAAATTCTTTCTCAGTAACCTCTTCAAACTTCCACCACCCCAGTTAATGTTCGTCAAATTGTCAATAACTTTGTCAAATTGTCGGTAATCGACTTGACATTCTTTAAATTTCCCGTAACCTTTTAAAATTTATTTAATAATTACCGATAACCCGGGTAATGTTTGTTATACTCTCAGTAACTTCAAATTCATTAAATTGTCAATAATTGAGTTCAACTTGTTTCTCAAATAACTTCTTCAAACATTCACTCACCCAGTTAATATTCATTAAAAGACCGATAACATATTTAAGTTGCTTGTAAACCAGGCCATATTTATTAAGTTATAAATAACGTCATCAAATTATTAACAAACCAGTTAATGGTTATTAAACTATCAATAAACCAGTTAATAGTCATCAAGTTGTCAAAAATTTCATCAAACTATCGATAACCTATTAATATTTATTAAATTATCAACAATTTATCAAACTCTCGTAAAACCCAGTTAATCTTACATTGCCAAACCCTGCTTAAATTTATCAATAACCTGGTTAACATTCCTTAAATTGCCCATACGTTCTTCAAATCAACAATAATCCTGTCAATATTCGTTACATTTTCAATAGTGTTGTTAATGTTTATTAAATTGTCAATAACTATTTCACATTATCAACAGATTGATTGCTATTAATTTAATTATCAATAGGCTCATCAGCTTTTAACAACCGACAATACTCGTAAAATAATATCAAACTATCAATACTCCAGTTAATGAACAATAACCTGATTAATATTAATTAAATTATTAATAAATGTGTAATATTCACTAAATTACCAATAACGCCTCTGACCTATCAATAACCCAGTTAATAGACATACGTTTATCAATAACATTCTTGAAATTATCAATAACCGGGTTAATATTCATGAAATTATCAATACCGTCTTCACATTCGCAGTACCCCAGTTGTTACTCATAAAATTATCAATTACCTGTTCGAAAAACACAGTGAAGTTTAATTAAATTGTCAACACCTACAAATTATCAGTAACCCAGTTAATATTCATTTAATAATCCCTTCAATTTATCAATAACCTGCTTAATTTTTATTATTATCTACAACACTTTCAAACTATCGATAACTCAGTTAATTTTCATTAAATGATCAATCACCCAGCGAATATCTATTAAATTATCAAAAGTTTCTATAAATTGTCTTCTATAATTTGTTAACTTATCAATAACCTCTTCAATTTATCAATAGCCTGGTTAATGTTCAGTAAATTACCAGCAACTTGGTTTTTCTTCACTAAATTTTCAAGATATCAAAAAACCATTTAATGATCATTATATTAGCAATAAACAGGTCAATATTCATTAAATTGTGAATAATTTCCAAATATAAGTATCTCAGCTAATATTTATTAAATTCTCGATAACACTGTTAAAATATCTACAGTTTAGTTATTATTGATTAACAGTAACATTTTCATATTGTCAATAATCTGCTTAATATTCAGTAAATTGATAATAACTAAGTTACTGTTCATTAATTGTCAAGAATTTTAAATTATCAGTAAGCCAATAGCCTCTTCAAATTAATGATAACTCTGTTAATATTAATTACATTATCGATAACCCAGTTAATATTCACCAAGTTATCAATATCTTCCCTGAATTATCAATAGCCCTAGTTAATTAATCTATTAACAAACCATATTTGTTACATTATCATTAACCTGTTTAATTTTCAGTTAATTCTCAACTAGACGTGTTCATCAAATTTTCAAGGACTTTTTCAAATTATCAATGTTTATTAAATTATCTATTCAAATCAACAAAAACTCAGTTACTATTCATTAAGTTATAGCTAGCGACTCCACATCATCAATAACTCAGTTATTAGTCAGTAAATTATCAATAACCTCTTCAATTTATCAATAACAAGGTTAAAATTCATTACATAAACAATAACTTATTCAAATTATCGCTATCCAACTCAACATTCATTAAATTATCAAAACATTCTTCGAATTATCAAACAGTTAAAATTCATTAAAATATCAATAACCAGGTTATACTCAACAAGTCATCAGTAACCTCTGCAAAGTTTTACTAACCCGGTTAATAATAATTAGATTATCAATAACCTATTCACATTAGCAAATAATTTCAAATTATCAAGAACCTTTTCCAATAACGCTGTGAATTTTCATTAAACTATAAGTAACTTCCTCGTATTATCACTAAATAAATTGTCAGTATCTTCAAATTATCAATAGCTCAGTTAATACTCTCTAAATTATCACTGACGTCTTTAAATTATCATTAACCCCGTTAACGTTCCTTCAATAACTCAGTAAATTATAGGTAACTTATTTACTTGGTCAACAAATTATCAGTAACCCCTTCAATTTATCAGTAACCTGGTCAATATTCATTAAAGTTTCTGTAGTCCGGTCAATACTTATTAAATTATTGGTAACCTCTTCAATGTATCAGTAACTTGGTCAATATTCATTAAAGTTTCTGAAGTCCAGTCAATATTGATTAAATTATCAGTAACCTCTTCAATTTAGTAGTAACCTGGTCAATATTCATTAAAGTTTCTATAAACCAGTCAATATTTTTTAAATTGTCAGTAACCTCTTTAATTTGTGCACCCTGGCTAATTTTTGTTATTGTTATCAATACCTTCTCCAAATTGTCAATATTCATTAAATTATCAATATCCCAGTTAATATTCATTAAATTATCAATAACGACTTCATATCAATAGCCCAGTTAGTCCTCATCAACTTATCAATAACAATTACTTTTTAAAGTTCATTAATTCATTATCGACAACATAGATAATACTCAGTCACTGATCAATAAGTTGTTTAGGTTCATTAAATTCTCAGCAATTTCAGTGTGTTCATTCAGTAATTCTCTATAGCCCGTTTAATGTTTATTAAATTATCAATAGCTTTTGTATGTTCATTTCATTGCGAATAACTTGTTAAAGTTCAATAAACAAAGATCGATAACTTAAATGTTCGTTAAATTATCAATAACTTTGAAAAGATTCATGACATGATTTGCAATAATTTTTTCACAATTGTCAATAACTTAATGTTCATAAACTCATTCTTAATAACACTGTGAATGTTCAGCGAATTACCAACTGCTCGGCAAATATGTTTTAAATTAGCAACAACTTGTTAAACAATTCAGTTAACGTTCCTTAAGATATCGATAAACTCGTTAAGGTTCATTACATTAGCAAGAACTGACTGGATATTTGTTAAATTAAAGGCAATCAGTTGAATTTTATTCTTGTTAAATGTTCATGAGTTATCAATAACTTAAATATTCACCCATAACTTAAATATTCATTAAACAGCTGTCAGCTAAAGTTCTTTGTTTTAAATATCTCCGTGAATGTTCACAAATTTACTTGTAATGTGTTCACAGAATAATTAGAATAACTGTGCTAAGGTTCATTAACTTATCGGTAGGTTGGTAAATATTCGTTGAGTAACCAGTAATTTAATTAATATTTGCTTCAATTGTTAGGATGAACTGAAATTGTTCGCTGAATAAATTAGAGAATTTTGAATGTTCATATTGTCAGTAGCTCCACAACAATAACCTGTTTGTTATGTTATCGATAACTTAGTGAATATGCACTGGATAATTATAGATAACTCAATAAATAGTCATAAACTGTAAGTCATTAAGTGTTGGTAAATAGCTTAACTTTAAGAAAAGCTCCAGTAAATGTTTTTGAAATAACTATTAATAACTAATTTAAACATTAACTGAAGAATAGGTCTCATCTCAGTAAATGTTCGCTGAATAATTGTTAATAACGCAGCAGTTCACAAAATAACTTTCCGTCGCTCAGTTATTAATAACTGTCCTTAACTGCGTAAATATTATTCCTTCCAGTAGCCAGTGTCAGTGCATCTCAGTAATCGCCTACATATCTCTCGGACTGAGTTGGTCAAAATCTTTGTTTTGTATTTTGGAAATTGCAATAAGCCACTTGGCATTTGTTCTTGCTCAGCAGTTGGGTTAACTTAACTGAAACCTGCGTTGGTTCATCCAGTTTAACATCAAGTAGCGACAGCGAGTAATTTCTCTGATCTTTGACAAATAATAACCCCCTTCCACATCAATTCACAAGTAAACTACAGATTCGGGATCTGGATTAGCATGCACCGTTCTGTTTGGCGCTAGGGCAGCCCGAATAAATAAGCTGGTTAAGTCTTTCGAAATCGCAGTTAATCTATCTCAACTCAGGTTGGGAGTTAGCAGAAATAACCCGATCGTTCCCTGCGTTAAGGTCAATCCCAATCAGATTCAGCAACGTACTTAGTAATTCATTTTTCAGATTGAAAAATGCGCTGAAACTTGACACAATTTGCGCATTACAAATTTCATTCCCCTCAATTCATCTGCAGTCTAAATATTTAGTCATTGATGTACGGACCCTATAATATCGCCGATCTAAATCCTTAATATTAATCGTCTTTGACAGCCTCTGCTCAGTAAGTGTTTCATATCCCTCATTGATCTTGAATAATCTCAAAGTCATCCGTTAAACAGTCTCACTTCCGACTGCCCAACTTTGTTTCTGGATTGAATTTATTTGAATTTTGATCCCTTCGCTGAATCTGTTCTTGGGTGCCACCGAACTCCTCTGACTCAAGAGAATTTACTCTGTATCTAACCCCGTGCTGTCCCTGGGAGTCTTTGGTTGGGGGACAGTGCAGAAGGAGCTTTACTTTCGGCGAGCAACGAATAATTGTCAGCCCGCTGAATAATTCTTCCGCTCGGAAAATATTAGCCGAGCTGGGAAGCGGATGATCGAAACACTTTCGCTGTCAGTTCGACACTTCATCTGCATGTCTAACAATCGGTCCCGCCCTACATTGGAAATTCCTTCGGAAGATCCGGGAAGAACACGGGGACGTTAAACTGCGCTCAGCGCCAAGATTAATTGATCCCGCGAGGTGTACTCAGTGGCCTGAACAGCGGCGAATCAAAGGGGAGCGCAGACGCAACTGTCCCTTCTCGTTTCCGAACGCACGGGGTGGGAGAACAATTTGGGGGGGGGAGAGAGAGCCGGCTGGTGGAAAACAGCGGGCCGCCGTCTCTGGAAACCTTCAGCGACTGAGCGAACACGACAACGGCAGAGTGAGCGACCAGCCCGCAGCGGCGCCACCTTGGCGGAGCGGAATCGGGAATGGACGCTTCGTAATTCATCAGCCGCCCCTGAAATTCAGACCCCCCCCCCCCCCCCCCCCCCCTGATGCGTCGGAAGCGATAACCATTTGCGCAGCGGAGCGACAGGGAAGAGATTTCGGCTCGCCGGAGACGGGGGGAAGGATTGCAGACGGGAGCCCGGCGCGGAGGATGAGGGCCGGTTTCTAGAGGTGGGGGCGGGGAAGCGCTCCCTGGCGCGAAATCGCGAGCCGCCGGAAAGGGTGGAGCTGGGGCTCCCCACGAGAGAAGCGGACGCCCCGCCACATGGCAGACGAGGAGGAGGAGGACTGGTACCGGCGTAGGCAGAGGGACGAGGACAGCTCGCTGGAGGACGAGGCGCGGCCGAGGGGCCCGCTGACGTGGAGCGAGAGGAGGCACAGGTCGCGCTGGGAGGACGACGGGACCAGTGCGGATGACACCACGACCTCGCCGACCGAGTCGGACGAAGGTGCGGAGCCCACGCCGCCAGGAGGAGGCGGTGTGGAGCTGGACTTGCTGTCCCTGTCACCAGGCGTGTTTGATGGGAAGGAGGGGGGCAACAGTGTAGAGGAGCTTTACTCTGTATCTAACCCCGTGCTGTCCCTGTCCTGAGGAGTGTTTGATGGGGGGTACGGTGTAGAGGAAGCTTTACTCTGTATCTAACCCCGTGCTGTCCCTGTCCCTGGGAGTGTTTGATGGGTGGTACGGTGTAGAGGGAGCTTTACTCTGTATCTAACCCCATGCTGTCCCTGGGAGTGTTTGATGGGGGGTTGGGGAAGCGACAGTGTAGAGGGAGCTGTACTCTGTATCTAACCCCGTGCTGTCCCTGGGTGTGTTTGATGGGGGGGGACGGTGTAGAGAGAGCTTTACTCTGTGTCTAACCCCGTGATGTCCCTGGGAGTGTTTGATAGGGGAGGAGCGACAGTGTAGAGGGAGCTTTACTCTGTATCTAACCCCCTATCCCTGGGGGTGTTTGATGGGGGGGGTCAGTGTAGAGGGAGCTTTACTCTGTATCTAACCCCCTGTCCCTGGGAGTGTTTGATGGGGGGGGACGGTGTAGAGGGAGCTTTAGTCTGTATCTAACCCCCTGTTCCTGGGAGTGTTTGATGGAGGGGATGATGTAGAGAGACCTTTACTCTGTATCTAACCCCATACTGTTCCTGTCTGGGAGTGTTTGATGGGGGGCCACAGTGTAGAGGCAGCTTTACTCTGTATCTAACCCCGTGCTGTCCCTGTCCCCTGGGAGTGTTTGATTGGGGGGGGGGAGCAGTGCAGAGGGAGCATTACCTTCTATCTAACCCTGTGCTGTCCCTGTCCCTGGGAGTGTTTAGAACATAGAACAGTAGAGAACAGGAACGGGTCGTTTGGCCCACAATGTTGTGCCGAACATGACTCCAAATTAAACTGATCGCTTCTGCTTGCCCTTGTTCCCTATCCCTCCAGTCCTTGCATATTTATGTGCTTATCTAAAAGCCCCTTAAATGCCCCTGTCGCATCTCCCCCCACCACCATCCCCTGGCTGTGTGTTCCAGACCCCTAGCACTCCCTATGAATAAAATTTGCCCCTCGCGTCTCCTTTGAGCTCTCCCACTCTCACCTTGAATGCTCATCCCCCCTAGTATTAGACACTTCAACTCTGGGAAAAAGATTCTGACAGTCAACCCTATCTATGCACCTCAGAATTTTATAGAGTTCTGTCTCCCCTCAGCCTTCGCCGCTCTAGAGAAAACAGCCCCGAGTTTTTCCCAGCCTCTCCTTATAGCGCGTCCCCTCTAATCCAGGCAGCATCCTGGTAAACTCCTCCTGCTCCCTGTCCAAAGCCTCCGCAACCTTCCTGTAATGTGGCGACCAGAACTCAACACAATACTCTAAAGTGTGGCCTGACCAAAGTCTTATAAAGTTGTAACATGACGTCCTGACTCTTGTACTCAGTTCCCTGACCGGTAAAGGCCAGCGTGCCACACACCTTCTTTCCCGCCCTGTCTACTCGCTTTCAGGGAGCTATGGGCTTGAACCCCAACATCCCTCTGTACCTCAGTGCCGTTCGGAGTTCTGTTATTAAATGTAAACTCTTCCTTAACGTTTGATTTCCCAAAACGCAGCACCTCACACTTACCCGGATTAAATTCCATCTGCTATTTCTCCGCCCCTATCTGCCCCAACTGATCTATATCCCGCTGTATCCTTTGACAACCTTCTACACTATCCACAGCTCCACCAGATCTTTGTATGGTCTGCAAACTCACTAGCCCACCCCATCTACGTTTTCAACCAAATCATTTATATATATCGCAAATAGCGGAGGTTCCAGTACAGATCCCTGCAGATCACCATTACTCATGGACCTCCAGCCAGAAAAACACCCTTCCACCACTACCCTCTGCCTTCTATGTACAAGCCAACTCTGAATCCATGCAGCCAAGTCACTGTGGATCCCATGCATCTTAATCTTCTGGAATGAGCCTATCATGAGGTACCCTGTCGAATGCCTTCCTAAAATCCACGTAGACAGTATCCACTGCTCTACTCTCATCGATCACCTTCATCACCTCCTCGAAAAATTCAGTCAATTCAGTAAGACATGGCCTGCCCCACACAAAGCCACGCTGCCTGTCCCTAATTAGGCCATGCTTTTCCAAATACGCGGACATCCTATCGATAAGAATTCTCTCCAGCAGCTTCCCGACCACTGATGTGAGACTCACCGGTCTGTGGTTTCCTGGATTGTCCCCGTTTCCCTTCTTGACCAGAGGGACAGCATAAGCTACTCACCAGTCCTGTGGGGACCTCTCCAGTGGCTAGCGAGGATGCAAAGATCTTGGTCAGGGGTCCCAGCAATCTCCTCTCTTGCCTCTCTCGACAACCTGGGTTAGATACCATCGGGCCCTGGGGACTTAACCGCCTCCGCGCCGCTCCAACACCGCTTCACTCTCGACCTCAAAACGCCCCTCAGCGTCCTCCGCATGGTCCTCCATGTCCTTCTCCCGGGTGAATACCCACTCGTGTAGGATCTCGCCCGCATTCTCTGCCTCCTAGCACAAGCTCCCTCCTTTACCCTGAACCCTCCCCAGCAGGGTTGAACACAGCTCCCAGCTGTTGAATGTGCCCGATAGCAGGCTCCCAATTCACGCTCCCAAGCTCCTGCCCAATACAGACGTAATATAGCCCTCCCACCAGTCGAGTAGCTTCCCACAAGGCCCTGACTCATAGTTCGCAGCCGTCTTAAAACTTTAGGGAGTTGTGGTCACTGTTACCAACATGCTATCCCCGCAGACTGAAAGGTCAGCCCCTCACTGGCCGGGTTCATCACCCGGGTCCAGTGTGGCCCCCCCCCCCTTCCCCTGGTTGGACTGTTTCAAGAAACCGGCTTGGATGCACTCCGCCCCGTCCAACCCTCTTCCTGCAAAGGGATGCCCAGTCAATTTTGGAGAAGCCACGCCAACTCTGGTTTGTTTGCACCTTTCCACGATCTCCTCAAGTGGTTGTTCCTCAGTCTCTCGATGGCTGTTGCGGGGGGTGGGGTTTCCTGCGGTATAATCCTGCCAAGGTGATTGCGCCCACCTCAGTTTTGAGACACCCCCCCTCCCGCCATTGCCTCGGTGAACGAGCCCTCCCCTCCGGGCGCGGAGAGACCCTCCTCCCTTGACGGGCGATGCAAGTCCTCCACTTCTGCTTGCTCCCTCCCTCCCTGTCTCGCCTGAAACCGTGCAACCCCTGGTACATTGGGCAGCCTGTCCTGCCACCTCCCCCCGTCTGTGGGCCAAGCACCCCTCCGACTCCCCCAGTCAGGGGGCCGCAAAATCGTCGTCCCGTGAGTTGACCCGGGCTCGAAGCTCGTCTGCCTGACCTATGACACGCTTCGGCGTTCCTTCAGCTGTCTCCGTGCACACCCCCTCCGCCCTTCCACGTCCTTCCTTTCCGATTTCCCTGGCCCTAACCTTCCCACCCCCTCCCCCGCACCTCAATCCCTCCGCTCGCTGACCTCCTGCTCTGGTTCCCAGTCCCCTGCCGCTCTGGTTTGCAGAGTAGCACCCTGTGAGGAGGCTGGTTCCTGGCCCAGCAAACCCCCACCCCTGCTCCGTCCCTCTCGTACGCCCCATCCCCCATCCCTCTCGTACACCCTCCCCCCACCTCCCCGGAAGACATCGCGTTGCTCCAAGATACCGAAAGCCTGCCCCCACCCCCAGGTCCTTAACCGCGCGCTCCTCTGTCCCGTGTCGCTTATTCCTTCCCTTCACTAGTTCCGGGGGTGACTCAGAGATTACCGGCCTGGAGTTCCTGCTTCCCTAACTCCCTGTACTGACTCGGCAGGAGCTCGTTCCCTCTGCCTGCCCTCCAGGGAGGCGACACACACACACCGCCCTGGAGTCTCAGGCCAGCCGACAGAAACGCCTGTACGTGGCCCCCTGACTCATGATACTGCGATCCCGCTGTCGCTCGCTCGCATCTCGCTTCTACAGCCAGGAGCCACTTGTGGGTCTGCAGGCCTGGCTCGCTGCTGTTCTACTCGCCTGAGAGGCTATTCCTCCC
>NC_063380.1:40137-40506 GCF_021869965.1 Rhincodon typus | reverse complement strand
TGTGTGTGTGTGTGTGTGTGTCGCCCTGTGTCTCTGTTGCCTCCCAGGGCTGTCCCTCGCGGTGGGGGGGCGCGGGAGGGGCGGACGGCTCAGGGCGCCAAAATAATTGCCTCACCACCCCCCACCCCCCTCTCTGTGCCCCCAGGTGGAGGAGAACGAGTGGGTGGTGGACTATGCCCTGAGGAAGCGCAACGTGAAACTGGTGCCCACTGGCCTGGACTTCGGCAAGAAAGGCTTCACAAGGTGAGAGTGCCCGCCGTCGAACAGACTCTCACCTAACGGTAGCACGGCTCGGTCGCGTGGCAGGCGTAGATCGGGGAGGGGGGCGTAAGGGAGTAGGAAATACCTGTTGGTAGATCGTTTACACAA
>NC_063380.1:35874-39811 GCF_021869965.1 Rhincodon typus | reverse complement strand
AGTGACCCTTACCCTGCTGAATAAACACTGACCCTGTACGGTTACACAGTGAGTGACCCTTACCCTGCTGAATAAACACTGTACGGTTACGGTAGCACAGCTCGGCCAAGTGGCAGAAATGGATGTTGATGGTTTAACGGAGCGGGGAAGGGTCAGGCGAGGTGGGTGGCAGGGGTGCGTTGGGGTGTAGTCTGTGACATTGTACGTTGTCGACCCCAGCCGGGTAAAAACGGACGGGATTTTTTTCGAGGTAGCGAGAGATTGCGGAGACCGGAGATTCGAGGAGGTGGAGAGTCGATGGGATGGTACACAGCAGTTAAAGAAAGCATTGGGCACATTCACAGTATGATCGTGTCTCTCCCCCCACTCCCCCCTTCTTTCTCTGTCTCTCTCTCTGCCTCCCGCGTCCCCCCCCAGGTTCCAGGAACGCCGTTTCCACCCCTCCCTCCATCTGACCCGCCGTTTCTACCCTCACACCCACAACATGGACGGCTTCTTCGTCGCCAAACTGCGCAAGTTTGCCAATTCCGTGCCCTCTGCGTCGCGGGAGCCAGCGGCAGAGGGGACGGGGAACCCGGCCCCAACACCACCCCTGGGGGAGCCGAAACCCTCCCACACCCCGCCAGGGGTGAAGCAGAAGAAGAGGAGGAAGGGGAGGAAGGAGGTGGATACGTCTCGGGCTGAGGGAGGGGCTCAGAAGGTCAAGGCAAGGCCCCTCCTGCGCACCAAGCCTCGGGGCCCAGGCAAGAGGCGGAAGGTCAAAGGGCACAAGGCACCCTGAGGCGGCGAACGGATGGATTTTGGACGCGGGTGCAGGTGCACACGTCCTTGTTGACGGAGCTCCCGCGTTTCGGGAATGCCTTCCCCAGAGTTTGGTGGGGGGACAGCCTAGCCACCATCCGCGGTGGGGGCTAGTCTTCCGGAATGTTCTTAGCCTTTGCGTTTGTGTGTGTTTTTTTTTAATCCCCCATGTACAATAAAAGTTTCCAGAAGATCGCGTCTCCTGCCCCGCCTTTTTTCCCCCCCTCCCGGGCGGGAGACGGTGGGCAGCTCCCGAACGGTGTGAGGGGTGGAAGGCTAAAGTCCTGGCGCGATGGAGAGTGGGTTCAGTGCCATGCGCCGACTGATAATACCCTGAAGGGCTCTCCTCCTCAACCACTTCCCTCCCTGCTCCACCCCCACCTTCTCCTGAGGGCGTGGTGACCCTCCGGTTAAACCCCCCACCCCTCCGGCTCTGTAACTACGGCGATTAGCTGTAGAGGAGGAGCAGGAATGTTGCCGATGGCGATACATTGCTGGGGGCGGGGGGCCGGCGGTTCCCCCCCGTCCGAACTTTGGACGGGTTCGGAAGGGGAGGCCCCAGCGTGGACGGTACACACTGCTATGACCGCGCCTGATGGAGGGGAACGTTTGTGGATTCATCACCAGGGTTTTGGGGTGGGGGAGGAGGAGAGAGAGAGAGAGAGAGAGAGAGATATCCACGACTGGTTTACCCTCTTTCCTCCTTTCTTCCTCCCCCCAAACCCACTGATGTCGAGAGAGAGCGCGAGCAAGACTTGCGCTTGGTGGGCGTTCAGAGAATTTGTTCCCTCGCGTTCAGGTCTGGGGGGGTGGGGGAGGGAGTTTAGCATCAACCGTGTCACTTAAAAGCCCACGCCCCTGGGGCTCTCCTCCTCTGGCTGCATCCTGCGCAGCGCCAGGAGGGTTTGGCGGGGGGAAGGAGAGAATAAAATAAAGCCCGCAATCCCTTCCTGCCCGCCCCCAACACAGCCACCCTCTGTTCCTCGCATGGCTCCTGTGCTTCTCGTCACCCCCAAAATAAACCCCCCCCCCCCTTGGTAATGGCTGTAGAGTGGCGGGGCGGCGGCTTCTGTCCCAAGACGCGTCTGGCTTTATGAGTCGCAGGGCGCGGAAACAGCGGGGTGTACAGAGGGTTTGAGTTTTAAACAAAGGCTGGGACTTTTCTCCCACCAACCCCACAACTCCCAGGAAATCTGATTAAAGTTTGTAAAGTAGAGAGAGAGAGAGAGAGACAGAGAGTTGACTCTAATAGTCTTTCCCCAAAGCTGGGGAATATGAAGGGGACATTATTAAAGGAGAGCGATTTAAAGATGTGGGAGGCATTTGGATTTATTTTTAAAGACGGGCACGACAGAAGGTGGTTGGGGAACGTGTGGGACATGTGGAACAGATGTCCCACTGACCTATAGGACTGTGTGTGAAAGAGTGGGGGGGGGGTTAGATTGTCTCTACGTGCGAGAGGGGTAAGGGGAACGGTTGGGGATTTCCCAAAAAAAAAAAAACCCCCCCTTCCCCTGCAACACCCACACGGCGTTTCCCAGGCGAACCGCGGCCCCTAAATAAACATCCCAAAGTGATTGTGTTTTCCCCCACCCCCCAAATATCTCCTGGGGGTCTGTAAATACCGCACAAGCGGCTCATTCGTGGACGTGAACTTTATTGAATGGTTCCAACAGCTGAACAGTGTAACATAAAAACCGAGCTGTCGCAACAGGGCATGGGGACACCAGACACCATCCCCAATCCTGTTGCAAACGGGCAATACAGAGCAGGCAGTGAACACACACACACACACACAGTCTCCCGGGGACACAGTGACAGCTCCCCCCACCACCCCTCAAACAGGGCAGAGAGTCCGACTGATCAGGGGAATGGGATGGGATGGGGGGAGGGAGGGAATGGGGCAACATTCCAGCCCAGATCCTCACTGGCAGTATCAGGAGAGGGCACACAGTGAGCGTATCAATTCTTGGTTAGTGTCATATAGACGAGAGACAGAGACCCAGCCCGATGGAGTCAGCCTGTCCTGTCCAGTTAGATCGCCCCAGATCGGGAGCCGTCAGAGCCGGGGGGAGAAGCTGGAGGAGAGACGGACGGATGGACAGACAGTTATGGAGGACACAGCCTCCCTCGCGAGGTCAGGAGGCAGTAGTTATTCTCCTTGTCCTGGCAGACAGCAGGGTCGGGGGGTGCGGCTTTCATCGTGCTCCGAGCCTCCGGATCCTGGATCCTCTCTGAAACTGCTGCTTTGTGAATCTGCTGGGGGCGGGGTGGTGGGGAAGAAACGAAGACAAATGCGAGTCAGCTCTGGGACCTACCAAACACTGCCCCCGCCCCCCACAGAAGGTGGTGGGTGCCCCTTCAAAACGCAGCTGCACATGAGCTGTATGCAGACCCTTCGCTCAGAGATTCTGACCCAGCGACACTGAAGAGCTACGGCGCATATCGTTTCTGAGTCGGGATTGGGTGGGGAGGGGTTTGTGGGGTCTCCGAGGGGGAGCTGTGCGGGTCGGGGAGGTGGGGGTGGTGGTGTTCCCCTGCCCCTCGTCCTTCTGGATGGAAGGGGCCAGGGGGTTTGGAAGGAGCCGCCCGAGGATCCTTCGGTGAGTTTCCTGCAGACGGTACACACTGCTGCGGCTGTGCCTGAGCGGGCGGAGAGAGAGGGATGTTTGCAGATGCCGTGCCGATCGAGCAGGGACGGTGCCGAGCTTCCCGGGTCAGTTTCTGCTCAATGGGGACCCCCAGGATGTTGGTATTGGGTGGGGGGTGGGAGGGGTGGGTGGTGTTCAGTTCTGGGAATACCATTGAACTTCAAGGAGGGGGGGGGTGGGGGGGCGGGGGTGGGGGGGGATGATGGTTAGATTCTCTTTCTGGTTGGAGGAAGGGAGTGTGTACCCTCAGACACAGAGCCCCCAGACCCAGGAGGGGGGAGATAACGGAGACTTGGCGGATCCTGGAGCGGGTGGTGGGGTGGGGGGCATGGCGCTACCACCTTACCTGTCGGAGGCCGAGGGCCGAGCCTGGAGAGTTACCCCCTGCCAGGGGCTGCAGCGGGGAGCGGATGGTCCCAGGGGCCGGCAACTTCCCGGGAGCTGGATTCCTCTTGGCAGCTGTGGGGCCTGGGGGGGTGGGAAAA
>NC_063380.1:34620-35774 GCF_021869965.1 Rhincodon typus | reverse complement strand
GTGGGGGGGGGGGGAGAGAGAGGGGGGGGGGGGGGGGGGGGGAGAAGAAGAGAGAGGGGGGAGAGGGGGGGGGGGGGGGGGGAGAGAGAGCACGAGAGGAGGGTGAGAGAAGGCGAGAGGGGAGGGTATGAAAGAGGAGAACAAAAAAATGTTAGAGAGAGTGAGCGTGAGACACAGTCGGTGACACCAACGCCCCACACTTGCACATTTCCCCCCTCGCCCAGGCCTCACCTCGAGGTAGGGAGTCTGTCCAAACCAGGGGCCTGTTCCCGGGCCGGGCCGGCCCTGTCCCAGAGGGAATGGTGGCAGCCGCCATCTCTTTGGGAGCCGGCCACGTCTCGCCGTCATCCTGGTCCGACGTTGGGAGCTCGCTCCCGTCTCCCCCTTCCTCCTCGCAGTCCAGCAGCTGATCCACCGCCGTTCCCGAGGCCCCTTCTTCCTCCTCCTTGTCGTCGTCCCCGGCGCCATCTCCCCTCTCGGCCGGGAGGTGCCCCTCCGCCTCCTCGCTCACGAACACTCCGCTCAGCTGTCTCACCAGGTGGTTCAGCTTTGCTGCAAGGAAATTTAAAAAAAACACAACACAGAAACAGCGATATAGAAATGCAGCCCTGGTTAGGGACAATAAGGAGGGAGGAGGGGGAATTGGGAGAGAGATGCGCACACCCAGACAAGCCTGCCCCTCCAACCCCCTCCAGAGCTGTCAACACCCTACCAGTGACGGAGATTTTGAAGGGGGTACGGTTCACCCCAGGAGTGGGGGAGCGCGGGTCGCTGGGGCCTGACGAGCCCCGAGCTCCTACAGTCGCTGTTGATGTTGCTGTTGCTGTTGCCAACTCCTCTTCCTCCTCCTCCTCGGATTCGGCGTCAGCACGGTCTGGGCTCGGGCTGGACAGGACCTGGAAGGAGACGGGGAGTCTGTTAGCGTCACCCCTGGCGGGGGGTGGGGAGTCCGTACCCTGGCCTGGGAAGGGGGGGGTGTAGGGAGGGTGCACGTACCTCGATCGGTGTCCGCACGATCCCGGCGCTGGGCGATCGAGGGTCGAGGGCGTTGGAGAGGTGTCGGTTGTAGGGCGCTCTCACCGGGGTCTCCGCACAAGTACTGCCCGATGTCCCCATCTCTCTCTCTCTCTCACTGCCCCCTCCCCGGGGGGGGG
>NC_063380.1:29716-34520 GCF_021869965.1 Rhincodon typus | reverse complement strand
TCCCTCTGGCAGCTCCTTCTATACACGCACCACCCTCTCCGTGAAAAGGTCACCCCTTTTAGATTTTTCCCCTCTCACCTTGGAATCCCCTGCACTGGGGAAAAGACCTCGTCTATTTACCCTGTCTATGCCCCTCACGATTTTATAAACCTCCATAAGGTCACCCCCTCAGCCTCCGATGCTCCGGGGGGAGGGAAAATAGCCCCAGCCTCTCCCTGTAGCTCAAACCCTCCAACATCCTTTTCTGAAACCCTTTCAAGTTTCACAACCTCCTTCCTGTAGCAGGGAGACCAGAATTGAGCATCATATTCCAAAAGTGGCCCTAACCAATACAGCCATAACATGACCCTCCCAACTCCTATACTCAACGCACTGACCAATAAGGCAAGCGTACCAAACACCACCTTCACCGCCACGTCTACCCGCGAGTCCACTTTCAAGGAACTATGAACCCGCACCACCCAGCAACACTCCCCCCCCCCCCCCCCCCGGGACCTCTCGATGAAGCATGTAAGTCCTGCCCTGATGTGCCTTTCCCAAAACGCAGCCCCTCGCGTTTATCTAAATCAAACTCCGTTCGCCTCTCCTCGGCCCATCTGATCGAGATCCCGTCGTCTAGAGGCGCCCAGGGCTAAAATGCCATGCCCTCATTTAGCCTTGGGGTGGGAAGGGGCACAAAGCAGGTTCCAGGTCGAAAATAGCCTCTCCCACCTTCCCCCACTCTTACCTCTCCCCACCCCGAGATCCCCTCAGCGTCACCGGTCAAGATGAGACACACAGTCACGTCCTTCCCCCGCCACCCACTTCCCACTACCTCAGCCCATTGGCAGGAGGAGAATGAGTGGGCAGCAGGTCAGAGGTCAGATCTCACCATCACCCACCCCCAATGCCAATGACCCACCCAACCCAAATTGGAGGATTCAGTCAAGTCTTAAAGCCCCCAAACTTCCCACTCACCCCAGTGTGGGCAAGAGCAGGCAGGTGGTCAAGTCTCACCGAAACCCCCTCCCCCACCCCCAACACTAACTGCCCACCCACCCCAGGGTTGGGTCAGTAGAGGCAAGACGGTCAAATCTCACCCCAAGGTGGGGCAGAAGGAGACAGAGCGAGAAGGGGCTGCAGGTCAGAGGTCAAAACTCACCACCACCACTCTTCCCCACTCCCAAACATCAATTACCACCCCCCACCACCCACTCACCCTGGTTGGTCAGGCGAGAGGAGACGGTCAATTCTCACCACCCCACCCACCCCAAGGTGGGGCAGAAGGAGAGAGCAAGGGTGGGCAGCAGGTCAGAGGTCAAATGTCACTACCAACAGCCTTCCCCCTCTTTCCCCCCCCCACCCTGGTTGGTCAGGCAAGAGAATACAGACAATTCTAACACCCCCCACCCCCATCCTACTCACCCCAAGGTGGGGCAGGAGGGAGGAGCCAGAAGGAGTGGGCAGCAGGTCAGAGGTCAAAGCTCCTGACCTCCCCCTTGCCCCACTGCCTCCACTCTCGAAAGCCCGGATGTAGAGGGGGCGTGGCCACATTACTCCGCTCCGCCCCGCAGGGATTTGAATCCCAACTGTTAACAGCCTGAGGGCGAGACGGCGTCAGGGCGCAGGCGCTGGAGTCGGGAGGACTGCCACCCCCTTCCCATCAAGCCCTTCGATGGGGGGGGTAAGAGAGGAGAGAAAAGAGGACCACGCCTGCGCCGGTGTCAGCAACAGCAGCACCAGCGCCTCGCACACAGGTGCGCAGGCGCGGTGCCGGCACTCTCCAACCACTCCACTCATCCCTAGCCAACGCCGGGCCGACGCTTGCGCACTCCGCGAAAGACTGGGGTGAGGCGGGGAAAATGGGGTGAGGGATATGAAAAGCTTCTTAAATTTCGATTTTCCTCCCGGTTGCGTTGGAGGTTTTGCAAGCGAAACAAAAAGCTAAAAGAGATGAAAAAGAGGCCAGTTGCATTGGAGGATTAAATATGTTCGAAAATGCAGAAAGTGTAAGGGATCGAAGGAAAGTTCAGGCGCTTGTACCTCTCTCTTGTTGCGTTGAAGGAAGGAAGGAAGGAAAAGGACCAAGTGCAGTACTAAGCAGCAAAAAAAAAGGAGCGACGTAAACCCTCCGCCCATGCACCGCTCCGCTGCCCAGCGGAGACTAAGTGTCCTTCCGGCTCTCCCGATTTCAAAATCTCCCTCCTGCCCACAGGACACGCCCACTTCGTCGGGATCGGCCAATCATTAAACCGAAACTACCGGTGGGCCCGCCTCCCTTGTCGACGCTGCACCAATCGGCTACTCGCCAATCCCACGTGGACGCCTTCCGACCCGCCCCCTTCTGCCGACCGGCTCATCGGATTGGCGGAGCCGCCTGCCCGATTGAACCAATCGGTTCAAACGGCGCTCCACGTGGCCGGTGAAACCCTTCCGTCCAATCACCTCTCAGGCCGGTTCATCCCGAAGCCCCGCGATTGGCCGAACCGGCCCCCCGCACCGTTCAAAACCGGCCGGGTATCAACCAATCCGATTCGCCCACCCCACGTGGTACCGGCTTTCGGTACTCCGGGCGGCCCCATATTAGCCAATCACCTCTTGCCTCGCGGGGCCTCTGTCGCCCGTTTGGGCGCCGATTGGTTCCTTCAAAAGTCGGCGGCGGTTGGAGAAAGGCGGGAAATGCGAAGACAACAGCAAGCCTTCTCCCAAATCAAAATTTTAACGATGCAACATTTCACCCTCGCTACATTGACTGTTGAAAATAGAAGTGGAGACGTGAAACCAAATGCAAGATTAAATCTTTCTGCAAAACACAAATAAAACCCGGGGCATGGTCCCTGATGGGGTTGGGAGGGCAGAAACGGATGTCTCCGCTGCTGTTGGCTCATGCCACCGTCCCCGAAAACAACGTGCATTTCTCATTGGTGTAGAACCCCGTCCATCAAGACTCGCCGGCATCGCGATTCGTTGGTTTACCCCAGCAGCAGACACTGCTTCAAATAGGCCAATCAGAATCAGATATGGGCGGGCACACAGTTGTCGATTGGACAGAATGAGCCGTCAATCAAATTGAACGCTGAGGGGCGGGCGAAAGAATAGATTGACCGGGAGTGGAGACGGGGCAGCCGACGACTGGCTTGCATGCACGTCAATCGAGGCCATGGCCGCACACTCATTGGTGAAATGGCAAGTAGGCGGGATCCGGTTCGAGAAGACCTTTGCCCATTGGTCAGAGTGGCGCAACCCGGACTACAAGCACGGGTGGCGATTGGTTGGGACCGGCGAATGGGGTGGAATGCCGCAAACAGGCGATGTTCTCTCTACTGATTGGCGATACAAGTGTCAGTTACAGCCGTCACAACGGGAAGGGGCGGTGCCGGACCTCCCGATTGGCCGCCTCTCCGTTTTTCCGCTCCACTGCACCTGCGGCAGAAGTCAGACGAGAAAATGATGGTTGCCGATTGGGCAAAATGCCCGTCAGTCATCGCGCACTGTGGGTAGCCGATTGGCTAGAACGGTTGCCATGCTGTCTTCGATTGGCCCTCCCCTGTACCGCCCCACTCCTATTGGTCGTGCGTGTTGCCAGGCGGGGTCCGGTTGGCCGGACCATCCGTAAAGCCCCTTGTGATTGGCCGGCTGGTGGTAATGGGCGGGACCATACAACGGCTCCACCCATTCGCCAGCCTCTCCTCGGACTTGAGTGATGGCGGAGCACGGCGACCTGCTGCTGTCGGTGCTGTCCAGCATCCGGGTGCCGAGGCCCGGCGACCGGGTCCATAAGGACGAGTGCGCCTTCTCCTTCGACACCCCGGTGAGCGGCTCTTCTATTTCCCTGCCGCCCCCCACCACCCGAACCTTTCTGAAAATGGGTAACGGGTTTAAAACGCGCTCTCCGGCGCGGCTAGGCCTCCGGCTGTAGTCCACTTCCGATGGCGTCGGACTACAGCTCCCGGCGGGCCCCGGGGCTGCCCTCCCCTGCGGCGCCCGTCGGGAGTTGTAGTTGCTTTCTTTCCCCAGTCATTGTGAGGTCTGGGAGGGTGGACTACAACTCCCAGGCGGCGTATCGCCACGGTAGGCATGGGCTTCCGGTTTAACCTCCCACACCCTATTGCATTGCATTAGAGGGGGTTACACCCTGTTGCAACGCATTACTGCCGATTAGAGGGGGGTTATTCCTTACTGCATTGTATTAAAAGGGGGTTACTCCCCATTGCACTGCATTACAGCCCATTAGAGGGGGTTATTCCTTACTGCACTGTATTAAAAGGGGGTTACTGCCCATTGCACTGCATTACAGCTCATTAGAGGGGGTTATTCCTTACTGCACTGTACTAAAAGGGGGTTACTCCCCATTGCACTGCATTACAGCCCATTAGAGGGGGTTATTCTTTACTGCACTGTATTAAGTGGGGAGAGTTACTGCCCATTGGTGGGGTGGTGCTACTCCCTGTTATACTGCATTACAGCCCATTAGACAGGGTTATTCCTCACTGCACTGTATTAAGGGGGGAGAGTTACTGCCCATTGGTGGGGGGGGCTACTCCTTGTTATACTGCATTACAGCCCATTAGAGGGGGTTACTCCCCATTGCACTGCATTACAGCACTTTGGGGGAGGTTCTCCCTGTCGCAGTGTATTGTAGCCCCTTGGAGGGCTACTCCCTGTCTCACTGCAGTTTAGCCCATTGTGGGGGGGGGTTACTCCCTGTCGCACTGCATTATAGCTCATCAAACGGGGCTACTCCCCATTGCACTGCATCATAGCCCATTAGAGGGGGTTACACCCTGTCGCACTGCATTATAGCCCATTAGAGGGGGGCTACTCC
>NC_063380.1:29517-29706 GCF_021869965.1 Rhincodon typus | reverse complement strand
GAGGGGGCTACTCCCTGTCGCACTGCATTATAGCCCATTAGAGGGGGTTACTCCCTCTCGCACTGCGTTATAGCCCATTAGAAGGGGCTACTTCCTGTCGCACTGCTTTATAGCCCTTTAGAGGGGGGGTTACTCCCTGTCGCACTGCATTATAGCCCATTAGAGGGGGACTACTCCCTGTCTCACTGC
>NC_063380.1:27497-29507 GCF_021869965.1 Rhincodon typus | reverse complement strand
GAGGGGGCTACTCCCTGTCGCACTGCATTATAGCCCATTAGAGGGGGGTTACTCCCTGTCGCACTGCATTATAGCGCATTAGAGGGGGACTACTCCCTGTCGCACTGCATCATAGCCCATTAGAGGGGGGCTACTCCCTCTCGCACTGCATTATAGCCCATTAGAGGGGACTACTCCCTGTCGCACTGCATTATAGCCCATGACAGAGGATTATACTCCATTGCATTGCATTATACCCTATTGAAAGCAGTTATACCCCATTCCTTAAGACCATAACACACAGAAGCAGAAATTAGGCCATTCAGCCCATCGAGTCTCGTTGGCCATTCAATCCACCTGAGTCTACTTTGCCATTCGGTCGTGGCTGATAACTTTCTCAACCCCGTTCTCCTGGTTTCTCCCCTTAACCCTTGTTCCCCTTGATAATCAAGAACCCATCTTCATCTTAAATATACTCAATGTCCTGGCCTCCACAGCCTTCTGTGGCAGTGAGTTCCATAGATCCACCACTCTCTGGCTGAAGAAGTTTTTCCTTATCTCCATTCTAAAAGGTCTTCCTGTTACTCTTAAGGCCGTGCCCTCGGGTCCTCGTCTCTCCTACCAATGGAAGCATCTTCCCAACTTCCACTTTGTCCAGGCCATTCAGTATTCCGTAAGTTTCAATTAGATCCCCCCTCATCCTTCTAAACTCCAATGAGTATAATCCCAGAGTCCTCAAAAGTTCCTCATATGTTAAGCTTTTCATTCCTGGGACCATTCTCGTGAACCTCCTCTGAACCCGCTCCAGGGCCAGTACATCCTTCCTGAGATGTGGGGCCCAAAACTGTACGCAATACTCCAAATGTGGCCTGACCAGAGCCTTATAAAGCCTCAGTAGTACATCTCTGCTTTTATATTCAAGTCCTCTCAAAATAAATGCCAACATTGCATTTGTCTTCCTGACTACTGACTCAACCTGCAAGTTTACCTTGAGAGAATCCTGGACTAGAACTCCCAAGTCTCTTTGTGCTTCAGACTTCTGAATTTTCTCCCCATTTAGAAATTAGTCCATGCTTTTATTCTTTTTACCAAAGTGCGTGACCTCACACGCTCCCACGTTGTACTCCATCTGCCAATTCTTTGTCCACTCTCCTAACCTGTCCAAATCCTTCTGCAGCCTCCCCCCTCCTCAATACTACCCGTCCCTCCACCTATCTTTGTATTGTCTGCAAACTTAGACAGAATGCCCACAGTTCCTATATCTAGATCGTTTATGTACAACGTGATAAGTTGTGGTCCCAGCACTGACCCTTGCGGAACACCATTTGTCACCAGCTGCCATCCTGAGAAAGACCCTTTTATCCCCCCACTCTGCCTTCTGCATTATGTTTTAGCCCATTGTAAGGGATTATAGCCCACTGTAGGGAGTTATACCCTACTACAGTGCACTATACTGCATTGCACTGCAGTATAGCCCATTATAGAGGGTTCTCCCTAATTCCATTGCATTATAGCCCACTGTAGAGCATTATAGCCCACTGTAGAGCATTATAGACCATTGTACGGGGCTATATCCCATTACATTGCTATGCAGTGGCCTATAGGGAGTTGTTCCACATTGTATTGTGTTCGACCCCGTTGTAAGGGGCTGTATCCTGTTGTAAAGGGTCGGGGTGGGGGGCTGATGGTTAGATTCTCTCTCATTGGAGATGGGCACTGCCTGGCATTTGTATGTAGGAGGGGTTTGCCACCCAACTAGATATTGACCCGGGGATTATTTGTTAAGTTTGCTCAGGGGACTACAGACAAAAGTGAATTGATTCCCCCTATCAGGGGAAACCTTTCTTCCTGTCTATCCAATCTATGCCCCTCATCAGTTTTCTATTTTCATCTCGGTAATGTCCCCTCTTGATCTCCTCTGCTCCAGGGAGGACAACCCCAGTCTGTCCAGTCACTCCTCATAACCAAAACACTGCAGCCCTGAGGCAACATCCTGGTAAATCTCTCCCAGCCCCTGGGGCAACATCCTGG
>NC_063380.1:23400-27487 GCF_021869965.1 Rhincodon typus | reverse complement strand
CCCTGGGGCAACATCCTGGTAAATCTCTCCCAGCCCCTGGGGCAACAGGAACCCTGGTAAATCTCCTGTGCACTCCCTCTGCAGTGCAGTCACATTCCTGTAACACAGTGGCAGGAACGTTTCCAAGTGTTCCAGCTGTGCCTGAAGTACCAGGCCCCCTTCACAGTTGATAAAACTCCTTCATTCAAATGTCGTTGGGTTGTATGGGCTCAGAATTTACCTTTTCTCTCGCTCCCCATCGGTCTTTCTCCCTGCCTCTTCCACACGCCTTTTGGCCTCTGTCTCTTTCGCTGTCTCTCTCTCTGTGTCTGTCTGTCTGTCTCTCTCTCTGTGTCTCTCTCCCGTGCCCTTTCTATATTTGTTTCTAAATAAAAACCGAAAGAACCGCGGATGCTGTAAATCAGGAGCACAAACAGAAGTTGCTGGAAAAGCTCAGCATCTCTGGCAGCATCTGTGAAGGAAAAAAATCAGAGTTAATGTTTAGGGTCTGTTGACCCTTCCTCAGAACTAGGATCTGAAATGTTAACTCTCTGTCTCTGTCTCTGTCTCTGTCTCTCCCTGCCTGTCTGTCTCTCTTTTGTGTGCAGTGTTCCCCTCCTCCTCCCCCAGCCCCGCCGTCTCTCTGTATCTAAGAGAGAGAGACTGCTGAAGAAGTTTACAGCTCTGTGCGTGTTCCCTGACGTTGAGCCCGTTGTTGTGATTTTTCTTCCCCCTCCCCCTCCCACCTCGTTCCTGTTACCTAGGAGTCCGATGGCGGCCTGTACGTCTGCATGAACACCTTCCTGGGCTTTGGTAAGCAGCATGTGGAACGGCACTACCAGAAGACGGGGCAGCGTGTCTACCTACACCTGAGGAGGACCCGCCTGCCGGTGAGGAGGGGTCCGCGGGAAGCCGTTCGGCCCGTCGGGTCCGTGCCTGAGCCGATCCCCGTCCACTCCCCCCTCTCCTGCCTTAAAAAACAAAATCTTGCTCGGCCCGTAATGTGGATAACCTCGCTGTCTGTGTCTCCATCTCTATCTCCGTATACGAAACCTCCTTCCATCGGGTCCACCCCCTCACCCCCCCCCCACCCCCACCACTGTCCTTCCAAACTCCCAGCCAGTATGGACCCATCCTCTCCCCGTGAGGCAGGTCCCCCCCACCCTGGGATCAACCGTGCAAACCTGCTCCTGGCTGCCTCCGATCCCAGTGTTATGTCTGCTTGGATACGTGGCCCCCAACTCGGCCCCCCTTGCTCCGAGACTCTCTCCTCTCTCCCACTCGCTGTGTCTCTCTCTCTCTCTCTCTCTCTCTCTCTCTGTCACACACCCTCACGCACTCAACCTCTCATCGACGCGCATGCTGTCTCTCTCTGCCTCTTCTCCGTGCTCACCCTCGCACTCTCTTGCATGTGCTACAACACGCACGTTCTCCCATTACGCACGCGCGCATTCTCTCCCGCAGACGCACACAGCGTCTCTCGCGTGCTCACGCTCTCCCTCACGTGTGCGCAGTCTCATGGGCGTACGCGCTCTCTCTCTCTTGCGCACGTGCTCTCACACACAGACACACAAGATCTTTTCACGTGTGCGCTGTCCAGGGCCAGCGGCTCTTTGTCAGTCGCACACTGTCTCTCTCTGCAGGCTGTCTCTCACGCCAACACAAATACTCTCTCTCTTGCATGTGCCAGCTTTCAGATGCGCGTGCTCTTTCTCTCTCTCTCTCAGACTCTCACCTCTCGCGTTCACGCTCTGTCGCCCCCTCCTGCACGCGCCCTGACTCTCTCTCTCAGACGTACTCTTGCACATGTGCACTCTCTCTCACTCTCGCGTTCACGTTCTATTGCTCCCTCCTGCACGCGCGTGATCTCTCACGGAGGCACACGCCCGCTTGCACGCATGCTCTCTCTCTCTTTCTCTCTCGGTCTGACTCTTGCATTCACGCTCTATCACCCCCTCCTGCACGTGCGCTATCTGTCTCTCAGATGTAAACACGCTCTCTTACACATGTACTCCCTCTCTCTCTCACACTGTGTCTCTCAGGCTTTCACTCACGCGTTCACGCTCTATTGCTCTCTCGGATGCACATCCTGTCTCTATCTCTCTCTCTCAGAAGCGAGGCTTGCATGCGCCTCTCTCACTTGCTCCCTCAGGAGCCTCTTAATCCCTGCCTTGCTGTTTTTCAGAAGGTGGATGACGGGAGCAGTGGAGCCGGTGATCCACCCAAGAAGAAACCGACTCGTTTGGCCATCGGTGAGAGGACAGGACGGGAGGGGAGGTGGGAGGGGTGGTGTGTGGAAATACAGAGCTCCCTGTACATCACCATGACGGCGTAGCCTACTCCCTCAATCCCCCACTTTATACCCAGCGTCAGCATCGAGCGGCTCCCAGGGACGGGGGGACAATACAGAGCTCCCTGTACATCACCATGACGGCGTAGCCTACTTCCCCCTCAGCTCCCACTTTATACCCAGCGTCAGCATCGAGGATATGGGAAGGTGGGCCGAGGGGAATGGGGGAAGGTGGGAAAGAAGAGGAATAGGACGGGGGCGCTGGAGGACAGAAGTTGGGCGAGAGAGAGAGAGAGAGAGAGAACAGAGGGGTCGTCAGATCGGAGGAAATGTTGGAGTAGGAGGGATCGGGGCAGAGATGGAGGGAGGGAGGGAGAGGGTGGGGAATGGTTGGACGAGAGAGCTGTGTGGGAGTGGGAGAGAGTGGGCAGTGGGAGGGAAGTTGGGGGAAGAGAGAGGGGAGTGCAATGGAGGGAATGGGGAGGATGAAGGTGACAATGAGAGAGAGAACACTGTCTGATACTGGAAGGGGCCAGGGCTGTGACTTTTCACCTATCCGTGCCCCTGACCGTTTTGTTTGTTTGACTCTCACTGCCTGCAGGGGTGGAAGGTGGCTTTGACGTGGAAGGGGAGAACTTTGAGTACGACGAGGAGGTGAAAGTGGTGATTCTACCGGAGCACGCAACCATTCCCCGGGAGTCGCTCAGTCTGATGCCAGCTGCAGCCTGTGACAGGGTATGTAACAGGGTTCGGGGTCAATCCCAGACACCTGGGGCAGTGACTGTATCCCCACTTTATACCCAGCGCCAGCATCGAGCAGCTCCCAGGGACAGGGGGACAATACAGAGCTCCCTCTACATCACCATGACGGCGTAGCCTACTCCCTCAGCCCCCACTTTATACCCAGCGCCAGCATCCCTCAGCCCCCAATTTATACCCAGCGCCAGCATCGAGCAGCTCCCAGGGACAGGGGGGACAGTACAGAGCTCCCTCTACATCACCATGACAGCGTAGCCTACTCCCTCAGCCCCCACTTTATACCCAGCGCCAGCATCGAGCGGCTCCCAAGGACAGGAGGAGACAATACAGAGCTCCCTGTACATCACCATGACGGCGTAGCCTACTCCCTCAGCTGCTGTCAAACCCAGATTGTGACTAGAATGATCTGTGATTGTAGGTGACTGCTTCAGTCGATGGCCTCCTAGCTGCTGACTCGGCCTCTCGGAAACAAGAGATACAGGCCTGGGATGGGGAGGTACGTCAGGTCTCAAAACATGCCCTCAACCTCAAACAGATGGACAACGACGTTCGAATCCCACCCTGGTAAGTGCGTTGCTGAGTTAGTCTTTGGCCCCTAGTGGCTCCCCTCTCTCTCTCTCTCTCCCCCCCTCTCCCTCTCTCCCCTCAGCCCTGTGTATCCCTCTCCCTGCCCGCCACGGTCGCTCCCGCTCGCCCTCATCTCCCCCACCCCGCTCGGCCTCACACCCATTCCCCCCCGCCTCCCCACCACCACCCCAGACGCTCCCCTCGTCCACATCCCTCCGCCCTGTTGCATGCTGAGCTCTCTCTGCCCCTCTGTGTGACTTTCTGACCCCACTCTCCCCGCTGTGTGTCTCCCCCCGGATCAGTGGCTGGAAGTGTACCCGCTGCGACCTGAAGGAGAATCTCTGGCTGAATCTGACGGATGGTTCCATTCTGTGCGGCCGCCGCTATTTCGATGGGAGTGGAGGTAATAACCATGCCCTGGAACACTACAAGCAGTGTGGCTACCCGCTCGCTGTCAAACTGGGAACTATTACCCCCGACGGTGCTGGTGAG
>NC_063380.1:22686-23300 GCF_021869965.1 Rhincodon typus | reverse complement strand
TCGCGCTCTCTCTGTCGCGCTCTCTCTGTCGCGCTCTCTCTGTCGCGCTCTCTCTGTCGCGCTCTCTCTGTCGCGCTCTCTCTGTCGCGCTCTCTCTGTCGCGCTCTCTCTGTCGCGCTCTCTCTGTCGCGCTCTCTCTGTCGCGCTCTCTCTGTCGCGCTCTCTCTGTCGCGCTCTCTCTGTCGCGCTCTCTCTGTCGCGCTCTCTCTGTCGCGCTCTCTCTGTCGCGCTCTCTCTGTCGCGCTCTCTCTGTCGCGCTCTCTCTGTCGCGCTCTCTCTGTCGCGTCCACTGTCCCTGACAGAGAGGTCGAGCCAATCCCTCCTCTCTCCGTCTGAGCCCCAAAACAGTGCCCCCACTCTCTGTCTGTCTGTTCCCCGCTGTCTCCCTCACCCGGCCTGTCTCCTCTCCCGCAGATGTGTACTGCTACGATGAGGATGAGATGGTGCTGGATCCGAACCTTGCAGAGCACCTCTCCCACTTCGGGATTGACATGATGAAGATGCAGAAGGTGGGTCTCTCTGTCTCCGTGTCTCTCACTGTGTCTTTCGGTGTCTCTGTCCAACCCTCCCTAACCTACACATCCCTGGGCACTATGGGACAATATCCCATGGCT
>NC_063380.1:22014-22676 GCF_021869965.1 Rhincodon typus | reverse complement strand
ACAATATCCCATGGCTAACCCACCCTAACCTACACATCCCTGGGCACGATGGGACAATTTCCCATGGGCCATGGCTCGGGAGCAGCTCCGAGGGGGGCGGTGTTCCCATGTATCTGCTGCCCACTCTGGATGGAAGGGGCCGCGGTGTTTGGAAGGAGCCGCCTGAGGATCCTTCGGTGAGTTTCCTGCAGACGGTACACACTGCTGCGGCTGTGCCTGAGCGGGCGGAGGGAGAGGGATGTTTGTGGATGTCGTGCCAATTGAGGCGGGGGGGGGGGAGGGCGGTGCTGCTTTGTTTCAGTCAGTCGGGACGGGAGTTATTCGCTGGATTACTGCAGGATTCCCAGCATCTAACTTGCTCAAGCCTGTAACGTTAGCTCCATCTAACCCCATAGCACGGTCAGTGCGTCATACTCCCACCCCAAGGAGTGGGGGAATCACTGTGCGGTCCCATTCGATTTTCCCCTGACTGGTACTCGTGTCCCTGCCGAGTATTTCAGAGTTGAAGGCGATTGGTGAAGAGGAGAGGTTTGGGTGGAGTGCTGGGGGCTACTAAATTAAAGGGAATGGACAGAGACAGAACGGGTTTAATGGGAGGTTGCTCATGTCACTAAATCTGTTATCTCTTCATCCATCTCGCTCCCCCTCCCGCTCCCTCCATC
>NC_063380.1:19052-21914 GCF_021869965.1 Rhincodon typus | reverse complement strand
CTCCCTCCGTCTCGCTCTTGCTCCCCCTCCCCCCCGCCCCCTGCTGACGTGTGTGGGTCCAGACTGACAAGACCATGACGGAGCTGGAGATTGACATGAACCAGCGAATCGGTGAGTGGGAGACCATCCAGGAATCCAGTGTCCACCTGAAGCCGCTGTATGGCCCGGAGTACACAGGCCTGCAGAACCTGGGTAACAGCTGCTACCTCAATTCTGTCATGCAGGTCGTTTTCAGTATTCCCGACTTTCAGACCAAGTGAGTCAGGTTTCCTGGTCTCCCTCCCCTGCCTGTCCGTCTCTCCCTCCCCTGCCTGTCTGTCTCTCCCTCTCTCTCACACACACACTCACAGTCTCTCTCTCTCTTCCCCACCCCCCCCCCACCCCTGTTCAGGTACGTCGCCAACCGCGAGAAGATTTTCAAAGACTGTCCGAGCGACCCCACACAGGATTTCAACACCCAGCTGTAAGTGATACCCGCTGGCTGATTTACTCTGCCTACCCGTCGCTGATACCCCCCGCCCTCCGCCATCACTCGTTCTGGTTCTGTTACCCCGCCTGGTGTCGGGTGGGTGTCACCGCGCTCTCGGTATTTCGGTCACTCCACCTCCCCACCCCCTGTTTCTGAACGCCTCCCTGTGTTGTTCTGTCTCTCTTTCCCTCTCTCTCTCTGTGTCAGAGCGAAGCTGGGCTACGGTCTACTCTCCGGGGAGCATTCCAAAGGGCCACCGGAACAGACCACGGCGGCCCCGACCCCCAGGAAGCTAAAGGAAGCTGTAACTGCGCCTTCCTGAATGTAGGGGGTTGGTGTGTCTGTGTGTGTGTTTGCGTGGGGGTGGTGTGCGTGCGCGAGGGGTGTGTGTGTGTGCGCGCGCATGCGCGTGCACGTGTGTCAGAGGCTGAGGGGGGTGACCTTATAGAGGTTTATAAAATCACGAGAGGCTGGGGGAGTCTAAATTTAGAGGGCAAGGGTTTAAGGTCAGAGGGGAAGGACTTAAAAGGGACCTGAGGGGTAACTTTTTCACGCAGAGGGTGGTGCGTGTATGGAACGAGCTGCCAGAGGAAGTGGTGGAGGCTGGTACAATTACAACATTTAAAAGGCATCTGGATGGGTGTATTAAAAGGAAGGGTTTAGACGAATATGGGCCAAATGCTGGCAAATGAGACTAGAATGAGGAAACTGGGTCGGAATAACCTGGTTGGGCCGAAGGGTCTGTTTCTGTGCTGCATGACTCTGAGTCAGCGATTTCGGCCGTCCCCAGATGACCGGTCAGTTTGACCTAGGTCTGCCAAAGGCGCAGACAAAGTATCCTGACTCTGAACAAGGACCACGAATCATGACATTAATTAGAGCAATTTGCTTCTGAAACAGATAGGGAACATGGGAGCTTAACTCCACAAGTTAAAACTCTGATCCTGTAGTAAAGTCTCTGTCTCCACTTCCCCGCTCCCCACCCCCCACCTCCCCCACCAATCCACATCTCTCTCTGTCTCTGTCTCTCTCACACGCACACACAGAGGCAGGAAGAAAAAGACATGGGTGTTAGGGATAGAGGAGAAAACGGGGAAAGCAGCGCAGAGCTGCCTCTTCGCAGGGTGTCGCTGATCAGAAGGAGGCTTCCCGATCCTCCTCCTCCTCCTCCTCCGTGAGCCTTCGCTGGTTTGCACGAGGCGCAGGGTGACCGGCCCCACGCTGATAAAGCCCGGACGTGTCGGTCACTGCCGAGGAGCTGCTTTTCTTCTGGGCTTTTACTGCGGAGAACAGAGAGATTCCCCCAGCCATCTGATTTCCGCACTGGCGAGCACGCCATCTCCGTTTTGCGGCCTCCCCTCGTTGCCTCCAGTTCGTCTGCAGCTTCTGCTGCATAAGCAGCACTGCGAGCAATGAGGGCCCCTGGGCAACATGCTGGTAAATCTGGAACAAAAACAAAGTTGCTGGAAAAGCTCAGCAGGTCTGGCAGCATCTGTGGAGGAGAAAACGGAGTTAACGTTTCGGGTCCGATGACCCTTCCTCAGAACTGGTTTTTGTTTTGGTTTTTATTTATGCTGGTAAATCACGTCTGTGCTCTCTCCAGTGCGATCACATCCTTCCTATAATGTGCACACAAGACTCCAGCACTGGCTTTACCGACCATTTATACAATCCCAGTGTAACCTCCCTGGTTCAAAATGCGATCCAAGGCCGTTTGATCCAACTGTCCTGATACCTGAAGGGACTGGCGGACACACAGCAAGATCCAGCTGATCCCCGGCGCTTTTCACGCCCCTACCGTCTGTCGCGTATTCCATTTGTTTGAGCAGACTCTGCTTCGGGATCTCTTCTGGGTTTTATCCCAACAGCTGCGGTCAAGCATCTCCCACCCGGGAATGCCCTAAACCAGAACTAAAGAACCTGCCCGACTAAACCGAGAGACTCTTCGTCTCGCTCGGGTGTGTGACGCCTTCCCGCTGTTGGTTGAAAAGCTGTTCGTTCCGAAGATGGCTGTCTCGAACCACTGCAAACGGAATCCCCATGGCTGCAAAATATAGCTGCGTGTTAATTATTAACATCGGGCATAGGTTCCAAACTCAAAACGCCACCAGGCTGGGTCAACGCAGACCCAGAAGACTTCGGGTGGGGGGTTGCGTGGTGAGGTTGGCGGGTATGCGGGCTTCGAGGTTTCAGGATCGCACTGCGCGTTTTGACGCGGCCGCTGTTTCTCGCCGGCAGGTGGAGCAGGACGGGATCGCCCCGCGGATGTTCAAGACCCTGGTGGGGCGGGGTCACCCAGAATTCTCGACCAACCGACAGCAGGATGCGCAGGAATTCTTCCTGCATTTCATCAACATGGTGGAGGTGAGTGTTCCCATCATCCCTGTATCGAT
>NC_063380.1:17543-18952 GCF_021869965.1 Rhincodon typus | reverse complement strand
CCCTGTATCCATCCCCAAACTAATCCCACTGCCCCCCGCGCTCTCCCCCCATAGCCCTGTACCAGTGCACAGAGTAATCCTTCCCTTGTGTCTGTCTCTCCCCTGGGTTTCCCAGCGGAACTGCCGGAGCTCGCAGAATCCCAACGAGGCCTTCCGCTTCCTGGTGGAGGAGCGCATCAACTGCCTGGCATCCGGGAAGGTCAAGTACACACAGCGGGTCGACTACATCATGCAGCTCCCTGTTCCCATTGATGTGGCCGTCAACAAAGGTGAGAAAGCGGGGTCATGTGAAGGTCCAGTCCACACGGGGACCATCCCTGATGTGCTGGGGGCGGGGGTCAGTTTGGGGCGGGGAGAATGGTGTACGTTTGCATGAAATCCCCCACCCTTCACCTGTCCCCCTCCTGCGCAGAGCAGGACGTGAACGCGAGCTCTCGAGCAACCTCCAACCGGACTGTAAGAGCTTCCACGGCTCCCCGGGCAAACGGGTGTAGCTGGCCCTATCTCTGAGCCCAGGTCTGTCGCGCGTTGCAGGATGGGGAGCAAAGGCAGGAGGATTTGGGCCAAGAATTTGGAGGAGCAGTCAGGATCAGGAGAAACAGGAATGGGCCGCTCCGTCCTCAACCCAAACCTCTTCTGCCCTTCCGTATGATCGTGGCTGGTTTTCGCCCCAGCTTCAGTGATGCTTTCCCACCTGTTAGCTTTCACACGCGTGGCTCATTAAAAATGCTGCCCTGCTCCCTCCGGCATTTACTGAGCGTCCTGTCGCTCCCCCAACCCTCCACCCCCAGCACTGTGGCGGGGGGAGGTTAGTAAAATTGACAGATTTATGAGTGTTCTTGAGAGAAGCAGTTTCTCTGCATCTCCATTGGAAATCTGAGTGTTGAGCAGCCCCCGCCCCCCCCCCCCCGTTCTCCCTTCAAGAGGCAAACCCCTCATCTATGAGCTGAACGGGTAATCCCCCCGACCTTTACCCAATACGAGGTTGGGGGTGGGGGGAAGGTGCAAACCTCCGGCCCATTCACAGGACCTACCCCTCTGTGTTTGTCAGTGTCTGGGGTCACGCCTGCTCTGTGCTGTCCACGAGCTGGGAAACGGGATATCGATTTGGCGTTTCCAAAGACTGTGACCTCCGTTGCAGACCTCCCATCCGATATTCACACACGACCCCACCGCCCCCCCGCCCCGCCCTGCCCTCAGCGAGCGAGCCGGAGATCTCCCAGCTTCTGGGTTCATCCTGTACGCGAGTTGCATTCTGCCGATGGCCCTCAGGGCCATGAAAACACAGCGGTCGGGGGGGAAGGGGGGCCGAAGGGCAAAACTGCACTCCCTGAGACTCCAGGTGTGGGATTGCACTGTGCAGTCACAGCGCGATGTTTCCCCCCTGGTGATGGAGGAGAGAGACACAT
>NC_063380.1:17128-17443 GCF_021869965.1 Rhincodon typus | reverse complement strand
TGTTGCAGAGGAACTTGCGGAGTATGAGATGAAGAAACGTGAGGCCGAGGCAGACAAGAGTGTGATCCTGGAGATGGTACGCGCCAAGATTCCGTTCGAGTCCTGCCTACAGGCCTACGCCGAGCCGGAGCAGGTCGATGATTTCTGGAGCACGGCCCTGCTGGCCAAGTCGGTGGCTGTGAAGTAAGTGATGGACCCCGCCCCCCCCACCGCCCCAACATGGTAATACCTGGGTATACCCCCACCCCCACACAGTAATACCCGGGTATAACCCCCCCAACACACGGTAATACCTGGGTATACCCCCCCCCCAAC
>NC_063380.1:15460-16424 GCF_021869965.1 Rhincodon typus | reverse complement strand
CTCTCTGCCCCCGTTTCTCCCCCATGCCCCGTGCCTGCGTCTCACTCTGTCCCTGCTCGCTGTGTTACAGACGTCTCCATCGAGATGCCAGACGAGCTGGACATCTCGGCCCTGCGGGGGAGCGGCCTGCAGCCGGGGGAGGAGGAGTTACCTGAGCTGGCCCCCCCCCCTCGTCACGCCGGATGAGACGAAAGGTAGCCTTGGCCTGTGTGGCCTGGACGATGACGATTCTCTCTGCTCTGCCCAATTCTCTTCTCCAACATGTTAGTGTCTCTTTCTCTCCCTCTCTCTCTGTCTCTCCCTCTCTCTGTGGCTCACACCTGATACCACCCCGCCCCCACCTTCCGTTTGCCCTCCCTGCATTCGGGTGCATGGGTGCCGCCTCCCACAGTTGAATAGCTGGGAGGGAGCAGTGGTGTGTGGTTGGCAGCCCTTCTCTGTGGGGCGAGGTTGGGAGTTGGAGGGGAGAGAGAGCGAGATCTAATCCCGCTTCTCCAGGTTTGCTCCAGAGGACGATATTGCAGCCTCCCACAGTGGAATAGCCAGGTTGGGGCAAGGCAACAGCTCCTTGGCCGGGGTGGGGAATGGGAACGGGGATAGGGCGGGGAGACGCATCATATGGGGCTGTGTCAGATCTAGGAGAGAGAGAGCACGCTCCCCGTTTCGCTGTAAGGGAGGGTGCAGTGCAGCCTCCCACGGCCGCATAGCCTCCTCCGGACTCAGAGGAGGGGTGGCGCGGTGGGAGATTTAAGGAAGTGTGTGGGTTGGGGCGGGTGCAGGTTGGGGAACCGGTTCTGAGCAAAGCCATCACACACCACCCCACCCCCCCCCCCTCCATTTTTGTTCTGAAAGGGAGTACAGTGCAGCCTCCTGTGGTTGAATAGCCAGGAGGGGCAGGGTGGGTGGCGGGCCCTGGGTCTTTGCGCTGTGGTCTATTGCGGGTGAGGCGCGGCACTGTTTGCTC
>NC_063380.1:14975-15385 GCF_021869965.1 Rhincodon typus | reverse complement strand
CTGTCTCTCTGCCCTCCCCCTCCCCCTCCCCCTCCCTCTCTGTCTGTGTGCCCCGCTCTCGCTCCCTCAGCGCCAGTCCTGGACGAGAGTGTGGTGGTACAGCTGGTTGAGATGGGGTTTCCAGTCGAGGCATGTCGGAAAGCAGTCTATTACGCGGCCAATAGTGGGCTGGAGGCAGCCCTCAACTGGGTGATGGCTCACCTCGAGGACCCAGGTAAGGACCCCCCAACGAAGGAGGGAGGCTGTGTGTGTACGTACGGCCAAGTGAGGAGGAGCACAGGGTCTGTCTCCACTCTCTGCTGGTCTGGGTTCGGTTCTCACTCTCCTTCTCACCCTGTCTCGTCTTGTGCACCATGTCTCGCTGACCCTGTCACTCACGCGTTCTCTCTCTCTCGCGCACTTTCTCTCTC
>NC_063380.1:13228-14317 GCF_021869965.1 Rhincodon typus | reverse complement strand
TCAATCTCTCACTCCCCTCTCCGCCTGCAGAACAACAGCCTGGAGCGAGCTGTCGACTGGATCTTCAGTCGGATCGATGATCTCGATACTGAGGTGGACATGGATGTGTCCGAGGCTCGCTCCGCACCAGAATCCCTCTCTGAGTCCGTGCCACCGGGGCCGAAGGTCAGGGACGGACATGGCCGTGAGTACTGTAATGTTCTCCACATCACACACACACACACCGCTGCCCGCCCCCACCCCCACCCCCACCACCACCACCCACACCTCACTCCCCGGGTCACAGAGCGGGGGGGGCGGGGGTGAAACAGATCGGGATCCCATTCCCGGTCCTCGTCCCCCTCCCTCTGGGTCAGGGAGGGATGGGGGTGGGGGGTGCGGTGAAACAGACTGCGAGCCCCCTCCTGATCCCCATTTCCCCCCCGGGGTTAGGGAAGGATGGGGTGGGGGGCGGTGAAACAGACTGCGAGCCCCCTCCTGATCCCCGTTTTTCCCCCCCGGGGTTAGGGGGAGGGATTGGGGTTCGGGCGCTGGTAAAGGAGAACAGGATTCCAGGATGATGTCCCCTTCTCTCTCTGTCTCTCTCCCCCAGCCTCGTATGATGTTGCCTCCAAATGGGGTATTTACCCCACGACTCAGTGCCTCTGTATTGGGCCATAGGTTCTTAATTGGTATTGAAGGCTGCGACAGAGTGTCCTCATTGAGCTACACCCGAGGCACATCAGTGTCCAGGATACAAACTGCCCAGGGCTTTATGGGAGGGTGTCATTGTCCTCGCGAGCCTCAGCAGGTTGGGGTTCCCATGACACTCCGACCTCCAGCCACCCGCCCCCACTCACCCTCTGTTTTCTTATTCCACCCACACTCTTCCCCCACCCCCCCTTACAGGATACCAGCTCTTTGCATTCATCAGCCACATGGGAACCTCCACAATGTGTGGTCACTATGTGTGTCATATCAAGAAGGAGGGAAGGTGAGTAACTCCCTCCCCACACAGTGGAGGCTGTCTCTCTCTCTCTCTCTCTCGCGTGCCCTCTCCCTATCTCTGTCTCTCTCTCGCGCGCCCTCTCCCTATCTCTCTGTCTCTCT
>NC_063380.1:13137-13218 GCF_021869965.1 Rhincodon typus | reverse complement strand
TCTCTGTCTCTCTCTCGCGCGCCCTCTCCCTATCTCTCTGTCTCTCTCTCGCGCGCCCTCTCCCTATCTCTCTGTCTCTCT
>NC_063380.1:11531-12637 GCF_021869965.1 Rhincodon typus | reverse complement strand
CGAAACGCTGGCCACTTTTAAAGGGGGCGTCCCAACGAAAGACACGATCAGGATTGGGAATAGAGGGATACGGTCGCCGGGACGGGGTAGGGGGTTTTAGTTGTGACGGGCAGCATGTCTAAGGGGCCGTAGCATGGCCCTGTGGTGTAGTTTTTCTTTGTTCTCTGCGTGCGAATCCAGTTGGGGTGGGGGTGGGAGTTGGTGGGGGTGGGGGTGGGTTGGGGGTGTTGGGGGAGGGCAGACGGCTGGCTCCCGCCCTCCCTCCGACAGCACCTGACCGGCCGGTATCGGGAAAACTGAGGCCAACTTCGGGAAGCGATTCCCGCTCGGAGATTCAACTGCCCAGATTAATCTCAGCAGCTTGTGGGTCAAAACGATTGGACCGCGAGCCTTTGTCCAGTCCGCGTCCCAGACAGGAAGAAGCCGTCAGTCGTTTCGGTCGACCTGGTACAGCCGTGAACTGAAGCTCTTTTGTCTGGCCGTCCCGGCCCAACGCCACGACACCCCCAACACACCGAGAAAGCAAAGGGGCTGCGGGAGTGGGGTGGGAGCGGTCGGGGATTGGGGCTAGCAACCCGGTCTTGTGGGCGTGCCTCCGCCGACAGTTCGGACTGCACCACCCACGTTTGGAACGGGGCCCACCGGGCCACAAGGCAGGGGAGAGGGAATCAGGCCACTCGGCCCATCGAGCCCGCTCCGCCATTCAGTCATGTATTCCGCGGCCACCATTCACCCGCTCCCATCACCCTGCGCGTTTTTCCACACTGCGCAGCATCGGCCTCGCGTTAGCCCTTACCGACGGCCCCGTAGTCATCTGCAGACGGAGAGAGAGAGAGAAAACCGGGAATGAGTTATGTCTGCACCGTTGAGAAACCCCAGATCCCCCTCCCCTCTATTCCAGGGATTGACCGGCCATGCAACCTACGAGGGAGTGAGCTGCTAATCAATCGTATCATTGTAGAATCCCTACAGTGTGGTCACAGGCCCTTCGGCCCGACAAGTCCACACCGACCCTCAGAGCATCCCCACCCAGACCCATCCCCCTATAACCCACTGAAACTACACATCCCTGAACACTATGGGCAATTTAGCTCGACCAATCCACC
>NC_063380.1:8917-11431 GCF_021869965.1 Rhincodon typus | reverse complement strand
CTAACCTACACATCCCTGGGCACTATGGGACAGTGTCCCATGGCTAACCCACCCTAACCTACACATCCCTGGGCACTATGGGACAATACCCCATGGCTAACCCACCCTAACCTGCACATCCCTGGGCACTATGGGACAATATCCCATGGCTAACCCACCCTAACCGACACATCCCTGGGCACTATGGGACAATATCCCATGGCTAACCCACCCTAACCTACACATCCCTGTGCACTATGGGACAGTATCCCATGGCTAACCCATCATAACCTACACATCCCTGTGCGCTATGGGACAGTATCCCACGGCTAACCCACCCTAACCTACACATCCCTGTGCACTATGGGACAGTATCCCACGGCTAACCCACCATAACCTACACGTCCCTGGGCACTATGGGACAGTATCCCACGGCTAACCCATCATAACCTACGCATCCCTGGGCACAATATCCCATGGCTAACCCACCCATCACTGGGCACTATGGGACAATTTCCTCATGGTTAACCCACCCATCTTTGGACTGCGGGATTAAACTGGAGCACCCAGAGGAAACCCACACAGACACCGGGAGGACGTGTAAACTCCACTCAGACACAGTCGCCCGAGGGTGGGATCGAACCCGGGTCCCTGGCGCCATGAGGCAGCGGCGCTAACCACTGAGCCATCCTGGGGAAACGTGGAATCGGAATGGGGAGTACAGGCTAACAGTCTGCACGACATGAATGTGATGTCCAATCCCCCCAGCCCCAAACTCCGACCCTCAAAGATCTGAGGGAAGAAGGCACGCGCTCTGAATGCCTTCCTACCCAACCTGAGCCAATTATCTACCCTTCGGCCCTCCTGTTCCACAATTAATAAATGGCTTAAATCTTTAACTGGTTATTTTATTGATGGTGCACTCTTCTAAACGAGAGAAAAGAAATCTTTCGCGAGGATCTCTACGTTGCAAAAGACTTTCAGATGTTAAATCTCCGATTTATTATGTTTTCCTTGACCAATCCTTACCTGCATGTCCATAGGGAGCCACTGTGGAAAGGCAAGAAATAAAAATAAAACAAACAGAGAAAGGCATTTGAGAATGAATCAGAGATCAACTGGTCGATTTTGAGATAAATGCAGACCTCAGGAACGTAGCCATGGGGACGTAAAGATGCGCAGCGCAGAGACAGACCCTTCGATCCAACTCACCCATGCCAGCCGGAAATCCTAAATTAATCTCGTCCCGCTGGCCCGAAATTAGTTTGTGCCTGTGTTTCTTTCTCATTCGTTCGCGGGATGCGGGCATCGCTGTCTGAGCCAGCGTTTATTGCCCATCCCTAATTGCCCAAGGGGGCAGTCAAGAGTCAACCACATTGTTATGGGTCTGGAGTCGCACGTAGTCCAGACCAGGTAAAGATGGCAGTTTGAGTCCCTGAAGCAGATGGGTCATCATTAGACTCTTAAGTCAAGATATTTTTTAAATTAAGTTCAAATTCCACCATCTGCCACCGCAGGGGTTCGAACCCGGGTCCCTGGACTTTTCGTCAGGTTTCTGGATTAACAGCTCAGTGATAATACCACTAGGCCATTTGGGTAGGCTGCTGGTGGGTTGGGAGGCCGGAAGTTAGAATCTGGTGTTTGGAAAATGGGAGGGGAAATGTGTCGGGGGCTGAGTGGTGCTGCGCGGTCCTTTTAAAGGATGATGTGCTTTTTCTGCGGTTACAGATTTAAAACGGATGCCTGTGAGCAGCAACTGGACGGTTTGAGAGTGAGCACAGAGCGCTTGACTTGAAATACCTGCATTCGAAGGCCGTGCAGTTGGAGGGACAGCTTTTTTAACCAAGAGAACACACTTCTGAATTTAGACCATCAGTTCTGCTCACTTCGGTACCCAAAAAATCCATTCGATTTTAATCTGGTGGTTTTGACAACCTAGGACCCAATCCTATTGTTGGAGACATCGAGGTGTCATCAAGGGTGTAAAAGAAGGGGGTCAGTTGGACGAAGAGCAGAGAGTTAACTGCCATCTGCCGGACGCTGCGGCTCTCAGCTCTCAAGAGTGAATCCCTGGCTCTCACAGCCTCCTCTACGTCTTTGGTAAAGCGCCATCCACATAACAAAATACCCACGGCACGACAGCTTAATATTCCTGATGGAAGCAACAACAGAGAAGGCTCGTGCCATTCAGGAAGACGCATAACCTGGCTGTAATTTCGAGAGACTAAATTCTATTTTTCTAGAGATTTTATATAAGTGAGACTTGTATATATTGGGACAGCACAGCATCAGAATCCAGCTGCATTCGGGAATAGTTAGCAGGTAGAAGGGATTTATTCGATTTGTTAACAGTTTAGTATAATTTGTTGGAATTAGATCAAGAAATGGTCGCTTGTTGATTATACACGCACCACCCCCTGAGTGATAAAGCTGCCCCTCAGGTCCCATGCCCCCCCTCCTCAGTTTAAACCAATGCCCCTCTACTTTTGGACTCCCCTACCCTGGGGGGAAAAGACCTCAACCTATTATTCGCCC
>NC_063380.1:0-8817 GCF_021869965.1 Rhincodon typus | reverse complement strand
TTCGCCCTATCCGCGGCCCCCCACGATTTTACAAACCCTAACCACCCACCCCCCCCCCCCCCACCTCCCACCCCCTCGGCCCCCAACGCTTCAGGGTGAAAATTAGTCCCCCGTTTCTCCCTGTAGCTCAAACCCCTCTAACACCCTTGACAGTCATCCCCGAACGCTTTCAAGTTTCACGACGTCCTTCCTGTAGGAGGGAGACCAGAATTGGACGCAGTATTCCCCAAAAGTGGCCTCGCCCGTACAGCCGCAACGTGACCCTCCCGACTCCGACACTCAACGCACCGACCCGTAAAGGCGAGCGGACCAAACACCTTCTTCACCGCCCTGTCTACCTGCAACTCCAAGGAACTACGTACCTGCTCCCCCTCCAAGGTCTCTTTGCTCAGCGACACTCCCCGGGACTAAGTGTCTAAGTCCTGCCCCCGATTTGCCTTATCAAAATGCAGCACCTCACCTTCATCTGAATTAAACTCACCCCCCCTTCCACTCGACGTCCCATCATATTCCTTCACTGTCCACTGCGCCCCCAATTTTCGGTGTCACGCACAAACTCGCTCAGCGACTGACTGATCTGGGAAAGGCAGACGAAGCAGCCGAAGGAAATACACCCCTTCCACCTCCAGCCCACCCAGGGCGATGTGAGTGGCTCGCAGGCAGCTTGTGGGTGAGAACAATTTGACCCAGGAGCGAAGTGGACCTCCAGAGGAAGAAAGTGCTCAACGCTTCTCAGTGTATCTGGCTTTGGCAAACACGTCCGAGCTCCTGGGATAAGACTGAAGAGCAGAACGTCCGACAGGGATGAAAATATTGTCCCAGTGCAGAGGGAAACTCGACCAGACTTCAGATCTTTCCCTCCGCCCCATACACCAATTTTTTGTGTGTGTGTGTGTGTGTGTGTGTGTGTGTGTGTGTGTGTCTGTGTGCTCATCTGTAGATATTTATCAGCACGTTATCTGCTAAGCAACTCCAACTTGTTTTCCCGAGAGCGAGCAATATTCTATGTGTTGCGATCGGTGATAGATTTCCTCTGATCACCGTGAATCCTTACCTACTGGCCCATAGTCATCTGTGGGTGAAACGTAGAGAGAAAAGCGATCAGGAACGAGTCACAGAGAGAGACGGGACACCCACGCGACAAACAGGACGCAGGGCCGCACGGCGCAGCGACAGGCCCTTCGACGTTGAGTCAAGTCCCCTTCTGCCTGCCCTTGGTCCATTACCCCTTTGCGTATCAGGCTCCCGAGAAAATTGTTTTGGGTTTCTCTAGCCTCTCCTTAGAGCCTACACACTCTAACGTTTCGGAGTAGACTTGTAGCTCGAGATGCGAACTTGCCAACGCACATCTGTCTGCAATTTCGTCGCTCCGAACCCCAGCCCTACTAACCCTCCCCTCACCCCCACCAACACCCCTGTGAAGAGGAAAGTTCAGTCCAGTGCTCAGATCTTCCCCTCTGTCTCATCTCTCGCTCGCAGTCGGCCTGAAGGTGCTGCGTTTTTGGGAAAATGTTGGTGGGGGGGGTGGTGTGCAGGACTTATGCCGTGTTCAGTTCCGGTCCCCTCATTATAGGAAGGACGGTGGGAAGCTTTTAGAGAGGAGGAGGGGCAGAGGGAGATTTGCTGCCTCGACTGGAGGGGTAGGTCTGATGAGGAGATGGCTGAGGGGAGGTCGGGCTTTTCTCGTTGGAGCGAAGAAAGGATGAGAGGTGACTTGGTAGGATGACGAGAGGGCACAGACAGAGTGGATGGCCCAGAGACGTTTTTTTTTCTCCCCGTGGTGGAAATGGCTATTATGAGGAGGGGCATAATTTTAAGGAGATCGGAGGAAGGTAGAAGGGGGGTAGATTCTTCACATACAGAGAGTGTGCGTGTGAGGAATGCGCTGCCAGAAGTGGTAGTGGAGGCAGATACTTTAGAGACACCTAATCGCCTCTTGGATAGGCGCACAGAGGATAGTAAATTGTAAGGGTGTGCGGGGTAGTTTGATCTTAGGGTAGAATAATAGGTCGGCACAACGTCGCGGGCCGAAGGGCCTGTACTGTGCTGTGCTGTTCTATGTTTCTGCGTTCTATGTTTCTTATAAAGTTAACGCTCAAGTCCCAGAAAGTATTGTTGAACAGAGAGACCTTGGGGCGCAGGTTCATAGCTCGTGGAGTCGCAGGTCGATAGGGCAGTGACGAAGGGGTTTGGTACGCTTGCCTTTATGGGTCAATGCGTTGAGTATCGGAGTTGGGAAGGTCGTGTTGCGGCTGTGTTGGTGAGGGCCACGTTCGGGACACTGCGTTCAATTCTGGTCTCCCTGCTACGGGAAGGATGTCGTGAATCTTGAAAGGGTTCAGAAAAGATTTACACGGATGTTGGGGGGGAGTTGGAGGGCGTGTGTGGTTGGGATCGGTGTTTGGAGCTCCAGGGAGAGGCTGGGGCTATTTTCCCCGGAACGTCGGAGGATTGACGTTATAGAGATTTGTAAAATCATGAGGGGCTATGGATAGGGTGAATAGTCAAGGTCTTTTTCCCCCCACCTCCCCCACCCCCCCCCCCCCAGGGTAGTGGGGAGTCCAAAACGAGATGGTCGAAGCCGAGGGGAGGGGGGAAAGAATTAAAAGGGGCAACCTTTTCACGCAGAGGGTGGTGCGTGGATGGAACGAGCTGCCAGAGGAAGTGGGTGGAGGCTGGTACAGTTACAGCATTTAAAAGGCATCTGGATGGGGGCATGGGTTCAGAGGGATACGGGCCAAATGCTGGCAAATGGGGCTGGTTTAACTTCGGATATCTGGGTCAGCACGGACGAGTTGGGCCGAAGGGTCTGTTCCTGCGCTGTGTGACTCCACAACACTGTGACGGAGTGCAACCAATCGATTCAGGAAATGCACACCTCGCCTGGAGGACATCCCCTTTCCTCCCTGCTAACAGCTGTGGGCCCGGTTCCCAGACAGACGGACAGCTTGTGGGCGCGAACGATTTATCCAGGAGCCCGTGGAATGGGAAGGACCCTTTTTTTTTTTCTCTCTCTGCGTGTTAACCATCCGGAGGAAGGCCATGCATTCCTGCACCCACACACACTCCCCCGACCCTGCAAGCAGTGCATCGAAACCTCGCGTTGGCTGGGCAGAGACTTTGCAATTTGTGCGTCAGTCACCCTGCGCCTTTTGCAAAGAAGCGAGAGACGCAGTACAGGAGGGCCTCGCAAACCAGGAAGGGTTGAGTCCCGCGGAGCGGGTGCGGCGGCCAAATTTTCAGGTCACTGGATTAGGGGGCGTCAATATTTACTGCCCTTCTCCTAATTGCCCCATCCCGGGGGCAGATGGCAGATTAGTATTTCTTCAAGGAGATTGAAAGTCACCGTCTGCCCTCACGGTGTTTGAACGCCACGTCCCCTTCTGGATTAATACCAGTAGAGTCGCGCAGCACGGAAACAGACCCTTCGGCCCATCCTGTCCGTGCCGACCCAGATATCCTGAATGAATCCAGCCCCATTTTCCAGCGTCCTTCCCCATATCCCTCTAAACCCCTTCCTATCCATGCACCCATCCGGATGCCTTTTAAATGCTGCTATCGTACCAGCCCCCACCCACCTCCTCTGGCAGCTCGCACCACCCTCTGCGTGAAAAACCTCCCCCCCTGTTAAATCTTTCTTCCCCACCCCTTCTCACTTTAAACCTACGCCCCTCTAGCTTTGGAGTCCCCCCCCCCTCCCCGATACATAGAACACAGAACTGCACAGCACAGTACAGGCCCTTCGGCCCACGATGTTGTGCCGAACTTTTACCCTAAACCTAAGGTCTACCTAACCTCAACCCCTACCTTATACTGTCATCCATATGCCTATCTAATAACCACTTAAATGTCCCTAATGAGGCCGACTCCACTACCCTCTCTGGCAACGCATTCCACGCCCCGACCACTCTCTGAGCAAAGAACCTACCTCTGACGTCTCCCCTGTATCTACCTCCACTCACTTTAAAACTATGCCCCCTCGTAATAGCTACCTCCACCCTAGGAAAAAGTCTCTGGCTGTCCACTCTATCTACATCTCTGATCATTTTGTACACCTCTATCAGGTCACCGCTCATCCTTCGTCGTTCTAAAGAGAAAAGCCCGAGCTCTCTCAACCTTTCCTCGTAAGACCTTCCCTCCATTCCAGGCAACGTCCTGGTAAATCTCCTCTGCACCTTTTCTAACGCTTCCACATCTTTCCTGTAATGAGGCGACCAGAACCGGACACGATACTCCAGATGTGGCCGAACCAGGCTTTTGTGTCGCTGGAGCATAACTTCACGGCTCCTGAACTCGATCCCTCTATTAACGAAAGCTAACGCACCATACGCCTCCTTAACAACTCTATCTCTGGGTGGCCGCTTTCGGGGAGCTGTGGACGTGAACCCCCTACCCTGGGGGAAAAGGCTATTCGTCCTATCCACGTCCCCTCGTGCCAAAAGCCCGACATGTTTTAAACCGTCAGGTGCCGGTATAGGCAGGAACAGTGTTGAGATGTTGTCTCGGATCATCGACGAGACTTATCTGAGAGTCCGTAGAGAAAGGAAGGGGGCAGGGAGAGTTTTGCTTGGGAATAGAACTCCCGCTGACCCCACGCAAACAAAATAAAGGAACGGAAAAGCAATCTCTTGCCCCTCTCTCTCTCTCTCTATCTCCTGGAACGCAGAAAGTCTGGCCCCAGTGAAGCCTGCAGGGAGCGAGAAATGATTTGACTACAGCGTTTCTTCCCCTCCACTCGTGACACCAATGTTTCATTTCTTTTTTTCAACGATCTGCGCCGATTTATCTGCGTGTTTTTACGTGTTTTTTGTTTGTTTGTTTTTGGCATTTCAAGACCTGACGCCGATTCCCTAAGACATCCCGCTGGGCCCAGGAATATTCCACCAGTCAGCCAAACAGCTCGTGGGTTCGAACGGTTCCCCCCCACAACCCCCAGGGGCGCTCGAGCCAGCTCGAAAGGAAGCGACCTACCTTTGAATCCGTACGGGTCAACTGTGGGTGGAGAACACAAAAGAAGAAGTCAGAACTAAGTTAGGAAGAGGCTACTACAGTCTCACTGAACACCCCAGGCACCCCCCCACACCCCGTCCCCGCTCTAAACCCCTCAGCGATACAGGAAGAAATTGATTGATTTGGAGAAGAGCCGTGCCCTTCCTGCCTGCTAGGGATTGTGGGACCGTTCCCTGAGTTAACCAGCTTGTGGATGCAGACCAGTTGACCGGGAGCGGGCGGACTTCCAGCAAAGGAAGGCGCGCGCGTTTTTACGGCCAGATTACTGCCTTTTCGACGCTCCCTCCCAACGGACTTCCCAACACATCGGGTACAGCCGCTGGGTACAGAGGAACAGCAAAAACGGTGCCCTTTTGCCAATGAACTAGCCTCAACGCCGAGCTTCCCAGAGCAGGCGGAGGGCATCCGCAAGGCAACTCTCCGCAACAAAGATGGAGGGAAGAGTTGCGGGGAGGGGGAGGAAGAGGCTTTCCGGGCCGCCGCCTGGATTGGAGGTTGCGAGGCTCAAGGAGAGGCTCGAGATATATATATAAAAAAAAACTCGGGTTGTTTTCTCTGGAGTGACGGAGGCTGAGATGGGAGACGCGATTGGGTGTCTGTAAAACTATGAGACGGGCCTTTTGAAAGCCACAGAAAGTCAAGGGAACCGAGAGAGGGAGGTGCAGGCAGTCCGCAGACAGGAGGATCTCTTCTCGGCGCTGACCGGCCTTCCGGTCTTCCCTGCCATTCACTGCACCAATGTCTTTTCTGTCTTTGTGCATCCGCGCGTAGATTTCTAAGAGGGATTTGTTTAATGATTTGAATGGTAGATCAATAGAGATCCGCCACCACCCCCCTTCCCAAGGTAAGGTGCAAATGTGACTTCTGATGACTGTTAATGCTGACCGTTGGGTCACAGGGAACGACTGTGGACGGAGAACACCCAGGAAGGCATTAAAAATGAACCAGGAAAAAGGCTATTGAGCTCCATCTGACCCCACGTAGCATGGCTACCACCTTACTGCTTTCTCTGACCAAATGTAACTGATGGATCGGGGAAGCTCAGACCAGATCCAGGACTTCCAGCCTACTCAGACACGTGTGACTGGCTCCCAAGCAGACCGCTTGTGGGTGCAGACGGTTTGACCAGGAGCACTGGGACTCCTTCGAAGTTAACCCATTCGATGGATCGGGGCGTCGCTTGGCCCCCGTCCCTAATTTCCTCACCACCTCGAGGAGGTGGGGGTGAGCTGACTTCTTGAGCCGCTGCAGACCCGCAATGTCCCTAAGGGGAGGGAATTCCAGGATTTTGACAGCAAATATTCCCAAGTCAGGATGGTGAGTGGCTTGTTGGAGGAGCTGCAGGTGGTGGGGTGTGGGGGGGGCTTGGGTGGTTTTGGAGGCGGATGTGGCCGAGTATCTGATGGAAGCGGTCGCGGTTTTGGAAGGTGCTGCCCGAGGGTCTTCGGTGAATCTCTGCAGCGCGTCTTGGAGATGGTACACGCTGCTGCGACTGAGCGTCGGTGGGGGAGGGAGTGGGGATGTTTGTGGATGTGGGGTCAATCAGGAGGGGGCTGCTTTGCCCCTGGATGGTGTCGAGCTCCCAGGGTGTTGTCAGAGCCGCCCCCATCCAGGGGCAAGTGGGGGAGAGGTCCATCACACTCTCGACTTGTGCCTTGTCGATGGCTTTGGGGAGTCAGGAGGTGAGGTATTCCTAGCTTCTGACTTGCGCTTGTAGTCACTGTGTTTGTGTAGTGAGTCCACTTAGGTGTTTGGTCAATGGTAAACCCCAGGACGTCGATAGCGTGGGATTCAGTAACGGTGACAGCATTGAATGTCAAGGGGTCAGCGGTTAGATTCTCTCTTATTGGTCATGGTCATAGCCCGGCATTTGTGTGGCTCAAATAATAATTGCCATTTTTCAGTCCAGGCCTGGATATTGTCCAGATCTTGTTGCACGTGATACTGTTTCAGTATCTGAGGAGTCGCGAATGGGGCTGTATGTACTGTAAGTTCTCACCTACAGGTCCGTAGGTATCTGTGGACAGAGAACAGAATGGCAGGTTATTGAGAATGTGTCACGAATATACAATTGAGCTCTCACTGTCCCCGCACCCTAAGGCCAGTTCTCTGAACCTATCGTCCTGACTGGTCAGGGAGAGGATGGCTAATTCCGATTTGCAAAGAATGACACATGGGAATAGCTGCTAGACGTGAGCGTCGATAATTCTCAATGCCTACCTCTAGCTCCGCACAAGGCAGGAAAAGGCTATTGAACTCTGGCTGACCACCACACTCTGAGGACATCTCTTCCTGCGCACTCTTTCTCTCTTTCTCTGACGCGCAGTAACCAATCGATTTGGGAACTTTAGGACAACTCTGAAGAACAAAGTCACCCAGGCTGCTAGTTGATGTTTGCCTATTTCCCAAGTGGGCAGAACGCTTGTGGATGCGAATGATTTGACCAGGAGCATTTGGACTGTAGCGTTTATCTCTTCAATTTTGGGATATGGGTGCTGCTGGCTGGTCCAGCCCCGTCCCTAATTGCCCCGTCCCTAACTGCCGACCTTGAGAAGGTGGGGGTGAGCTGCCTTCTGGAACCATCTGACCCACAGGGAGGGAATTCCAGGATTTTGACGCAGCGGCCCACGGCGATGTATTTCCAAGTCAGCGCGGTGAGTGGCTCAGAGGGGAAATTGCAGGGGGCTGGTGTTGCTATGGATCTTCTGCCCTTGTCCTTCTCGTTGGAAGTGGTTATGGGTTTGGAAGGAGCTGCCTGAGGATCTTCGGTGAATTTCTGCAGCGTATCTTGTAGACGGTACACGCTGCTGTCACTGAGCGTCGTTGGTGGAGGGAGTGGGATGTTTGTAGATATAGTGCCAAATAAGTGGGGTCAGTGGTAAGATTGTCTCTTATTGGTGATGGTCATAGCCTGGCATTTGTGTAACATTACGCTTGGCAGCCCAAGCTTAGACGTTGTCCTGTTAAATTTGGACACGGGCTGTCTCAAGTATCTGAGGAGTTAAGAACGGGGGTGTACATACTCACCTACGGGTCCATAGGTAGCTGTGGATAGGGAGCACAAAGACAAGTTATTGAGAATGTGGCACGAATATACAATTGAACTCTCAATGTCCCCGCAACCTAAGACCAGGTCTCTGAACGTACAGAGCTGAGTGGTCAGGGAAAGGCTGGATAATTCTGATTTGCAAAGGTTGGCGCATGGGAACAGCCACTAAATCCTGGCGTTGGTGATTCTCTACGCTTACCCTGAGTTGCATAGTGATCAACTATGGATGGAAATAAGATAGCAAGACATTACAAGCCAGTCAGGAAAAGGTTATTGTATTCTGACTGACCACGCACACGGCAAGGATGTCTCTCTCTCTCTCTCTCTTTTTGCTATTGTTGATCATTAAGGAATTAATTGCAGGATTTTGAACGAGTGACAGGAAAGGTTTGGCGATATATTTCCCAAGGCAGGATGGTGCGGGGCTTGGAGGGGAACTTGCATTGGGGTTTTGTTCCCATCTACCTGCTGCGCTTGTGCTTCCAGCGGTCGTCGGTTTGCAAAGAGCTGTGTGAGCATCTCAGGTGAATTTCTGCAGTGCGTCTTGTAGATGGTACGCACTGCTGCGTCTGAGCATCGGTGGTGGATTATTCTGGACATGATCCCAAATCCAAGGGGTTGCTTTGACCTGGATGGTCTCAAGCTTCTTGAGTGTCGTTGGACCTGAAACCATCCAGGCAAGTGGGGAGTTTTCCATCACATTCCTGACTTGTGCCTTGTTAATGTTGGACAGTTTTGGGGAGTGAGGAGATGAATGA
>NC_063379.1:8130982-8145935 GCF_021869965.1 Rhincodon typus | reverse complement strand
ATCTTGAGTATTGCGTGCAGTTTTGGTCGCCCTGTCTGAGGAAGGACATTCTTGCTATTGAGGGAGTCCAGCAAAGTTCACCAGACTGATTCCTGGGATGGCAGGACTGACATATGAAGAAAGATTGGATTGACTGGGCTTGTACTCACTGGAATTTTGAAAAATGAGGGGGAGGGGAATCTCCTAGAAAAATGTAAAATCCTGATGGGACTCGACAGGCTAGATACGGAAAGAATGTTCTTGATTTTGGGGAAATCACCGTCTCAGAATAAGGGTTAAGCCATTGAGGACTGTGATGAGGAAGAATTTCTTCAGAGAGTTGTGAACCTGTGGAATTCTCGACCACAGAAAGCTATTGGGGCCAGTTTGTTAGGGAGCTGAATGTGGCCCTTGTGGCTAAAGGAATGGGTATGGAGGGAAAGTGAGGGTAGGATACTGAAATTGCACGATCAGCCATGATCATATTAAATGGTGGTGCAGGCTCGAAAGGCCAAATGGCCTAGACCTGCACCTATTTTCTATGTTTCAATAAGTGCGCAGCAAGTCAGTATCTCTGTGAAGCAGGCTGGAAGGAGCATGCAGCAGTCGGTATCACTGTGAGCAGACTGGGAGGAGTCACTGAAACAGTTCGTGAGGTACTTAGTATAAAGAGGATAGTGTTGACTTTTGTATAAAGCAGCTTGAGAAGAGAGCAGTAAATTTTGAAAGATTGTGCTGGTCAGGTGCATCTTTAAATGCTTTCTAATTTATAGCTTTGAGTATGGTGAGCTGAGTACTTCTAATAAAACTGTTGAAGTCCATTCACTTAACCAAAATGAGGTCAGGAGTTTGGACTGTAGTGGGAGTGTTTGGAATTAGAAACGGCCCCTAGCATAATTAATATTATTCAAAAGGAGTAACTAACAAACTTAATGTCAGAGAATGTCATGACTAGTCTCGCAACAACCTTGTATCAAAACGTCAATTGTCACAGTTAGCACTGAGCCAACTCATAGCCTCCTGTCTCACCTAGCCGCGAGCAGCAGAGGGTCATAGGGTCAATTGAACCTCCCCACCAAAGAAGATTGATCTTCTTCACATGACAACTGACTCCCTCCCCCACACCCCACTACTCTCATAACCATTAATTCCCTTGTAGATCCAAATTCTATCAAACTCAGCCTTAATTCTCGATAACGACACAGCATCTGCTGCTCTCTGTGGAATAGAATTACAAAGAGCAGTTGTGCTTGGAGAGGAGAATTTCCCCCTTCAGTGAACATGAAGACCGTCCCAATAGTTCATCACCTTCTTTCACCCAGGCCTGGTATCAGTGTCCCATGAATCAAACTCATTTCTCTCATATCTATCATTGAGCTACAGATGCCAGACTATGATCTGATTTCCACAAAGACAATTTTATCATACCAATGCAGAGTCTATTCAAATTATCATCCTGTGTTTTAATTTAATCCTTAGATGTCAATCTTCCCTCAGCAGAATCCCTTTCATTGTCCCTCCTGTATTCTTGGTACCCACATGGACCACGATGCGCAGTGTGATGTCTTTTTTATTTTTTCACAGGATATAGGCATGACTGGCCAGGAATCCAATGACCCAGGTAATGTTGTGGGAAAGAGATAGCAGGAACTGCAGATGCTGGAGAATCTGAGATAACAAGGTGCAGAGCTGGATGAACACAGCAGGCCAAGCAGCATCAGAGGAGGAGGAAGGCTGACGTTTCTGAAGAAGGGTCCAGGCCCGAAATGTCAGCCTTCCTGCTCCTCTGATAATATTGTGGGAGCTCAGTTCAAATCCTGTCATGGCAGATGGTGGAATTTGAATTCAATAAAATTCTGGAACTAAGAGTTTAATGATGACCATGATCCATTATTGATTGTTCGGGGAAAAAAAACATCTGTATCACTGATGTCTAGGGAAGGAAACTGTCATCCTTATCTCATCTAGCCTGCATGTGATTCCAGACCCACAGCAATGTACCTAACCCTTAATTGCCCTCTGAGTGACTAGGGTCGGACTATAAATGCTTCCCTGGCCAGCCTATCCCATATCTGTTGCATGTCTGCTAATGAGTGAATACAACAAATATCGAACAAGCTGTCAAAAAAATAAAGCAATGCTCCAGGACTAGATACCATCACCAGTGAAGGCTCAGTGAGCCTGCATTGTCTTCTAAAACAAAAAATAGAAATTGCTAGAAAAGCTCAGCGGGTCTGGCAGCATCTGTTGAAAAAAATCAGGGTTAACCTTTTAGGTCAGTGACCCCTCCTCAGAACTGATTTCTGTCCAGAGATGCTGCCAGACCTGGAGAGCTTTTCCAGCAATTTCTATTTTTCTTTCTGATTTACAGCAAGCTCAGTTCTTTCATTTTTTTAAAATTCTGCATTGTTTTCAATCTGATTGTCACTGGCCTGCTGTCTTTTACACCAATCCCCACATTAGGTTTAGTGCGTGGTATGACAGAGAAAGAAACGTGACAATCTTTCTACCAAATGTGTGATCATTCTGCCATTTCGAGTCACTATACTATTACTGATGGAATATTCTCTTCTTTAAAAGCAAACAATTCTGCAAAAACTTCAATAATTAATGCAGGAGAGCGAGAATATCATTGATCATTCATAACATGGCTACATAACAAACAAGTAGAAAAATGGTGTCACTCAATAAGAATTGGCTCCCAGCAGTGTCCTGCAACTTACTCCTGTGGATACATTCATTTTTGCAGTTACACAAAATCCCAGGGTTTTGTGCTTACTGTTCCATTCACAAGCTCTTCCCTCATTTTTGTCTCCCTGGGTTTGATTGTGGAGTCCAATTCCAGGAAAATGCAAACCCAGGATTCTCCAAAACAGGGTTGTCACTCTGGGTATATCCAGAGAGTGGATGTTACTGGGCAGAGGAGTCCATATCAGCTGCATCACCCAGTCCCCTTTTGCTCCTACATAAATGCACCTCCGAGTAGGGTTACTGGGCATTACCATCAAAGTAATGTACCCCACAGACCCAGGAATAGTGATTGTAATTTCAGTGTCTCACCACAGCCCAGACTGAGCCCCACTCTGGCTCCTCCTGTCTGAGGTCCAGATATTCTGTAGAAACCACACTGTGGGGCAGGGTGGCTGTATGTCCTGACTTGTGGCTCAGCCTCTGACCTCACTTTGGGAGATGACCCACACTCAGCTCGAGCTGGAAACTGGGAAATGGTCAATAAAATTTTAACCTGGAGCACAGCTGGTTAAAGTGCCAGGGGTTTGGGGGGTGTTGGTGGAGAGCGGTGGAATCAGCTGAAAATGTTCACGATGACAGCAGTGATGTTTATAATTTCCAACGTTCACACTGTCACTTAGTCCAGATTGGAGTTCCTGCAGAGACATCAAGTTTTTTTTCAATTTAGAGTGAACTCATTTCCCTAAATTTGAAACACATTGAAGTTTAAACAGAAAATAAAGGGATGGAAACACGGTGTAAATAACGGACACTTGGGTTAGCATTTGGTAATAAATAAAGAAAAATATTCAATCAAATCTATATTCAATTTCTCATACTAAACAAGCTCATAAACACTCACTTGATCAGTTGCAGACTCCTGCAGTTCTGTATTAGGTGGAGCAATGAGGGGACAGAATTGTTGGTTGAGATGTTTAATGGGAAGAACAACAACTTCAGTAACTGGTTTGTACTGAGAGCAAGGGCAAGTTGCTCAGCACAAAGATCTGAGAAGCCGGCAGTGCTAGTATCACTCAGAATCACAGAAGTGCAATGGTGCAGAAAGAGACCATTTGGTCCATTGTACCTGCACTGGCTCGTTGCATCATTGCCAGTGCTAATCTCTTGCTTTTTCCCCATATACATTATTTCTATCCAAATGATCATCCAACGCCCTGTTGAATGCCTCAATTGAGCCAGCCTCCAACATTTTTCCAGACAGTGCAATCCATAAACCAAATATTTGCTAAGCGAAGAGATAACAAGGTGTAGAGCTGGATGAACATAGCAGGCCAAGGGTCTAGGCCCGAAATGTCAGCTTTTCTGCTCCTCTGATGCTGCTTGGCCTGCTGCGTTCATCCAGCTCTACACCTTGTTATCTCAGATTCTCCATCATCTGCAGTTCCTACTATCTCTGAAACATTTGCTGAGTGAAAATGTTGTACCCCACTTCTTTGCTTCCTTTGCAGATTACCTCTTTTGATATTAATTAAATACTGGCTTGGATCTTTTGCAAAACAACAATTAGTGGACTGTCAATTGCTCAAGCTTTTTCAGTCCCTGAAGATATTTCTTACAGTGTCTTTTGAGGTGGAAGTGAGAAGTGTAGCATCCCTCATACATATTTTTTGCTATGCTGTAGTTGCAAGGGAAACAGAAGACACACCTTTTAGAGTGTGAGTATGAGTGTGAGCGTGAGAGAGAGAGCACATGAGTGTGAATGGACTGTAACAGCTCAAGAAGGCAGAACACTACCATTTTCTTGAGGGCGATAAATGCCCACATCCTAAGAGTGAATTCAAAATAAGGGCAAGGTGGGCATGTGGGTGAGATAAATAGCGAGAGTGGCAGTTTGGTAGGTGATAGGTTCGGAGGCTGGCAGATTCCAGAGGTAAGTCAGAGTTAGTCAGCTTGGATCAGGAGAGAGTCAGTTCAAGGGCTCGTCAAGTCTGGTGAAGGGGTGCAGGTCAGATTGGGGATTAGTTTTATTGGTTTGGGTGCAGTCCGTGTCATCTAGGAGTTCATTCACCTTTTTGTCCATATTGATCTTCCTTTAACTGGTATAAAGATCAGTTAAACTGAATTGAATAAAATAATCAGTGCTTGTTATCTTCCCTGACAGGACCCATCAGTCTTTATCCCTGTCAGCTTCCTTCAACTATTTCCTGTGGGTCCCAGAGCCCCATTTGGACTTGATTTGTTTCGGCTCATTGATATGTTCCTGCTGGAATTCCTCTATTAAACAACGGCTCTGGTCCGGGAATAAATAACATCACAGTTCCCGCTGCTAGCCCACGTGCAGGGATGCTGTGGTGAAGGATGTTTATGCGGGTGCTAGATGTAGATACTGAGGCATCCCCACTTAAACACTGTTGGTGTGGGAACCTCTCAGACTCCTGGAGATGCTGCCTTTGTGTATTTGTCTTTGTTCCAGTCTTATTCAGCGACCTTCTTGCAGCCATTACTGTGATGACTGCATTTGCGCTATTCCCTTCAATCAGCTTGATGTGGAGTAACTCCATCGACTTTGTTTTAAGTTTCCACCAATGCCCTTTATTTGATGGACCTTCTTTGGTGCTTTGCTCCTGTCTTCAATTTCTCCAATTCCATTTCAAGGAAGTGCCTCCCTGCCAATGTCATGTATAAGTTCACAGACTCCATCCTCATTCCTTTGTCCCATTGACACTACTGTCCAGGCCAATGCTTCAGAAATAATCTCAGCCCCTTCCTTGTACCCACCTTTTTGTTGGTATGATCAACAGTGAAGAAGGTTATCTAAGATTACAAAGGGATCTCGATTAATTGGAACAATGGGCTGAGGAGTGGCAGATGGAGTTAATTACATTTTGGTCAAACAAACAAGGGTAGGACTTGTACAGTTAATATAAGGCCCTGGGTAGTGTTGTTGAAGAGAGAGACCTGGGGGATAAGGCACATAGTTCCTTGAAAATTGCATCATAGGTAGACAGGGTGGTTAAGCAGACAGTTAGCACACTTGCTTTCCTTGCTCATACCATTGAGCATCGCAGTTGGGATGTCATGTTGAGGTTGTACAGAATGTTGATGAGGTCGCTTTTGGAGTACTGTGTACCGTTTTGCTCGCCCTACCAATGGAAGCATGTTATTAAATTGGACAGGGTTCAGAAAAGATTTACCAGCATGTTGCTGGAAGTGGAGGGTTTGAGTTATAAAAACAGGCAGGACAGGCTGGGACTTTTTTCACTGGAGCGTACGAGGTTGAGGGGTGACCTTTTAGAGATTTATAAAATTATGAGGGGCATAGATAAGGTGACTAGCAAAGGTCTTTTCCCAGAAATTTAAAAATAGCAGGTTTTTTTTTTAAGGTGAGAAGAGAAAGATTTAAAAGGGAGTCGAGGGGCAACTTCTTTTTTTTAAACACGGGGGTGGTTCGTATGTAGAGTGAGCAGCCCAGAGGAAGTGGTAGATGCAGGTACAGTTACAAATATTTGGAGAGATACATGAATCGGAAAGGTTCAGAGGGATATGGGCCAAATGCAGGTAAGTGGGACGAGTTTAATTTGGGCAACCTGGTCAGCATCGAGTAGTTGGACTGAAAGGTCTGTTTCCATGCTGTATCGCTGTATGATCCTAAGAGTGTTCATGTCAGTGATTGGGAAGTCAGTTCTGTAATCACACAGGAGTTAGACTAGGCTTCATACTTACTTTCTTTTCCTGGATATCTATTCAAGTAATTTTGTCAGAACTTGCAAAAGTCTTCGGCTCTAGTCCACAGTTACAGGTTTCTATGGAGAGTCACATGTAGAAAGGAAATTGCCCATTAAAAAGTTCAAAATTCATGGATAATTCCCCCTAAAGTCCATGCTTCAGATCTTTTGCAAGATCCCAATGTTCATCTTGGGTCAAAAGGTCTGGACCAATGTACTGTCACCTGTAAAACCTCTCAATGTCCTTCAGTTCACTCTTAATCCCTAATTAGCAGAATTACTTTTCTAGATATTAATGATCAAGGCCATAAAATTTGCTCTATTTCTGTTTTTTCTTAAATTCCAGTCTCTAATGAAATGGGAATAACATAACCCTTCCACTTGGCAGTTTTGGTCACGCTGGCATAGGAAGCATATTATTAAACTGAAAAGAGTTGATGAATCTCTTCTAAAAGCTGGGAAGTATTACAACATCTACAACAGTTGTTTACAAAGATTCCATTCTCAACTCTGCCAGGTAATGATACCTCATGATAGCAACATGTTAATTTATCCAATGATGTTTAACAACAGAACAGCAGCCATAGAAACCAACATGTAATTACATTAACACTTGGCATTCTGGAGCCACATATTGGAATCCTTCATAATGAATTATAGCAGTCCTGTACAGAGGTGTTTGATTGTATCATAGATTTCATCGACACAAGAAGTGACCGCACAGTCCACAGGGGCCAGCTTCAATCCATCAAGTTGAAACACTTTTAGAAATCCTGCTGTGGGCCTAGCCAGTGCTTTGATCTGAGACTCAAACAATGCGCTCAGGAGTTTCTGTTTATCACTTTCACTTGCTGTTTGTTCTTTAACCTTCTCCTTCACCCAGTCAACCACTTGGCAAGTTGGTTGATGAAAAAAATGGATTCAGAAACTCCTCCAAGGCCGAACTGCCTGTGGAGAGGACAGACCAAACAAAAACGGAGAAATATCTCAAATTGCCCATCTTCCTTGCTGTAGGCTTCACTGAGGAGCTTCTGGGTGTCCCTGGGATCTGGTGTCAGGCATTGTGCGAGAGCAGCTACAAGCACTTGGATGGTGAGATGTGGGAATGTGTAAAACATACTGCAGACAGAATCATCTCTCTCTCAAAAGTTCCATCAGGAACCCAGTCAGGAACTCCATTCCTAAACACAATCTTCTTCTCGGAGACTCCAGTGAAGGCCATCTCACCAAGCTTGAGTAACATATCACAGGGTTCTTCAATCTCTCAGCCATGATTTTTCAGATTATAAATATTCAGAATAAAACTATAAAGGAATTATAGTTGGGTGATGGTCTTGGGAACTTGCTGCTGTTTCCTGTCTTTTTCTGTGAAAAAAGGACCCACTGTCAGACCAAGGATCCAGCAGTACAAAGGGTTTTAGCACATCGTATACAGGATCACGTTCTCCTCCATGTTTTCAAAAACAGCTGCTGCCATTGTTTGATCCTCAAAATAAAACCTGCTAAAATATGCCTTCCGCTCATCACCAACAAATCCCAGGATTTCAGCACAGACACTGATCTCAGCCTTTTTCATAAGATGGAATGCAGTGGGACAGCTTGTCACTAGCAATGAACATCCTGGGAGCAGCTTGTGCCAGATTAAACTGCACACAATGTCAGACACTTCATACCTGTACTCAGGATTGCTGCACATGAACTGAGAATCTCTATTTCTCTGATGGTCAAAAAAATCAATACTGTCTTTGAATTCATCCAAACCATCAAATATAAACAGCAAGCCCTCTGGATTCTTCCAGACCTCTCCCAGAACATTCGCAAAGTAAGGATACTGATCCAGCATCAGGATCCTCAGGTTTATTCTACAGTTAATACTGTTCAAATTCCAGAATTTAAAACTGAAAACAAATTGAAATTCTGTGTATATTCTCCCAGTCGCCCAGTCACGAACAATCTCTCATAGCATTGTTGTTTATTCAATCCCTGGGACTCTAATCAGTGCTACCGTACTCCCAGATACGGAATTTTGTAACAACTAATCAGTTCGTATTTTTTCCGGTTCTCTCCAGAGATGTTTTTCTCCCCACTCTTCATGGTCTCGGCCTCTTGCCAGCAGTTCATCATCAACAAATGTCCAATCTCGTACATTAAAGCTGAGCATTGTATCGATCAACCAGCTGGAAACTCTTCACCTTCTCCTTTATTAGGATAGTGTTCACTCAATTTTTCAGTTTGTACCTGAAGTATCTTCTTGTGTTTCTGCTGAATACCTTCAACTGGAACAGAGAGAAAGCGGTTCTCAATGTTAGCTGTACTGTCATTACAACATTTACCAATACCATGTCATGATTTAGTATTTATGATTGAATAAATTGTTGCAGATTTTATTTACAGCTACGATCAACTTGTATGCAATTGAATCAGTTATCAGAAAACATTTGAAAAAGTGGACAATGATCAAGAAATGTTTCAATAATCAGCTGATTTTAATCTGGACTCAACATGAAGATTTGGTGATACTTTCCCTCGGATCACTAATACTAACCACCCACCCCATATTCCAGGCATCTTTTTGTAAATCGACACATGGACTAGCAATGCCATAGTTGATATGAATAAGGAGCCATTGGTCCCTTAAGTTGTGCTGCCATTTAGTAAGATCAAGTGAGTCATTCTCAGGTTGTCGAGCTGTGACCAGAAGGATCAGTGCTTGGGTCCCTGCTGTTCACAATGATTCAGACGTGGGGACAAATTTAGAGATGACATAAAAATTAGTGGGATTTCAAGTATTGAGAAGGGTGCAAACAGGCTTCAGGTGGACTTAGATAAGTTGAGTGAGCAGACAAGTGTAAGGGAAATAGAATAGAATGTAAATTAGTACAAGGTTATCTCCGTTGGTTGGAGGCCTGATCGTGCAGAGCATTTCTTAAACGGTAGAATTTAGAAAAAGTTGAGGTCCAAAAAAACCTAGGTTTGTATTCCTGTTCACAAGGTACTGAACCTTAGCATGCAGGTGCAAAAAGCAATTCAGAAGGTGTGCTAGCTGATAAGTTTTCTTTATATAGGTGAGATCTCACCTGGAGCACTTTGTGCACTGCAGGTTCTCTGGCCTAAGGAAGGACATATTTTCCTAAGAGGAAGTGCAGGGAGTTTCACGAAAGTGATTGCTGGGTTGATGGGGCTGTCCTATAAATGAGAGATTGAAGAGACTGGTTCTGAGGAAACGTTATCTCTGTTTTCTCCTCCACAGATGCTGCCATACCTGCTGAGCTTTTCCAGCAACATTTTATTTTGTTATTGTGATTGAAGAGACTGGACAGGTTTTCTCTGGTGATTAGAAGAATGAACAATGTTCTCAGAAAGTTACAATATTCTTAAAGGGATAGATAGATGTAGAAAGCATCCACCACTGACAAGGCACAAGTCAGGAATATGATGAAATAATCTCCAACTTGCCTGAATGTGCAACACTCAAAATGCTTGACATTTGTCAGGTCAAATCAGCATCCCATTTTGCATCCCATCCATCACCTTCAAAATTCACTCCCTTCACCACAAACACCCAGTGGTAGCAGTCTGCGCCATCGACAAGAATCACTGCAATAACTCATCAAGGCTCCTTAGACAGCACCTTCCAAACCTGCAACCTCCAGCATCGTGAAGGACAAGGTCATCAGATACGTGGAACCACCTACAAGATCCCCTCCAAGTCGTACACCCTGAAAACTTGGAACGAAATTGCTGTCCCTTCACTGTTGCTTAGTCAATTAGTGCTTGGCATCCAGAAGTAGTCCTCATCAAGCTGCTGCTTTCGAGGCCAAGAAGGTGGAGAAACACCAAGAGGAAGAAAAGAAGATGGTGACCACATACTACACAGATCAATACACTCTAGACCATATGCCTGTTTGTTGTCTGAGATCAGTAAACCACTCTCAACTGGGCAGATCATACATTTTTCCTCTCTATGCATAACTAACAGTAGCTTTGTCATGAATATAAAGAGAAAACTTAAAATGACTTACAAGTTTTCAATTGCTTACTCTGACTCCTAAACTTTCCTTCACCGACCACTCACTCCTATTCCTATGCTCCCATATGCATACCGAGCGCGGCACCCTCCTTCTCTCCAGTGACTCAGGAAGCCCCATTCTACCATATCAATGGCTGTCCTTTAGAGGGATAGCACCTGAATGTGGACAATCACACTCAACCACTCACTGCCCCTGCTCACTAAATCCCAGCTTCTTCCCTTCACCCACCCACCTGACATCCTGGCCCTTACAATCTTCCACCACACTTACCTCTCATTCCTTGCAGCCTCAACCCCTGCTGTTCCTCATGTCCAGGCCTCAGGCTGAATGAAGGTAGGGTGGATAATATAGGCTTGTGGCTTTTCCAATCCGAGGCCTTTTCTCTCCCACACTTGCTGCTGATGCTGCTAGGCTCATGGGTGAGAAATTGCTTTGAGTGAAAGTGCATCTCCTTGCAGGATCTTTCACCTGTATTTGGAATGACTGTCACAGCTGTTTAGGACACCTTGGAAATGTACAGGACAATTAATAAGTAATTCAGTCCTGGGGTCTAGTGACACAGAGGGCAGTGTCTCTACTTCTTAGCCAAAAGGCTCACTTTCTGGTCTCACCTCAGAATTTAGAGGTATGCAAGAACGCTTTCAAGCACGTTCATAAAAATAAATAAGACACTTTGGCAAGCCTCATTCCAGCCACTAGGCTATTCTGAGCGGTCACTTTCTTCCCTTATTCTGCTTAGCCCCAAGCCTGTGGCCTCTTCCGATATAAAGTTCTCGCTTGAGTTCAGGAGTCTTTTTCCAGGACAGAAACGATATTTCAAGTGATTCTATGAAAATACCTGTGTCCATTCCCACTGTAATTGAAGATATCAAAACTTCTCTCCTGTTCAAACCTTCAGCCATGGCATTGTTACACCTTCCCAAATGTTGTCCTGTAATAGAAAAAACCTGGAGGGTTTTTGAAGACATGAAGTTACCTGTTAAAGAGATAACAAGGTGCAGAGCTGAGACAACAAGGTGCAGAGCTGGATGAACACAGCAGGCCAAGCAGCATCATAGGAGCAGAACACAGCAGGCCAAGCAGCATCAGAGGAACAGGAAAACTGATGTTTCGGGTCTAGACCCTTCTTCAGAAATGACTGAATTTTCTAAAGAACAGTCTAGGCCCAAAACGTCAGCTTTCCTGCTCCTCTGATGCTGCTTGGCCTGCTGCGTTCATCCAGCTCTACACCTTGTTATCTCAGATTCTCCAGCATCTGCAGCTCCTACTATCTCTGACTTAAATGACACCCTGGTTTCTACGGAGAGACAGTGCACTACTAGAACTGGCATGTTTTCTTTATATGCCTGGGGTTGTGGTGGTGGTGGGGTGCTGATTAAGTGGGCAGATGAAGACTTAGATAGTCAGGTTAGGTGGGGCCTGCAGGAAATGCAAAGTCTACGGTGTCAACTGGCGGGAGTCTGAGACTCACTTTGTATACTCCTAGCTCATCAGCCCTGGCCAAGGAATCCTAACCACAGCTGTACCCTTGTATTGGTAGATATTTTCTAATCAACCTGTCCAGAAATGTTATTACACACCACTGAAACATTTGGGACTCGAAACCATGCCTCCTGGCTCAGAGTTAGGGATGCTAGCACTGCCACAAGTGCTATAAGAGTATGTTAGCTCAGAGGGTTGGATAGCTGCATTTGTGACGCCAGCAGTGCAGGTTCAATTCCTGCACCAGCTGAGGTTACCATGAAGGGTCCACATTCTCAACGTAACCTCTTTTAAATTTCAAAAATACACTTTATTCATAAAGAATATCTTTATTTATATATATAATACATAGCCAGAAACGCAGTTCAGTTCTGTACAGTAGCATATCAAGGAAACAAACAAACATTAGAGTTTGATTCTATCCAACAAACAAACCAAGGGCATCTCTTACTTGTGCAAGATTATACTTCCACATAATTGAGATACGGGAGGGTCCAAGAACTGAACAGATCCTCACTTAACTTAAGCAGAAAGACATCAGACGGTGGTCTTTCCCCACTGTGCCTTGGTGGCAGCTGCCCCAAGCTTTAGTGCATCCTGGAACTTGGAATGTGCCAGTCTGCAACATTCAGTCAGGGTGAACTCCTTGTTCTGGAAGACCAATAAGTTTCAGGCAGACCAAATGTCGTCTTTCACTGAGTTGATGCTCATCGAGGCTTGGTCAATGTTTGTCTCAGTGTCCGTCTCGGGGAACAGACCGTAGCGTGCAGAGTCATGTGTCACACAACTAATCAGGACGAACCTCTGACCAGTCTGGCAGAATTTGGTGTTGTGGCCTCCTTGGCCAGTCCCTAGGGAAACCTATGCCTCTTGTCTGCATGACCCTGTCCACCAGGACCTCCAGGTCCCTGTCCATAAAGCAAGACACCAACATCCCCTTGTCCTCCATGGGCAGCTCTAGTCTGCCAGCACTGACCGGTGGTACAATGACATTTTTAAACATGGTGCCAGTACGAAATATCCTGAAACTTCATGGCAGTGTCAATTACTTCTGACTACAGCAAATGGGAGAAGTAAGCTAGCAATGGACAAGATGTATGCCATAGGGCATGGCAGATAGACAACGAGGCAGATTTGGGACGAACACACTGAAAAACTTGCCTGGTAGAGTGAAGCCCTCCAAGAAACTCGATAAAGATGACATTTAGCCGATTTCTGGTAAGATTCAACATGATTTCCTCACTGTTCAACAGCACTTTCAGCAGTTTAAATAATTAGTATATTCATCTTTGGAGATGATTAGTACTCACTGCATTGAAACATCAGATGCTTACTGTGAGAACAGAAAGCCCAAGCATCAGGGAACTGGTAGTGTTTCATATAGCTTCAGAAGGAAGGTAAAAAATACATTTCCACAATTGTCTCCAGTTGAATTGACCATAAAACAGTATTTACCAAATGTAACTCCATTTGATCACAGTTGATCAAGTTGTTAAATTGGTTATTTCTATTTTAATGTTTTTTAAAAATAGACAAAAATATGACATAAGTCTTAAATTGCAAGCAAAAACAGAGAGCTGGAGAAGCACAACAGGTCTGACAGCATTCTAAATCTGTTTTCTCTCTATAGATGTTGCCAGACCTGCAGCAGTCTATTTTTGTTTCAGATTTTCAGCATCTGTAGTGCTTTATGTTTATTTTAGTCTCAAATTACAAGGATCAACGCCAATTACCAAACTGTGATTTGCTGAATGAAAACAAGGAACATCTTTGGGATTGGTGACAGTGATTTCATTTAAATTGTAAATGGAAACAGAATCTGCATTTCAAGGTAAGATTCATGTAACTTCCCAGCCTGTATTCTGTGTTTGACTTTAATCTTCCTTTTGAAGGCCATTTTCTCATGGTGAGGTTATGTTGCACAGGCTGTTGTAAACGTTCCTTTATCTTGAGGCAATGCCATTTGCTCAGTGTGCTCTCAGACGGTGGCCGATCTGGCCTGTTTCACAGTGAGGTCTCAAGACCAAACTGCTCCTACTCTGTGTCCTACTTTCATTTTTAACAGGGATTTTGAATGAGGTGAATCAGAGTGTGTTACCCTATTCTGGACTACTGTGATGGAGATGGGTTCCTCATCCTCTCTGGATATTTACCACAACCTGTACGATGTGCCTTTTGGGAAAGTTCTCAATTCTGAAACTGTTGAGGACAAGATTCAGGAACTCTGGCAGTTCTCAATCTACAAGGTTTAACTTTTCCTTTTCCCTGACTCCTGAAATCCTGAAAGTTGCCTTTGGAGTTTGGCTAAAACTCAGAAATGAATTAATTGTTTTGGATTTTTCATAATACTGCAGATCAAAATAGTTTTCCATATTGTCGCAGAAAATCAAGATCCTGAACAGGACATGAGAGATAGACATTTTTCAGATTTTTACAGCTAAATTGGGTGAAGACTTGTGAAGCCTATTTAATTTGTATTTAATTTATACCAGAAATGGCATCCTTTCTCTAAATAAAGACTTCTCTCAGTTCAGATTGATTTCATCAGTGGGTGGAACTCAGACAAGTATACAACGAATGATCAGCTGAAATGTCAGACAGAGAATTTTAATGCAGATTGACAATGGCAGAAAGTGTGTGGTGACAGAAAATGCTATAGGATTGAAGTAAAGTAATTGTGGCTTCTACTCCCTATCTGAGTCTCTCTGCATTGGTTCTTTTTACTTCCTATTAGGTCTGCTGTATCAAATGCACCCTCTTTGTGGCTATTAGGCATGTCTTAATAGCCTCAGACATGAGCTAAAATGTCAGTTCAACACTAGGACCTCTGCTTAACCTGCTTATATTCACCAGTATCCCTCTAAACTTTTAAGAGGAATCAACCTTTTCTCATGGAAAGTGAAAATAGCTGCTTATTCCGAATCAGAGCAGCTTACAACAGAAGTCATGTGACTATGTAAGACACAAGTGTATAGTATCCTTATAAATGCATTTCTCCAAAGAACCTCCTTTTCATAAATAAAGCTAAAACAAATGCATGCAGTA
>NC_063379.1:8130330-8130882 GCF_021869965.1 Rhincodon typus | reverse complement strand
CCTTGTTATCTCAGATTCTCCAGCATCTGCAGTTCCTACTATCTCTGCATGCTGTCATACTGTGCAATCCCAAAATCATTTCTCAAACTTACCAAATGTGATCTTCAGAATATTACGCATGTTCACAGGTGTTAGCAAAAGCAGCTTATTGGAATTGATTTCAGAGACAAACTCATTAATGTGTTCTGTTTACAATGTAGCAAGAAGCTCGAAAGACATTTAAGTTAACCACTCAGATGTCTTTTAAATGTTTAAAACATTTACAAGGATGTTGCCGAGACTGGAGGGTTTGAGCTGAATAGGGAGAGGCTGAATAGACTGGGGCTTGTTTCCCCTGGAACATTGGAGACTGAAGGGTGGCCTTTTAAAGGTTTATAAAGTCATGAGGAGCATGGAAAGGGTGAATAGCCGAGGTCTTTTTCCTCAGGTATGGGAGTCCAAAACTAGAGGACATAGATGAGAGGGGAAAGATTTAAAGAGGGCCTGAGGGGTAACCTTTTCATGCAGAGGGTGGTGCGTGTATGGAGCAAACTGCCAGAGGAAGTGGTGGAG
>NC_063379.1:8104723-8130230 GCF_021869965.1 Rhincodon typus | reverse complement strand
TTTGCAGTTAAATGTTATCTAATGTACATGATCAATAAAGAAAATGATCACTCATGCTCAAAAACTGTACATTCAGCCCAGCCAGGTCTACCTTCATCCATCACTGTACATGCATTTCATACATAATTTAAGACCATAAGACATAGGAGTGGAAATTAGGCCATTCAGCCCATCGACTCTGCTCCACCATTCAATCATGGCTGGTAAGTTCCTCAACCCCATTCTCCTGCTTTCTCCCTGTAACCCTTGATCCCCTTGATAATCAGTCTAAAATGTACTCAATGACCTGGCCTCCACAGCCTTCTGTGAATTCCGTAGATTCACCACTCTCTGGCTGAAGAAGTTTCTCCTTATCTCCATTCTAAAAGGTTTCCCTTTACTCTAAGGCTGTGCCCTTGGTTTCTAGACTCTCCTACCAATGGAAGCATCTTCCCAACATCCATTTTGTCCAGGCCATTCAGTATTCTGAAAGCTTCAATTAGATCCCCCCTCATCCTTCTAAACTCCAATGAGTATAGTCCCAGAGTCCTCAAACGTTCCTCGTATGTTAAGCTTTCCATTCCTGCGACCATTCTTGTGAATCTCCTCTGAACCTGCTCCAGGGCCAGTAAATCCTTCCTGAGATATGGGGCCCAAAACTGCACACAATACTCCAAATGTGGCCTGACCAAAGCCTTATAAAGCCTCAGTAGTATATCCCTGCTTTTATATTCTAGTCCTCTCAAAATAAATGCCAACATTCCATTTGCCTTCCTGACTTCTGACTCAACCTGCAAGTTTACCTTGAGAGAATCCTGCACTAGAACTCCCAAGTCTCTTTGCACTTCAGACCTCTGAATTTTATTCCCATTTAGAAAACAATCCATTCTTTTATTCTGAGATAGCAGGAACTGCAGATGCTGGAGAATCTGAGATAACAAGATGTAGATCTGGATGAACACAGCAGGCCAAGCAGCATCAGAGGAGCAGGAAGGCTGACGTTTCGGGCCTAGACCCTACTTCAGAAAATGAAGAAGGGTCTAGGCCCGAAACATCAGCCTTCCCGCTCCTCCATTCTTTTATTCTTCTTACCAAAGTGCATGACCTCACACTTTCCCACGTGTACTCCATCTGCCATTTCTTTGCCCACTCTCCTAATCTATCCAAATCCTTCTGCAGCCTCGCCACCTCCTCAATTTTACCAGTCCCTCCACCTATCTTTGTATCGCCTGCAAACTTAGCCAGAATGCCCACAGTTCCTTCATTAATGTACAAAGTGAAAAGTTGTGGTCCCAGCACTGACCCTTGCGGAACACCACTTGTCACCGGCTGCTATCCTGAGAAAGGCCCTTTTATCCCCACTCTCTGCTTTCTGCCAGACAGCCAATCTTCTATCCATGCTAGCACCTTGCCTCTAATACCATGGGCTATTATCTAACTCAGCAACCTCCTGTGCGGCACCTTATCAAAGGCCTTCTTGAAGTCCAGGTAATTAACATCCATTGGCTCTCCTTGGTCTACCCTGCTCATTATTTCCTCAAAGAATTCTAGCAGATTTTTCAGGCATGACCTCCCCTTGATGAAACCATGCTGACTTTGCCCTATTTTACTGTACACTCCCAAATATTCAAAAATCTCATCCTTTACAATGGACTCCAAAATCTTATCCATGACCGAGATTAGGTTAATTGGCCTGTAATTTTCCGTCTTTTGCCTTATTCCCTTTTTAAACAGGGGTGTCACGTTAGCGATTTTCCACTCCTCTGAGACCCTCCCCGAGTCTAGCTATTCCTGAAAGATCACCACTAATGCTTCCACTATCTCTTCAGCTATCTCCTTTAGAACTCTGGGGTGTGGTCCATCTGGTCCAGGTGATTTATCCACCTTCAGGCCAATCAGTTTTACCAGCACCTTTTCCTTGGTGATGGCCACCGTACTCAGCTCTGCCCCCTGACTCTCTTGATTTCTATTTAATTTCTAATAATTTCTAAAAGAATTCAGGTTTTTAATGGCATGCATGTCAGTTGTTGTTATTTGATTAGAGTGAAAGCTACTCCTTGTTCTGTGTCCCAATAACCCACTGTACATCATTAGCATTGAGCCTGGGTATAGGTTCATATGGAAACAAATTAGCCAAGCACGTTTTTAGATAGTTCATGGATCTAAAACTTTTACATTTGTTAGTCACTACACCTCAGGATCCAGGTAAAGATCTTTGCTGATGATTTTTGTACTTTATTTCAGGCATTGTCCATCACAATTTTTTCTTGTTCAACTTCAAGTTTATCTGTTAATCTCTCTCAAGCAGTTGAGTTGATTGGATTAATTTATTGTCACGTGTATTTTTTTTCTAAAATACAGTGAAAAGTTTTATAAAGAGACACCACTCTCCAGCACCATCTTAAAACATTGAAAAATAATCCAAAACATAGCACATAAAAGCAGAAAGATTCAGAGATAAAGAAAAAAATATTCAACTTTACATTCTTCTTGTTAAGTGATCTGTCATGGATTATGGGCCTGGTGGCCAGCCACATGTCCCATTTGCCATGCCACTGTCACTGGAACAAAAGTCACCACTCTTCGGCACCATCTCGCCTCCATCGATGCCCTCGTCATTATGAGTCATAGAATCCCTACAGTGTGGAAACAGGCCCTTCAGCCCAGCAAGTCCACACCAATCCACAAGCGTCCCACCCAGACCCATCCCCCTATAACCCACCTAATCTATGCATCCCTGAACACTACAGACAATTTAGCATGGCCAATCCACCTAGCCTGCACATCTTTAGACTGTGGGAGGAAACCGGAGCACCCAGAGGAAACCCATTTAGACACGGGGAGAATGTGCAAACTCCACACAGACAGTCGCCCGAGGGTGGAATCAAACCTGGGTCCCTGGTGCTGTGAGGCAGCAGTGCTAACCACTGAACCACCGTGCCACCCTAGTCCTTGATGGATCTCATAAATGCAGATGCCACTAACAGCCTAAACTCAACTCCGCCGCGCACACTTCAGGCACTTCTTGCTGATGCAACCTCTGCCAATGCCACTGGGTCTCATCGTGGGCCCAGACTTGGCCTATGCTTCCGCCTCCATGAATCTGTGCTGGGCATAGATGCTGCTGGGAACCCAAACTCACCTCCGCCATAGCAGTTATGAATCAGTGCTAGGCCTACTCAAGTCTACGCTGGGTCCACTCAAGTCCATTCTAGGCTCACTTGCTGGCACCAATGCCATTGTCTCATCTCTTCAACAAGAGGTAAGTAAAACAAAAGAGAGAAAAAGATAAAAAAAGAAAAGAGATGAAAAGAAAAACAGATGGAGCAGCCCATCACCATCTTACCGAGTCTGCGATTGCTTCTTTTATCATCCGTCCACATCCACAGAGTAGGAGATCATCAATGAAACGTTCAGCTCCTGAAAGATCATTCATTGTGTGTGATACTGAAAACAACAAATACTGGAGATACAGCGGGTCATACAGCATCCATGAAGAGAGAGCAAGCTAATGTTTCGAGTCTAGATGACTCCTCATCAGAGCTGAAGTGATGTTTGAATGGGACAGTATTTATGCTATAGTTTGTTGGGGGTTGGTGTGGGCATTGTGGGTGTAGGGTGCTAGTGAAAAAAGATGTTGATGGTTCAAATTAAATGGTCAGCATGTGAGAATGGCAAAACAGTGGTGTGTGTACCTGCCAGACTTTAAAGGGCAGACAGTCCCACTGGGGTAGGGGGAGGGGAGAGAGGACATGATAACAGAATGTGACAAATAAAGTTAAAAGAAAGACAGACAGTGGTGGTGGAGGGTTGCTTTTCAGACTGGAGGTCTTGTGACCAGTAGTGTGCCACAAAGGAAGGTGCTGGGTCCACTGCTTTTTGTCATTTATATAAATGATTTGGATATGGACATAGGAGGTATGGTTAGTAAGTTTGCAGATTACACCAAAATTGTAGGTGTAGTAGATAGTGAAGAAGGCTACCTCAGAGTACAATGGGATCTTGATCAGATCGGCCAATGGGCTGAGGAGTGGCAGATAGAGTTTAATTTAGGTAAATGTGAGGTGCTGTATTTTGGAAAGGCAAATCAGGGCAGGACTTATACACTTAATGGTAAGGTCTGGGGAGTGTTGCTGAACAAACAGACTTTGGAGTGCAGCTTTATAATTCCTTGAAAGTGGAATCGTAGGTCGATAGGATATTGAAGAAGGTGTTTGATATGTTTCCTTTATTGGTCAGTGCTTTGAGTATAAGAGTTGGGAGATCGTGCTGTGGCTGTACAGGACATTAGTTAGGCCACTTTTGGAATACTGTGCGCAATTCTGGGCTCCCTGCTATAGAGAGGATGTTTGTGAAACTTGAAAGGGTTCAGAAAAAATTTGCAAAGATGTTGCCAGATTGGAGAGTTTGAGCTGTAGGGAGAGGCTGAATAGGCTGGTGCCATTTTCCCTGGAGTGTCAGAAGCTGAGGGGTGACCTGATAGACGTTTATAAAATTATGAGGGGCATGGAAAGGGTGAATAGCCAAGGTCTTTTCCCTGGGATGGGGGAGTTCAAAACTAGAGGGATTAAGATCAGAGGGGAAAGATTTAAAAGGGACCTAAGGGGCAACTTTTTTACGCAGAGGGTGGTGCATGGAGAAAGTATAGAGGGACTTGTGCTCTGCATCTAACCCAGTGATGGAACTGTTCTGAGTGTGTTTGATAAGGACAGTATGAGAAAAGGGAGTGATTTAGTCACTATCTAACTCCATGCTGAACATGGCCTGGGAGTTTGAAAAGCTACAGTGTAGAGAGAGCTTTACTCTGCATCTAACTGCATTCTCAACCTGCTTTACAAATTGAACCCCTCAATTAGATTACAGTCTGTAACTCACTTCTCATTGTTATACATAGCATACTGTGTATAAACTCACTGAGACCCTCAATGAGATTCCAGTGTCTAATCAGTACAAACTAAATGGTTGAATATTAAATTGGGAGCGGGAACGGAGAAAGCTGCAGTTTAATTTCTGCTACATTCTGTTTCTCCAAAACAAATTAGTTCTATGGAGTGCAGCGGTTCAATAAGGCAGCTCACTGCCATCTTCTCAAGGGCAGATAGGAATGGGGGATAAATGCTGGCCCAGCTACTGATGCTCAAATCCCATGAATGAACGAAAAAGAAAACAATCCTTTTGCCTTCCTAATCGCTTGCTGCCCCTGCAGACTAACTCAATGTGATTCATATCCCAGGACACCCAGATCCCTCTGTACTTTAGTGTGCTGTAACAACTCCCTATTTAAAGTCTCTTTTTTGATTCTTCCTGACAAACATCACATTCTCCACTTTATTCGACAATGTTTCACCCACTCACTTACCATCTCTACATCACTCAATATGAGGACCATTTACTTCCACTTCACAATTTACCTTCCAAACTATTTCACGAAGAAAATGTTCAATTTTTAAATCAAAGACTGACTTGAAATGATGCCTGTTTGAAATGCAAAATCCTTCTGTTGCTCTGTGTCCCTTGGTCAGTATATGTGTTTGCCTGTTTCTCTCTCCTCTCCTGGAATATCTGTAAATTGCCACATTCAACAGTTAGCCTTTTTGAGTTGATTTATGGTGTCCATGTCCTCTCTACAATCACAGCAAGACTGCCTCACTTCCCTAGTCCCATCCTCTGGTAATAACTGACAAACTATCCTAACATTAGCTTTCTGTGATTTGTGTACAGGATGCAGACAATAACATTTAATAAGTATTAGAGTAAAGGAATATTTGACCCAATGATACAGGGCCCAGGTAGCGCACACATACAGTTACTAAGGAACATGGAATGACAAAATATATTGGGATTTTCAAATAGTAAAGCATCATTAAACAATCCCTGGACATTAACACATCTGGCTCAGGCTCAAGACTCACCTCCCCTTGACTGAGAGGCTCCTGTATCACACTCCATATTGGTATGAGATGCTACATTGGGAGCAGGGCAAGGCATCATGGGATTAGGACGACTGCTTATGTGGATGTTCAGAACCAGCAGTCAAACAGGAAATCAGAACAGAACAGGGAGAATCAAACAAAGAAGCTGACGTTGAATTTCTGGAGTAGTTCTGTTTTCCTTGAAAATGTTGAACCAGTGATCTATTGACCCTGTTGTATCACAATTGGTAATTCAGGGTTGTATGTGTGTGTGTTGTCAGAAGGGGGCGAGTTTAAATCTGATCATACATGCCTTTCAAATTTCTGATTGGGATATCATTGAGGAAGCTTTACTCTATAGCTAACCCTTACTGGGAGTGTTTGATGGAGACAGTGTAGGGGATCTTTATTTTGGAACATAGGAACAGGAGTAGGCCATTCAGCCCCTTGAGCTTCTTCTGTCCTTTACATGGGATCATGGCTGATCTGTGGCCTAACTCCACATTCCTTTCTGTGGCCCATATCCCCTAATGCCTTTGCTGAACAAAAATTTATCTATCTCAGATTTAAACCAAACAATTGATCCAGCACCTATTGCTGTTTGTGGAACAGAGTTCCAAACCTGTCCCTCCCTTTTTGTATCAACGTGTTTCCTAACATTTCTCCTAAACACTCTGGCCCTCATTCTCGGACTGTGCTCCTCATTCTAGATACTCCAACTGGTGGATGGGGGAGGGGGGTGTTTTTATTTTCAGTGGGTGGGGGTGGGAGCTGTGCAGTGGAAGGCAATTATATGGAGAGAGGTAAGGGGCAAAAGTGAGAAGCTGAAAAATATTTGTGAGGTGAAAATATTCAAGGGGTAAACTTTGGGAGAGGGGAATATTTAGACTTCATGAGGGCGCAATATATGAGGGGACACAAATTGGGGGTTGTAATTTGGGATGGAGAGCAAACTTGGGTGTGTCTAAAATGGGGGGGTGGTGATGTTATGCAATAATGGAGACTGCACAATGTTTTGCAGAAGGAAAATACTTTTGTGGATGAGCAGCCTTAATTTTGGGGGGAACAATATTTGGGGGGAGCAAAATTATAGAGGGAAGGCATGCAATACTGGGAAGGGCATACACAATTCTGAGGGTGGTGCAAAATTGGGGGAACATGATTCTGGGGCAATAAAGAAAGAGGGGCAAAACTGGCAGGCTGTGAAACTTGGGGGCGTGCAATACCTGGGGAGGGAGGAAATTCAGGGAGGCATGAAATAGGGGTGTATAAAATTGGGGAGCACCACTCTGGGTGAGGGGCAACATGAAGGGACATGATATTTGGACAAAATGTTTAAGGGAGGTATGGCACAAAATTGGCAGGGGCTTCACAACTGGGCAGCGAGGGGGCTGGGGGCTTAATATTTGGAGGGAAAAAAATTTGGGGGGGAAGGGTAGGATGTCAAAGTTGGGAAGGAGGCAAAATTTTTGGGGGAGAGTGAAATTCTGGAGGGGCGCAAGATATAGGGGGTACAAGATTTGGAACTGTGAATTGTAAAGGGCAATATTAAGGAGCAGAAAATGGGAGGTGAATATTTTTGGGGAGCACAATTTTGGGGTTTTAATATTTGAGAGGCACAAGTCATAACGTCACTTATTTTGGGGGTAATACCCAAGGGACACAAATTTGGGTGGGACAAAATTGTAGGTACAATATTTTTGGGCGGCACAAATTTAAGGGATGAAAAACATTAAAGGGGCATAAATTTAAGTGGGTGGCAAAATTTTGGAGGGGGGAAGCAGGGAGTTTCTAGGGTGGGGTGGGGTGAGAAAAGAGAGATTGGGGAAGGGGGAGGTGTGAAAGAAAGCAGTAGTTCAATAGTTTAGTCCAGATTGTCCCTGTTCCTCCATCGACCCCCTCACATCACTATCACGCTCTCACAAACTGGCCCCAGAGTTGAAATCCACACAGAGACGAAGCTGCAGTTTCAAAGCAGCTACAATACACACATTTATTTAAAAAAGGGACAAAAGTTTCTGCAGCCAGGGAACGCACATTTATCCCACAAGGGAACACAGGATTTTCACACAGACCAACACAAGGTATCAGTGAGACTGAAATTAATCAGTAAAGTCAGCAAGTTTACTTTTTTAATGAGTTTCTGAGGATGAACGTCAATCTATTTCACAGGCGGGCATCCAGTGATAATACAGATCTGTTGTACAAGTCTGTTAATTGTGCAAATGACCATGAGATTTTAAACAGATTCACCTCTTTCCTGACAGTAGGCTGAGTGACATCACACAACTGTTCCACTTTCTCATTGACATTTCATCTGTAAAAGCTGGGAATGACCTGATGGGACACAGATTGTGTTACAGTTGGTTAAACTCAGGGCAGTATCAGTTACTGCACACAGATTCTATATGTGTGTGTCTGTATATTCAGATGTATTTCTGTCTGTGTGTCTCTGTGTGACTGTCTCTTTCTCTCTGTGTGTCTGTCGATCTCCACCTCTCTGTATGTATGTGGGTATGTGTGTGTTAGTGTCTCAGCGTGTGTATTACTATGTGTCTCTATGTTTGTGTGTATCTCCGTATCTGTATCTCTGTGCAATGAGCACTCTGTTGTTTTGGGGGCTGTATCCATTGAAGTGGAGTTAAAAACCTCCCTCTATCTATCTCTGCCTATTCTTCTTGTGTTTGAAGTGATACAATACTGTTGGTCATGTTGATGTATGTGGGTGTACGTGTGTGTGTGTGCCCACCTCTGGCTGCAATGGAACCCAACGCATCATCCTCCGACACTTCTGCCATCTGCAATCCGACCCCACCACCAAAGACATCTTTCTCTCCCCACCTTTATCTGCTTTCTGGAGGGACCACTCTCTCCGTGACTCCCTTGTCCGCTCCACACTCCCCTCCAGCCCCACCACACCCGGCACTTTTCCCTGCAACCGCAGGAAGTGCTACACCTGCCCCCATACCTCCTCCCTCACCCGCATCCCAGGCCCCAAGAAGACTTTCCACATTAAGCAGATGTTCACCTGCACATCTGCCAATGTGATATACTGCATCCGCTGTACCTGTTGTGGCCTCCTCTACATCGGGGAAACCAAGCGGAGGCTCGGGGACCGCTTTGCAGAACACCTACGCTCGGTTCGCAATAAACAACTGCACTCCCATTCGCAAACCATTTCAACTCCCCCTCCCATTCCTCAGACGACATGTCCATCCTGGGCCTCCTGCAGTGCCACAACGATGCCACCCGAAGGTTGCAGGAACAGCAACTCATATTCCGCTTGGGAACCCTGCAGCCCAATGTTATCAATGTGGATTTCACAAGCTTCAAAATCTCCCCTCCCACTACCGCATCCCAAAACCAGCTCAGCTCATCCCCGCCTCCCTAACCTGTTCTTCCTCCCACCTATCCCCTCCTCCCACCTCAAGCCGCACCCCCATCCCCTACCTACTAACCACATCTCGCCCCCTTGACCTGTCCGTCCTCCCTGGACTGACCTATCCCCTCCCTAACTCCCCACCTACACTCACCTTTACTGGCTCCATCCCCGCCTCTTCGACCTGTCTGTTTCCTCTCCACCTATCTTCTCCTCTATCCATCTTCTATCCGCCTCTCCTGGGCTTTCGGTATTGTTGTACATGGCGCAGGCCTGGCCTATCCCCCGGACCTGCGCCGCTGCGGTCACCTGGGCCATCTTCCACTTCATTTGGGGGTCGAGGATGGACCAGGTCCGCAGGGACACCATGTACAAAGACCTAGAAAACGGGGGGAAGGATGTGCCGAACGCCACCCTCGCCCTGATGGCTACCTTTGTGTGCGGCTGCATCAAGCTGTGCGTAGATCCTCAGTACGCAAACACTAGGTGTCACTACTTACTGAGGTTCTACCTGTCCCTGGTGTTGCGAAGGATGGCTTGGCCTCGCTGCCGCGGAACACTCCAAGTAGTTGGACCGTCCCATACCACCTGTCCTTCGTGGAGAAATTTTTGAAGGGAAACACCTTTGACCACAAGGCTGTCAGGCAGTGGTCGGCATGTAGCGTCCTTGAGACCCTTCGGGAAAAGTAGAGGGTGGATCCTGTCGGATGGTTCCCCTCGCAGACTGCCAAAGTTGTTTGGCAGAATGCCTCATCGCCAGAACTTTCTAACAAGCACCGGGACATTGCTTGGCTGGTGGTGAGAGGGTCTCTGCCAGTGAGATCATTCATGCACGCCCGGGCTCTCTGCGCCACTGCACGCTGCCCTCGAGGTGGCTGCGGGGGGGATGAGACAGTCAAGCACCTCCTTCTGGAGTGCGCCTATGTGCAGGAGGTCTGGAGGGGAATGCAGTGCTTTGTGTCGAGGTTCGTCCCGAGCAGCTCTGTGACAGGGGACTCCATGCTCTACGGGCTGTTTCCCGGGATGCACACCAAGACCAACATCAACTGCGCCTGGAGGACCATCAATGCGGTGAAAGATGCTCTTTGGTCTGCCCGCATCTTGCTGGTCTTCCAGTTGAAAGAACTAACCCCAACCGAGTGTTGCAGACTGGCGCACTCCAAGGTTCAGGACTACGTGTTGAGGGACGCACTAAAGCTTGGGGCAGCCGCTGCCAAGGCGCGGTGGGGAAAGACCACCGTGTAAGACCCCTCGGCTGTACCATATCAGGGCCCTGTTCAGAAACTGGGCCCAGCTGGCGCCTCCTCCAACTGGTCAGGGGGGCCAACTATGACTACGGTAGTGATGACCACCGGAGTTTTTCTTTTTCCTTTGTTTTTTCCCTTTAGTTGGTGTACGTAACCCGGGGCGGCTAGCATGACCGGGTAGGTGAAAATTTGTTTATTTTTTTTTGTATTTTGTACGAATAAAGTATTTTTTTTAAATACAAAAAAATCTTCTATCCGCCTTTCCCTATTTATTTCAGAACCCCCTTCCGCTCCCCCATTTCTGATGAAGGGTCTAGGCCCGAAACGTCAGCTTTTCTGCTCCTATGATGCTGCTTGGCCTGCTGTGTTCATCCAGCTCTGCACCTTGTTGTCTTGCAATGGAACCCAGTCTGTTCAGGAGGGAAATTTGAATGAATGAATTTAAAAAGTGATGAATCAATGTCTGTGTCTGTCCCTCTTGTGTTTAGTGATATAATGCCACCCTTTGCTCGCCTCCCCGCGCCACTACACAAGTGGCAGATTTTTGTTTCTGGGACAATTTGTTCCGGTCCCACTGTTGAGTCTCACAATGACTTGAGTGACGCAAACGCGTAAGAGTCTGCGCGGTGACGTCATCTAAAGATGGCCGCCCCGATGGGCAAAGACTGCCAAGGAAGAACGAAAACAAAGTTGCTGGAAAAGCTCAGCAGGTCTGGCAGCCTCTGTGAAGACAACGTTTCGGGTCCGGTGACCCGTTCTCAGAACTGTGTTTTCGTTCTTGATTCACGGCATCCTCAGTTCTTTCGGTTTTTACTGACAAAGAGGAAGCGAGAGTGGGCAAGAGGTGACTCGGGCCAGGGCCGTGAGGCGAGGCAGAGCGGCTCCCTCTGGTGGCCAGGAGAAGGAATCAACAGCCACGGTCCGAATGAATGAAACTAGTTTTTAGCTTTTTTAGAAAGAAAAATGTACCGCTGGGTCCTTTATTCTCCTTTGAGCATCCTGACACGCACGAGAATTCCTGGAGGCCTAGCACTCAAACCAGAACTCCACACCTGGACATCAAACAGTTTTTCCGCCACCTCTGCCTCTGCGCTTACTTCTTTAATCGTGAGCCTAACCCTCCTTCTACTGACCCCTTCTCCCGCCTCCAACACACCCCCTCCTCGTGGACACTACCCTAAGGCCGCTTACCCTCCCTCAACCTCTTCATCTCCAATCAATCAATCGCCTCAACCTCTCCACCCCTCTCACCCACTCCAAGCTCTCCCCCACAGAACGTGCAGCCCTCCGCTCCCACTATAACCTCACTATAAAATCCACGGACAAGGGTGGCGCAGTTGTAGTATGGCACACTGACCTCTACATCGCCAAGGCCAGGCGCCAGCTCTCTGACACCTCCTCCTACCGCCCCTTTGATCATGCCCCCACCCCCAACCACCAAAACATAATCTCCCAGACCATCCACGATCTCAACGCCTCAGGTGACCTCCCACCCACAGCCTCCAACCTCATAGTTCCCCAACCCCGCACTGAGACCTCTCTCTCCTTCCCGGACCTCTCTGTTTCCATCTTTGGCAACCACCTGGAAACTGATATCTATTTCAAGCCTGCCGACTCCCACAGCTACCTAGAATACACCTCCTCTCACACACCTTCTTGCAAGAATGCCATCCCCTATTCCCAATTCCTTCGCCTCTGTCGCATCTGCTCCCAAGATGAGGCATTCCACTCCCAGACATCCCAGATGTCCTCATTTTTCAAGGACCGCAATTTCACCTCCCCAGTGGTCAAAAACGCCCTCGACCGCAGCTCTTGTGTTTCCCGCAACTCATTCCTCACACCCCCTCCCCACAATAAAAACAAAGACAGAATTCCCCTCATCCTCACTTATCACCCTACCAACCTCCAGATTCAATGCATCATCCTCCGACACTTCTGCCACCTGCAATCTGACCCCACTACCAAGGACATTTTTCCCTCCCCACGCTTATCTGCCTTCCGGAGGGACTGCTCTCCCCCTGACTCCCTTATCCGCTCCAGACTCCCCACTAGCCCCACCACCCCTGGCACTTTTCCCTGCAACCGCAGGAAGTGCTACACCTGCCCCTACACCTCCCCCCTCACCTCCATCCCAGGTCCCAAGAAAACCTTCCACATTAAACAGATGTTCAACTGCACATCTACTAACGTGGTGTATTGTATCTGCTGTTACCGATGTGGCCTCCTCTACATCGGGGAAACCAAGCGGAGGCTCGGAGACCGCTTTGTGGAACGCCTCCGCTCAGTTCCGTAACAAACGACTGCACCTTCCAGTTGCAAACCAGTTCAACTCCCCCTCCCACTCCTTGGACAACATGTCCATCCTAGGCCTCTTCCAGTGCTACAACAATGCCACCCGAAGGCTGGAGGAACAGCACCTCATATTTCACTTGGGAACCCTGCAGCCCAGTGGTCTCAATGTGGACTTCACAAGCTTCAAAATCTCCCCAACCCTGACCTCATCCCAAAACCAGCCCAGCTCGTCCCCGCCTCCTTGACCCAGTTCATCCTTTCTCCCACCTATCCGCTCCTCCCACCTCACTGATGAAACCCCACCACCATTACCTACCTACTGGCCTAATTGCCGCCTCCTTGGCCTGTCCGTCTTCCCTCAACTGACCAACCCCCATCCCAACTCCCTACCTACACTCACCTTTTCTGGCTCTATCCCCACCTCCTTGACCTGTCCGTCTTCTCTCCACCTATCTGCTCCTTTATCCACCTTCCATCATCGCCTCCCCCTCTCTCTCTATTTATTTCAGAGTCCCCTTCCCCTCCCCCATTTCTGAAGAAGGGTCCAGACCTGAATCGTCAGCTTTCCTGCTCCTCTGATGCTGCCTGGCCTGTTGTGTTCCTCCAGCTCCACACCTTGTTAACTCCATGAACAAACACATAGAGCTGGACCCTATATACCAACCACTAAGGAACAAATTCAGAAGTGATGCCACCCACCCCAGCAAACTGAAACACAATAAACAGCAAGTGGGGGAGGTTGCTGACACTTCATTGGAGGCACACTGATGATGTTACCTAGTATGGTGACAAAACGTTTGCAAACGAACTTACCAGCTCGGTGAGCAAGTCAACAACTGCATCAACAACCTGAGCTACAAATCTTCTCAAAAACCTTATATGACCCTTTACATGTAGAAGTCATTAACTATGCTAATTCCCAGTCTGTTTTCCCCATTCACTGAAGATGCTAATATTCTCTGACAATATCGCTGCCATACTGGTTACATTGCTGCCTATCTGTCACTGTATCGTTTATCTTTAGTCCTGTGTAACTTCAATAACACCAACAAACACACAAACTTCTATCCTACAGCTTTGTTTATTTGCGCATAGATTGTTTCATTTTATTTGTGGACAACACACAATTTGAACACTCAGCAGGTAAGTGTGGTATTTGATAAACAGTTGATTTTGGGATGCGGCCCAGCCATACAGGATGCAAAGTCTGTGACAGATTCTGAATGAGGCAGCACACCTACAGTACAGTGACTGAGCTATTTTAGTTTTTGTATTTTCAAATCTTTCAGATGTTTGAAGCTTGGAAAGTAAGGCAGACATTACTGAAATGTTTTATTGTCTCAGACAATTATTGTAAATAGATTCTAGAATTTGCATTTTAATCATCAGAGCTGTCTCCATTACCCACCTCTGCAAAGCTCCCAAATCTAATAAAGCTGTGTTCCTGCACCCAGTTTAAGGAGTCAGTCAGTCAGCCATTTTAGGTTTGTTCACGGCAGCCATTTAACGTTAGCATAGCAATGACACTGACTTTATAACCAGGGAGAGGCAAGAAAGAGTGGGTCCTTGGGAGTCCATGTCAATGAGTCATTGAGTCACTCAATGTCATTTCGATTTTGCTTCTTTTATCCTAGAAATCTCCATTTACTCTGTCTCCCATCAAAACTCACAGCACATGTTATCAGTGTTCCCAGCTAACAAGACCAGGGCATATACAGGATTCAAAGTAAAGCTTCCTCTAAACTGTCCTCATCTAACCCCCACCTCGCAGAGCTGGTTGGGAATGGACTTAGATACGGAGTAAAGCTGCCCTTACAGTTTCCACATGGAACATTCCCAGGCAGAAATAGCACGGGGGGCTCTCTCGATGATGTGTCAGTCAAATATTTGAAGGGCGGGCATAATCCGAGCAGAGATGAAGAGTTAACCTCCAGCTAAACTGTTTCTGTCACACACCCCCAAACACACACATACCTACATGTACAAAGACACAATCCTGATCTCTTGACTGTGATACAACGGGGTCAATATATCTCTGGCTCAATATTCTCAACAGGAACTGAACTCCTCCACAAATGCAGATTCTTTGTTTGATTTTCTGTTAGATTGCCATCCACATGAGCAGTCATCTGAATTCCATGCTGCCATGTCCTACTCCCAAACACAGCATTTGATTCCAGTACAGATTGTGATACAGGAGCCTCTCAGTGTCCAGGGGAGGTGAATCTTAAGTCTGACCCAGGTGTGTGAATAAAAACAGACGTTTCTGGAAAAACTCAGCCGGTCTGGCAGTGTCTGTGAATAAAAATCAGAGTTAACATTTTGGGTCCAGTGACCCTTCCTTAGAACCCAAAATGTTAACTTTGATTTTGTTCACAGATGCGGCCGAACCTACTAAGCTTTTCCAGCAACTTCTGTTTTTGTTCCTGATATACCGCATCTGCAGTTCTTCCAGATGTTTGAATGGTCTATGTGAATCTGACATCCAAGGATTGTTTAATACAGCTTTAATGTTTCAAAATCCCAATATTATTTTGTCAATCCATGTCCCAGTGTGTGTGTGTGTGTGTGAGAGAGAGAGTGGGTGGGGATGTGTGTGAGAGAAAGTGAGTGTGTGTGTGTATATATGCGCGCACATATTTATTATTTATATTAGTTATTTATTAAAAATATATGGGACTAGGGACTTGATGAAGCCTTGCTTCATTTGCAAACCTTAGTCTGTAGGGGCAGCAAGTAATTAGGAAGGCAAAGGGATTTTTTTTTTCATTTGTTCATGGAATGTGAGCATCACTGGCTGGGCCCAGCATTTATCCCCTATTGCTATTTGCTCTTGAAGATGATGGGAGTGAGTTGCCTTATTGACCCATTGGACTCCATAAAACTAATTTTTTGGAGAAACAGAATGTGGCAGAAATTAAACTCCAGCTTTCTCTGTTCCTGCTCCCAATTTAATATCCAACTGTTCAGTTTATACTGAGTTAGAGACTGGAATTTCATCAATGGTCTCAGCGAGTTTATGTATTGCTTAACACAACAGGTAGTGAGTTTCAGTCTGAAATCTAATTGCGGTTTGGTGGCATTTATACAGAGTAACAGGTACCAGTGTGTAAGTTACAGATAGGAGTATAGTCAAGGGGTACAGTGTGGTTCACATATTGGTTAAATGATACTGGGTAGTGAATCTAATTGAGGAGATTAGTGTGTTTATATATAGAATCACAGGTACTTGGGAATGAGATACAGGCAGGAATCCAACCAAAGGGTTCAGGGTGGTTTATATGTGGATTAACAGATACCCAGCAGGGAGTTACATACGTGAATCTAATGGAGATGTTCGGGGTGCTTTACACATTGAATAACAGATAAGTGGAAGTGAGTTACAGACTGGAATCTATTCGAGGAGAGTGGGCAATTTATATGCAGAGCAACCAAATAAGAGAGGGGAGAAAACAGGGGAGAAAGTACCCACCATGGACCAACTCAAAACTGAGCCGAGCCAAACAGGATTCAAGACAACAAGGTGCAGGGCTGGATGAACACAGCAGGCCGAGCAGCATCATAGGAGCAGAAAGGCTGACGTTTCGGGCCTAGACCCTTCATCAGAAAAGGGGGAGGGGAAGGGGGTTCTGAAATAAATAGGGAGAGAGTGGGAGGTGGATAGAAGATGGATAGAGGAGAGGATAGGTGGAGAGGAAACAAACAGGTCGAAGAGGCGGGGATGGGGCCAGTAAAGGTGAGTGTAGGTGGGGAGTTAGGGAGGGGATAGGTCAGTCCAGGGAGGACGGACAGGTCAAGGGGGCGGGATGAGGTTAGTCGGTAGGAGATGGGGGTGCGGCTTGAGGTGGGAGGAGGGGATATGTGGGAGGAAGAACAGGTTAGGAAGGCGGGGACGAGCTGGGCTGGTTTTGGGATGCGGTAGGGGGAGGGGAGATTTTGAAGCTTGTGAAATCCACATTGATACCCTTGTCCGCTCCACACTCCCCTCCAGCTCCACCACACCCGGCACTTTTCCCTGCAACTGCAGGAAGTGCTACACCTGCCCCCATACCTCCTCCCTCACCCCCATCCCAGGCCCCAAGAAGACTTCCCACATCAAGCAGATGTTCACCTGCACATCTGCCAATGTGGTATACTGCATCCGCTGTACCCAGTGTGGCTTCCTCTACATCGGGGAAACCAAGCGGAGGCTCGGGGACCGCTTTGCAGAACACCTATGCTCGGTTCGCAATAAACAACTGCACCTCCCAGTCGCGAACCATTTCAACTCCCCCTCCCATTCCTCAGGCGACATGTCCATCCTGGGCCTCCTGCAGTGCCACAACGATGCCACCCGAAGGTTGCAGGAACAGCAACTCATATTCAACGCTTGGGAGCCCTGCAGCCCAATGGTATCAATGTGGATTTCACAAGCTTCAAAATCTCCCCTCCCCCTACCGCATCCCAAAACCAGCCCAGCTCGTCCCCGCCTTCCTAACCTGTTCTTCCTCCCACCTATCCCCTCCTACCACCTCAAGCCGCACCTCCATCTCCTACCGACTAACCTCATCCCGCCCCCTTGACCTGTCCGTCCTCCCTGGACTGACCTATCCCCTCCCTAACTCCCCACCTACACCCACCTTTACTGGCCCCATCCCCGCCTCTTCGACCTGTTTGTTTCCTCTCCACCTATCCTCTCCTCTATCCATCTTCTATCCGCCTCCTACTCTCTCCCTATTTATTTCAGAACCCCCTTCCCCTCCCCCTTTTCTGATGAAGGGTCTAGGCCCGAAACGTCAGCCTTTCTGCTCCTATGATGCTGCTCGGCCTGCTGTGTTCATCCAGCCCTGCACCTTGTTGTCTCGGATTCTCCAGCATCTGCAGTTCCTACTATCTCTGATTCAAACAGGATTCAACTGCTGTATGTGGAGATTTACACGTGTTCTGAAATATGGGAGAGAAACAGGCAGACACTCACTGACTAACAGTCAGGAAAGGGACAGAAGGATATTTGGATTCCCAAATAGCATCACATTAATACAATGTTAAATTTAAACATTTACTCAGCAGCGATAGCTTGGGAAGTAAATTGGAAATTGGAAAGAGGACAAATCACAGGAAGTTAACCTGCTCGTTCAGCCAACATTTAGGAGGACAAATGGTGCATTCCCAGATTTTACTGGGGATTGATGTGGGATAGTGAAGAAAAGGCATCAGATTATTGTAAGTCTGCCCCGAAAAATTAAAATTGACCTGTGATCAATTTCCTTTTGCTCAAAGCAATGACAAATTATATAACCCTTTGTGTTGAAGTCATAAGCTACACTACTCGAGTGACTCCCCACTTGCCAACTTTGAACACCATCCCCCTCTGTTTTCCCCATTCACTGAAGATATTACTATCCTTTTATAATGTCACTATCATACTGGTTACTATGCTGCCTATCTCGCATTGTCTCATCCATCTTCAGTCCTGTGTAAAGTCACTGAAACCAACAGACACACAAAGTTCTATCCTAAAGCTTTGTTTATTTGCAGATACATTTTTTTATTTGGAGACAACTTGGCACAATTTGAACTCACAGCAGGTTTGTGTAAACATTTGACTTTGGGAAGAGTCTAGCACACAGAATTCAAACTGTATAACAGATTCTGAACAAGGCGTCACACTTACAGTACAGTGACTGATCTGACGTCAGTTTTTATATGTTTGAATCTTTCAGACATTTGAAGCAATCTTTCAGAGGTTTGAAGCTTGGAAAGTAAGGCAGACATTGCTGAAATGTTACTGTAAACAGATTCTGGAATTTGCATTTTAATCATCTTCAAAGAGCTGTCTCCATTTCCTACCTTTGCAAAGCTCCCAAATCCAACAAAACTCTGTTCCTGCACCCAGTTTAACATTGTACCGTTTAGTTTCTCATGTCCCTCCTCAGTCTAACATTGAAATGCATTGGTTCACATCTCACTGTATTGTGAGAGATGATAATGTACAAAGATTGAGGAGTGTTTTAATCTGAAAAACCAGAACAAATGATTCCGAAGGTGTCTATCAGTCAGTCATTTTAGGTTTGTTCACGGCAGCATTTCATGTTAGCACAGCACAGACATTGACTTTATAAATAGGGAAAGGCAAGAGAGAGTGGGGACCTGGGAGTCTGTGTGTATTTGAATGCAACCCAGCTTTGTGTCTCTGAAATTTAGAAGGTCATGAAAGTTTTTGCGACAATAATGGAAACTGCTGGAATAGGTAGGAAGGTCTAGGATGAGGTTCATTGTCTAAAAATCTAACAATACTCTGAGACTCTTTCAAGATTAAAATTAAAGGAACAAAGCCTCGCATTTCTCTCCATGATGTTGCACAGACTATTTCTTACTCACTCACTGAACCTGTCCAAACTCCTTCCCAGCCTTTCTCTGTGCTCCTTGCATTTTACTGTCCCACATAACTTTGTGTTATCAGCAAATGTAACACAGGATCCCATCATCTCAGTCATTCGTGGAGATTACGTCCAGTGCACTGTAGGTAACAGAGAATGATTCACTCACATCTGCTGCTGTGCAGCTCGTGTGTGTCTCAGAGTCAGCTCGGAAACATCTCCAGGTCAGTCCCATCCTGTATCTGTGTGTCTCTGGCTCTGTATCTGTGTCTGTAACACTCTCGCTCTGTCTCTGAAATTAGTTTCCCAATCCATCAATCACACTGAGGATATTACAAAACAGCTCCATTTCCTGTAAACCAGTTTGAAATACACTGAAGACATTAGGAATCCTGTGGACCACTTTCATCCTCAGATATCTTCAGACCAACAGTAAACAACATCTACTTGTATCCTCCCAAAGTCCACCACTCTTCCATGTTTCCCTACCTCGACAGTGACTGCATTAACAACTCCAGGGACAGCTCTCTGGATGATGTCGTAGTCAGATATGTGAAGGACAGGCATCATCCAAGCAGAGATACAGAGTTAAACTCAGTCTAAACAGTCTCCATCACATATCCCCAAACACAGATACACATGTACACACACAAAGACAGTGCTAAACTCTCAACTGTGGAACAACATTCTCAACAGGAATTGATCTCTCCCACAAATTCAACACCAAGTTCTTTGTTTGATTCCCCATCAGATTACTGGTTCTGAACATCTACATGAATCATCATCATAATCCCATGTGCCATGTCCTGCTCCCAAACACAGCATCTGATTCCAAAACCATACGGTGATATGGGGGCCTCGCAGTATCGAGGGGAGATGAATCTCTGTCACATACAATTTCCCTCTCCCATGTACAATCTCACTCTCTCTCATACACACAATCTCACTTTCTCTCTCATGCACACTCACTATTTCTCTGTCCCTCTCATGTTCAATCTTATTATTTCCCTCTTTCTCATGCACAATTTCACTATCTCTTTCTCTCTCTCTCTTATGTATCATCTAGATTTTGTCCTGGTGTCTTTCAGGATCAAGGGATATGATGGGGAGGTTGGGATTCGGGAATTGAGCTCAATGATCAGCCTTGCTCATGTTGAATGGGCGAGCAGGCTTGAGGGACTGAATGGCCTTACTCCTGCTCCTTTCTTCTTTGTTTCTATATAATGTCTCCAGGTTCACTGACAAGACCATGCTGGGTGGGAGAGGAAGCTGTGAGGACGACCAAAGAGGCTGTAAACTGATATGGCTTCACTGTGTGGACATGTAACTGGCAAATGGAATATAAAGTGGAGAAATTCCCATTTGCAGCAGAGATTCCCAAACTATCTCAATGACATTTTGAATTCCCTGCTCCCTGCCCAGTCCATCCTTCCAGACCCAGTGAGGTTTTGTCCCTGCAGGAGGGCAGTTTTCTGACTGGATATTATTATATTGCAACATGAAGGTACTGAGTGTAACAGGGTTCGCTAGATCCCATCATATCATCTACTTTACTGTCTGTATTGTGTGAATTATATTTAAAACATTGGCAGGCAGAATATAATGTGGTGACATATGATTGACATTTGCAGGAAGAATAGAAAAAAAGAATGTTTCAGTTTAAAATGGTGAGAAATTATTTAACATTATTGTCCAGGGGGTTAGACTGATCTTGTACACAAATATCAGAAGGTTAACATGATGGTAGTGCCAACAATAGGAGGACAAATGATACAGTGACCACCCTTACTAGGAGATTGTGTTAGGAACATGAACATAACAGGGAGTGAGTTAAAGACTGTAATCTAATTGAGGGAATCTGGGGTTTTATATATAGTGTGATGACGCTGTCACTTTAAAAAACTTATTTTGTCCTTGATTTTTTTTGAAGAGAGGTCGCAAAAGCAGAGATGCCGAAGAATCTGGGGAATTTAACAGTTTAACAATAGAAGGGGAATCGCCAGTTCTCTCAGTTCAGGTGTTTTCTAGGTTTTTTTTTTAGCTGTAGCAGTTACAAGATGTTGGAGTCCAGAATAGTTGCAAGCTTCAGTAAAGAATTCCTGACTGACTTTCTCTGAAATCTCTCTCTGGATGTTATTCCCTCCTACCTGTAAGAATCTATGTTTGAATTTACCTTTTTGCCAAGCGGTGTGTTCAGGGGATGTTACTATATTGGGGGAAACAGTTAATTAGTGATAGTTATTGTATCGGATGGGTTACGTTTCCCAACCATTTCCTTTGTTCGTGTTTCAACTGTAGTGTTTAAATAAATTGTTTTTCTTAAAGCTGCGTGGTTTGACCAGATGCATCACATCTGGAACATCCACTTCACATCTACCTTTAAAATAAGAAAAAATTAGGGTCTAGGCTACCTTCATAAAATATTTTGAGGGGGTCTGGGTTGGTCCATAACAGATCGGGGGCTCTTGTCGGGATAATTTTATAATTCCAATTTGGGTTTAGGGTTGTTGGACTCCAAGGCGGTGAGTGGTAGGTGTTAGTGTCTTTTGTTTCATGTGTTGAATTCATGTGTTGGTTTAAATGATGCTTTGTGTAGTAATGAACTGTTCGGTCACTAAGAGTTTTCTGGGGGTGGAAGAAGCGATTTCAGGGGCTTTACAAAAAGTGAGCAAGGCAAAGCTGTTGGAATTGGCAGATAAGCTGGAGTTGGGGTTGTCTTTGTCTATGAGAAAAGGAGAAGTAATACAACAATAGCTCAACATTTAGATTTGCTGGCAATGCCATTGGAATCTTTGGAAATCACTAGAATTCAATTGCAGATGAAGCAGCTTGAACATGAAAAGGAACTGAAACAGTTTAAATTACAGTTAAAAGCAGAACAAAAAGAAAAGGAGAGGAAGACCCTAGCAGAAGAAAGAAAGAGAGGAAAGGGAGAAAGAGAGAGAGTTTGAACTTCAGAAGTTGGCACTTAGGAAAGTCGACATAAAAGGATGGAGGTGAAGGTAGAAGGTAAGCTTAGTGAGGACGAGCAAACCCATTGTAGCCAAAGGCCTGGTGGGACTCTGTTCAAATATATCCAAGTATTGCCTCAATTTGACGGGAAGGGTGTCGAAGCTTTTTTTCATCTTATTTGAGAAAGTGGCTAAACAAATAAAGTGGCTAATGACCATGTGGGTTTTGTTGCTCCAAACAAAGTTGGTAGGTAGAGCTCGTGAGATATTTGCATCACTATCAGAGGAGGTGTCTGGGAAGTATCAGGAGGTGAAGAAAGCCCTCTTAAGTGCATGAGCTAGTGCCAGAGACCTACAGACAACACTTCAGGAATCAAAGGAGGGACTCTGGTCAAATGTACATTGAGTTTAAAAGGATCAAACAAAGTAATTTTGAGAGGTGAATAAGGGCATTACAAATAGATCAAACATATGACGCTCTTAGAGGGACGAATATTTTGGAGGAGTTAAAAAATTCACTTCCTGAGGTATTGAGAACTCATGTGGAAGAGCAGAGAGTTCAAACTGCAAGGTTAGCATCTGAAATAGCCAATGATTATGGGTTGGTTCATAAATCAAAATTTGGCTTCTGACATCAATGTCAATCTGTGACAGATAGAAATTAAGGAAAAGAGAAATCCTGAGGTGGTAAGGGAAAAGGAGATCTCATTGAAGATAATAAAGATAGCTTACCACAGAGCAAAGAAAAATACCCATGAAAGGGAAAGAGAAGTTAAAAGGCTCAGGTGTTTTCACTGCAATAAAGTAGGCCACATGAAGTCACAGTGTTAGTAGGAACTGCAGATGCTGGAGAATCCGAGACAACAAGGTGCAGGGCTGGATGAACACAGCAGGCCAAGCAGCATCATAGGAGCAGAGAGGCTGATGTTTCGGGCCTAGACCCTTCATCAGAAAAGTCACAGTGTTGGTAGTTTAGAAAAAGCACTGGGAAGTTGGATGTAGGAAAACAAGATAGGCCAGTGAATTTTGTTAAAGTGGTAAAGGAGAGCAAGTGGAGGCTAAAAAGCTGCACCAGAATATACGACCTAGTCAGGGGTTGTTTGAGAAGAAGTGCCAGATCTTCTTAAACCATTTACTTGTGAAGGTAATGTTTACTCGCGTAGGCCAGGAGCAGCAGGTAAAGAAGTTACAGTATTAAGAGATACGGGATCATGTCAATCTTTGATGCTCAGAGATGAGGGGATATGTAATTCAGAAGGACTGCTGCCAGGAAAAGTGCTAGTACATGGAATTCATGGTAAGACAAGAAGTGCTCCGTTATGTAGAGTGAGGTTAGAGTGCCCGGTGAAAAGTGGAGAAGTGGTGGTAGGAGTACTAGAGGAACTCTCAGCTCCAGGAATACAATGTGTCCTTGGTAACAATATATCTGGATCACAGGTAGGAGTGCTACCTTATTCAAAGAATAAAGTTAAGGAAGTTGAAGTAGAATTATCAGAGACCATGTTCAATCAAATGGTTGAGAAAAAATGAGAACAGGTGGAGGACAAAGTGGATATTTTTAGTTCAGAAAAATTAACTGAACTGCAACTCAGTTGTAGAAGAAGAATCTGAGTGTATTCCCGAATGTTACTATCTTAAAAATGATGTCTTGATGAGTAAATGGAAACCATCATATATTCAGATGGATGAGAAATGGGCAGAAGTTCATCAAGTTGTATTACCAGTGGATTATAGAAAGGAGGTGTAGCACATGAATTACCACTAGGAGGTCATTTAGGGGTAAGAAAACCTCAAGCCAAAATACAAAAACATTTTTACTGGCCTGGACTGCATAAGGATGTCGTTGAATTTTGCAGATATGTCACACAGGTCATGTAATTGGAAAACCTCAGGCAGTAATAAAACCAGCACCTTTAATACCCATTCCTGCATTTGAGGAACTTTTTACAAAGGTCTGAATTGATTGCGTAAGACCCCTACCTAAAATCAAAATGTAGGAATCAGTATTTGGCTGTGTCCACTAGATTTCCAGAGGCCAGTCTGTTACACAATATCACAGCTAAAAAGTTTGTAGAAGAACTACTCAAATTTTTCACTCGATACAGACTACCCACAGAGATACAATCAGATCAAGGGTCTAAAGTTTTTGAGAAGATTTGTGGCTTGGGTTGTGGATAAGGTTGTAGACTTGCTCACCGAGCCGGTGGGTTTGATTGCAGATGTTTCATCGTCCTTCTAGGTAATATCATCAGTGCGCCTCTGGTGAAGCGTTGGTGTTCTGTCCCACTTGTTATTTATATGCCTCAGTTTGCTGGGGTGGTTGGCATTACTTCTGGTTCTGTTTTTCAGTGATTTGTATATTGGGTCCAGTTCAATGTGTTTGTTGATGGAGTTCCGGTTGGAATGCCAGGCCTCCAGGAATTCCCTGGAATGCCTCTGTTTGGTTTATGCTGTTATGGATTTGTTGTCCCAGTTGAATTTGTGTCCCTCTTTGTCTGTGTGTATTGAGACCAGTGAGAATTGGTCATGTCTCTTGGTGTCTAGTTGGTGTTCATGTATCCTTATTGTCAGTTTCTTCCCAGTTTGGCCTATGTAATGTTTTTTCACAGTCATTGCATGGTAATAATATACAAAATACCTGCACAGGAACAGTTCTGTTGTTCAAACAGTGAGATACTGCTCACACTGGGAAACTGAAATAATGCTTGAGTGTTTCCAATTCAATTATAACAGTTTAAAAGGCATCTGAATGATTACATGAATAGGAAGGGTTTAGAAGGATAGGGGCCAAATGCGGGCAAATGGGACTAGATCAGTTTAGGATATCAGTCAGCATGGGCCAGTTGGGCCAAAGGGTCTGTTTCTGTGCTGCATAGCTCTATGACTCTAAAATCTTCTGTGGAGACAGGTGGAGGGAACATTAAAATATGAAAGCTTAAAATATAGTTCTGCAATCTGGAGCTTTGGAATGGACAAAAACTCCAGATTTTTTTCATTTTCATTTCAAATTTACATTTTCATTCCTTTAAAGCTAACATTCAGAGTTTTCTGTTCTGCAAATACTGCATATTCTTGAGTAAAATGTATCTGGGCTATTTAACAAATACGCAAACACTTTTCTTTATTATATATAATCAGTCGATTTCTTTCTCAATGTAAAAGTGCCACAATCTGAGTGTGGAGAGTACAGACAAAATCTGTTTGCTCACATGAGCTGATACATTAACCCTGACAGACTCGAAGCATTTCTGCGGTAACAAGGTGTAGAGCTGGATGAACACAGCAGGCCAAGCAGCATCATAGGAGCAGAAAGGCTGACGTTTCGGGCCTAGACCCTTCATCAGAAATGGGGGAGGGGAAGGGGGTTCTGAAATAAATAGGGAGAGAG
>NC_063379.1:8099570-8104323 GCF_021869965.1 Rhincodon typus | reverse complement strand
TCTTCAGAAGAAGGGTCTAGGCCCGAAATGTCAGCCTTCCTGCTCCTCTGATGCTGCATGGCTGCTGTGTTCATCCAGCTCTACACCTTGTTATCTCATACTCACCATTCCAGTTGGTCTCAGCTCTCCCAATAGTCCCTCACATTCCGTTTCTCCCATCAGAGACAGTCCATGCTCCAGGAGTTTAGGATTTAAAGTTTTGGCAAAGATCTGTAGCTCAGGTTGTGGATGAGGTTGTTGACTTGCTCACCAAGCTGGCTTGTTCTCGTTCAGACATTTCGTCACCATGCTAGGTGACATCATCAGTGGAGCGTCCGATGAAGCTTCACCTAGCATGGTGACAAAATGTCTGAATAAGTACAAGCCAGCTCAGCGAGCAAGTCAACAAGCTCAGGGGTTCAGGATGGCTGGTTTCAGGGAGTTAAGTCATCAAAACTGTGATTGAGATTCAAGCACTACCCACACTCTCCCAGACACAGAGACAGAAACACACAGATGCTCACTGCTGGTCAGTCCACACAGCAAAAGGCATAATAGCTGCCAGAGCCAAGCTAATGTACTCCCTGCTCTGTCATTCAAGGCCCCTCTCCACCAAATCCCAGGGTGCAGACAGTTTCCACCTGGAGCACGCCTGGAACACATCAGGTGTCTGTTTTTGTGTGTGGGATGAGAGGGATTGAGGGAGAAAGCAACTGCTTCTGTCTGTCTTTTACATTCCCTCCCTCCACTGGACCGGGACTTGGAACACACACAGATACAAAGCTGCAGTTTCAAACCTTTAGCAGACAAAGCACACATCTATTACACAAATCAACAAAAGCTTTCACACAAATGAATGCATGTAGACCATGTGCTGGAGGTATGCACACAGTGACACTGAAGGAAGGGTGATATATCTACAAGTCAAGATGGTGAGTGGTTTGGAGGGGACCTTGCAGAGGGTGGGGTTCCCATGTATCTACTGTTCTTGTCCCAGTAGATGGTCGTGGTCATGGTTTTGGAAGGTGGTATTGAAGGAGCTAGGTTGAGTTGCTGCGTTGCATCTTGTGCATAGTACGCACAGCTTCTACTGAGCATTGGTGCTGGAGAGACTGGATGTTCTCCCCCTTAGTCTGGGCTTCATCCAATGGTTTTTGATCCAGAGTGGAAATCGAGAATATAAACCTACTCATAGTAATACTAACCATTTGTTCATTAATTAATTTGTGGTGGAAGTTAAAGTGAAGTAATTCCTGTCTTAGTGAAAAGTAGGTGGTGAAATTAGCCAGGTTACCATTGCAGATAGCCCTCACAAATACAATGTGTGAATTATTGTGTTCAGTACTATAACCATTGCACCATTCTATCATTCTAAATTATGATGGACTGTTGCAAATCAAATTTTGTAATAGGTGGTAATTTCTCTGTTTCTTCAAGACAAAGTTGGAAATGCAGAGAGATAGCAAGAACGGCAGATGCTGGAGTCAGAGATAATACAGTGTGGAGCTGGAGGAACACAGCAGGCCAGGCAGGATCAGAGGAGCAGGAAAGTTGATGTTTTGGGTCAGGACCCTTCTTCAGAAAAAACAGACAACTGGGCAATTTGCAAAAACACATCATGACAATTCCTCCACCAGGTAAGGCTTTTTTTCTGGCTGATTTGACAATAATATTTAGCTGCCAGTCACGTGGAGATTGTTCTTTGTTCAATAGAACACAAAGAACAAAGAAAATTACAGCACAGGAACAGGACCTTCAGCCCTCCAACCCTGTGCCGATCCAGATCCTCTATCTAAGCCTGTCACTTATTTTCCAAGGATCTGTATCCCTCTGCTCCCTGCCCATTCATGTATCTGTCTAGACACATCTTAAATGATGCTATCGTGCCCGCCTCTACCACCTCCGCTGGCAATGTGTTCCAGGCACCCTCTGCGTAAAGAACTTTCCACGCATAACTCCCTTAAACTTTTCCCCTCTCACCTTGAAATCATGACCCCGAGTAATTGAGACCCCCACTCTGGGAAAAAGCTTCTTGCTATCCACCCTGTCTATACCTCTCATGATTTTGTAGACCTCAATCAGGTCCCCCCTCAACCTCCGTCTTTCTAATGTAAATAATCCTAATCTACTCAACCTCTCTTCATAGCTAGCACCCTCCATACCAGGCAACATCCTGGTGAACCTCCTCTGCACCCTCTCCAAAGCATCCACATCCTTTTGGTAATGTGGCGACCAGAACTGTACGCAGTATTCCAAATGTGGTTGAACCAAAATCCTATACAACTGTAACATGACCTGCCAACTCTTGTACTCAATACCCCGTCTGATGAATGAAAGCATTCCGTATGCCTTCTTGACCACTCTACCACCTGCGTTGCCACCTTCAGGGTACAATGGACCTGAACACCCAGATCTCTCTGTGCATCAATTTTCCCCAGGGCTTTTCCGTTTACCGTATAGTTTGCTCTTGAATTGGATCTTCCAAAATGCATCACCTCGCATTTGCCTGGATTGAACTCCATCTGCTATTTCTCCATCCAACTCTCCAATCTATCTATATTCTGCTGCATTCTCCGACAGTCCCCTTCACTATCTGCTACTCCGCCAATCTTAGTGTCATCTGCAAACTTGCTAATCAGGCCATCCATACCTTCCTCCAGATCATTTATGTATATCACAAACAACAGTGGTCCCAACACAGATCCCTGTGGAACACCGCTGGTCACAGTTCTCCATTTCTCCCTTCCACTACAACTCTCTGTCTCCTGTTGCCCAGCCAGTTCTCTATCCATCTAGCTAGTACACCCTGGAACCCATGCGACTTCACTTTCTCCATCAGCCTACCATGAGGAACCTTATCAAATGCCTTACTGAAGTTCATGTATATGACATCTACAGCCCTTCCCTCATCTATCAACTTTGTCACTTCCTCAAAGAATTCTATCAAGTTGGTAAGACATGACCTTCCCTGTACAAAACCATGCTGCCTATCACTAATAAGCCCATGTTCTTCCAAATGCAAATAGATCCTATCCCTCAGTATCTTCTCCGACAGCTTCCCCACCACTGACGTCAGGCTCACTGGTCTATAATTACCTGGATTATCCTTGCTACCCTTCTTAAACAAGGGGACAACATTAGCAATTCTCCAGTCCTCTGGGACCTCACCCATGCTCAAGGATGCTGCAAAGATATCTGTTAAGGCCCCAGCTATTTCCTCTCTCGCTTCCTGCAGTAACCTGGGATAGATCCCATCTGGACCTGGGGACTTATCCACCCTAATGTCTTTTAGAATACCCAACACTTCCCCCCTCCTTATGCCGACGTGACCAAGAGTAATCAAAGATCTATCCCTAACCTCAACATCTGCTCTCTGCCTACACTTCCCCTTAGTCACACTGACTTCATTATCTAGTTCCTTACAGGCTTTAGTTACTACCTCCTTACTGTCCATTAACCTCCTCATTTGGTTCCCATCCCCCTGCCACATTAGTTTAAACCCTCCCCAACAGCGTTAGCAAAAGCTCCCCCTAGAACATTGGTTCCAGTCCTGCCCAGGTGTAGACCATCTGATTTGTAATCGTCCCACCTCCCCCAGAACCGGTCCCAATGTCCCAAAAATCTGAACCCCTCCCTCCTGCACCATCTCTGAAGCCACTCATTTATCCTACCTATTCTTTTATTTCTACTCTGACTAGCACGTGGCACTGGTAGCAATCCTGAGATTACTACCTCTGAGGTCCTACTTTTTAACTTGGCTCCTAACTCCCTAAATTCTGCTTGTAGGACTTCATCCCGTTTTTTACCTATATCATTGATGCCTATCTGCACCATGACAGCTGGCTGTTCACCCTCCCTCTTCAGAATGTCCTGCAGTCGATCTGAGACATCCCTGACCCGTGCACCTGGGAGGCAACATACCATTCGGGAGTCTCATTTTCGACCACAGAACTGCCTATCTACTCCCCTTACAATCGAATCCCCTATGACTATAGTCCTTCCACTCTTTTTCCCGCCCTTCTGTACAGCAGAGCCAGCCACGGTGCCATGAAGCTGGCTACTGCTGCCTTCCCCTGGTGAGCCATCTCCCCCAGCAGTATCCAAAACGGTATACCTGTTTTGGAGGGAGATGACCGCAGGGGACAGTTTCTCAGTTTTGAAAACCCACAATTACATGTGAATCTGAGCCAGTGGAAGGCTATCCCTTACATTCCAATTGACCTACCGGTCTGAATCATGTTAATTTTTTCGTTGTTGTGCAGGGCACCAAGTGCATCTCCCTCTTGTTACATTCACGATGTGTTTCAATGCCATCCACCACTCCCTGTGCCATGGCAGAGTCTCTTTGGTTTCTCAGCATCTGGTTTGTGACATGAAGGCTCCACCTGTGGTCCCAATATGACATGACCTGCCAAAAGTTTCTGAGCCCATACTGATGCCAGCAACTACTTATGAGTTGGGGTCCTGAAGTACTTGGGGATAAACCGCATTTATTGTGTCGTGTCTACATCTCAGCACCAAATTTTCCAAAGTATGTGTGAACATTGGACAGGTGTTGAACATTATTTAAAAGAATTATTCCAGCAATGGTGATATCAGCTACGCTGATGGCTTTGAGAAGCTTGCATTTCTGTTTAGGTTGCAAGTGATATTTTTTAAATAGGTGTCCTCAAAATTGTGGGTCATCTGGTGCAAGAAAATGTTATTAAACTACTCCCACTCTCAGAGAGGTGGAAAACAAATGGATGCTCAGGTTATTATCAAAAGAACAAAT
>NC_063379.1:7973901-8099560 GCF_021869965.1 Rhincodon typus | reverse complement strand
CAATGAAAGGTCAACTGCTTTACTACAAATAATCTAGGATGATGTGAATTATTTGAGACATAGGTAATTATGGCCCATGGTAGAGCCACGGTAAGGGCTCGCTGATGTCAGAGATTCATATAATACATGGTCATTACTGACATCACTGAGACAATGTGAGGTACATTCCCTCAACACCATGTTGCTGCACAAAAATCAAACACTGATTATAAAGCAAGCTCAGTTTAAACAGTGCATTAAGGAAGATGAAAATAAAGTGGATGCAGCAAACCAAATAACATCCATACACTAAAAACCAATACACTGTATTTATCTTAAGGCAGCATTATCGCAACAACATACTGTCTCTTTGTTCATAAAGTGGCAAGACATGAACCACAAGTCCTTGAAGTTATAGAATCTTTGCTTGAAGTTGATGTTTGTATTGTTGCAGTACTCCATGAGGTGCAGTGAATGAATTAGCACAGTGGTAGTGTCCCTGGCTCTGAGCCGTTGGCCATGGGTTCAAGTTCCAGCTACTCTAGAGGTGTGTTGTTACATCTCTGAACAGATTGATTAAAAGAAATCTGTAGAGAATAGACAAATACCTGCAGGAATGTGTCCAACAATTAACATAACTTCCAACTGTGATTCTTTCCTCAATGAGGTCAGAATGACCCAAGGCACAATTCAATTTCAGTGACAAACATCTTCTACCAACTGGGAATGATAAAGTTATCGCCATCAGTTGGTTCAAAAGTTTAAGAAAGAAAAACAACTTCCACATGTTGCAACATCAATTTCCCTGTAGGGATCACACAGAACATAAAGGAGAAGCCCCGAGAATGTAACACCTCAGAGTTAATGCTTGTATATTATTTGCAGCAAGGGAGGATAACTACTGTACGCTGAAAATGCATCTACCAATTCAATTAGCCAGGAAAGTTTTCTACATGATCCTTGCTATCATTGGTGTTCCTGGTAAGTCTCTACAATTAAAGACTATTTGTGGATGAGATTTCCCCTATTTTCCTTGTTAACCAAGAGATTTATATACTAGTATAGTGTTCAGTGTTATACCCACTCCCAAGTTGCAATATCATACAGTTAAATTATTTTAAAGTCTTAAATCTCATAAACCCAGTGTTCTCACATTCCTGCGAGTATCAATGTTTGTGTGATTGTATTGATAGCAGCACATTAACTCCTCCCTACCCTCCTGGTAGCAATACAGGAAAAGGATTTAAAACCGCCTAATCTTCTTTACACAGTATGGTTTTCAGATTCTGTTTGCTATGACAGTTGAATGTTAAGAATCATGCTTGAGTAACTATTGAGGTTATCGGCTTTTCCAGTTATGGGAATGATGAACATTGAGGAATCATTTTCTTCTTTGAGTCTTACAGCATGGAAACTGACCCTTTCGATCACCTCTTCTGCACCAACCAGATACCCCAATCTGATGTCGTCCCGTTTGCCAGCATTTGACTCATATCCCTCTAAGCCCTTCCTGTTCATATACCCATCAAGATGTCTTTTAAATGTTATAATTTTACCAGTCTCCGCTGCTTCCTCTGGCAGTTCGTTCCATACATGCCTTGACTTAAAGCTGTAATCTGCAGTGTCTGCCATTTGCTGATGGAATGCATCCCTATGAAAAGAGACATATGCAATGGTCAAGTATACTTTTTTTTGGATTTCAAATTGTAGGTTCCAATCATGAGTAAGAATTAATAGTTAATTCCCTCTACCTTCTTAAACATCGGATTTTTCATGATATGCTTCATTCTGCTTCCCCAATGCAAGTGGTTTGTTTCTGAATCAGTCCAGAGCTATGCACTGAGGTCTATTTTCCTTTCTGACCATGGTTATCCACTCATCTCTGAGCATGCCTTAAACCCCAGGAGACATGACCCATTCTCACTGACCACAGCAAGTCATTTTCTGCCAAAGGTGCCTCAACAATTTCCCACAGCTTCCCTCCAAAGGTGCAGGTTGGATGTTATTCATTAGATTCCATTCGTTCACCATTCTGAGTGGAACTGCTCCCCACCATCTGTCACTTTTCCTGGGTGCTACTGCTTCACTTCTGATTCTGGAACATTTACAACTGTTTTAAACCCCTTAATCTTCTGTTGCTATCTGCTGGATAAACTGGAGGGGATTTTTTCTTTTGTTACCACAACACACTGCATAGCTTCACCTGGCCAATCTCAGACAGTTTCTTTACCTTCTCCAGCTTTGATGGCAATCCTGGACTTAGTTTTAGGGAATTAAGCTGGGCAAGTGGCTGAGGTATCAGTGGGGGAGAATTTTACACACAGTGATCATGACTCAAGATTGACATGGAAAAGGACAAATTCTAAACTGGGGAAGGCCGAGTTTAATAAGATTGGGAGTGATTTGGACAGAGCAGAGACTTTTAGGTTAATCCACATCAGAACAGTGGAATGCATTTAGTGAGGAGATTACAGGGCCAACATGTTCCACTAAAGATAAAGGGTGGTACTCAGAAATATGTGAACCCTGCATATCAGAGGATGTACAGGATCAGTTTGCAGATAGTACAAGAATTGGTGAAGCGGTAAATAGTGAGGAGGATAGCTTTATATTACAGGATGGTATGGATGGGCTGGTTAGATGGGTTGATCAGTGGCAAATGGAATTCAAGCTGGGTAAGTGTGAGATGATGCACTTGGGCAGGAGACATGAGGCAATGGAATGCATGGTAGATGGTAGAAACCTGGGAAGCACTGACAATCAGAGGGGCTTTGGTGCACATGTACACCTTAAGGTAGCAGTACAGCTTGATAAAAGTGTGAAGAAGGTATAAGGAATGTTTGCCTTTATAAGCTGAGGCATAGAGTTTAAGAGCAGGGAAGATATGCTGGAACTGTTGGCTAGGTCGCAGCTAGTGTATTGTGTGTAGTTCTGGATTCCACATTATAGAAGAGATGTGATTGCTGTGGACAGGGTGCAGGTATTTCCAGGATGATTCCAAGGTTGGAAAGTTTTAGTTATAAAGAGAGATTGGGTGGTCTGCAGGGAAGATTGAACATAGAACATTACAGCGCAGTACAGGCCCTTCGGCCCTCGATGTTGCGCCGTCCTGTGAAACCAATCTGAAGCTCATCTAACCTAAACTATTCCATTATCATCCATATGTTTATCCAATGACCATTTAAATGCCCTTAAAGTTGGCGAGTCTACTACTTGATGGGCGATATGATCCAGATGTATGAAATTGGTCGCCTCATTATAAGAAGGATGTGGAAGCTTTAGAGAGGCTGCAGAGGAGATTTACCAGGATGCTGCCTGGACTGGAGGGCAGGTCGTATGTGGAAAGGTTGAGGGAGCCAGGGCTTTTCTCATTGGAGCAAAGAAGGATGAGAGGTGACTTGATAGAGGTGTGCAAGGTGATGAGAGGCATAGATACAGTGGAAAGCCAGACACTTCTTTCCCAGGATGGAAATGACTATTATGAGGGGGCATAATTTTAAGGTGATTGGAGGAAGGTATAGGGGAGATTTCAGAGGTAGGTTCTTTACACAGAGGGTGAGTGGAATGCGCTGCTGACAGTGGTAGTGGGGTCAGATACATTAGGGACTTTCAAGCGACTCTTGGATAGGCACATGGATGATAGTATAATGTAGCGTATGCAGGGTAGTTTGATCTTAGAGTAGGATAATAGGTTGGCACATCGTGGGCTGACGGGCCTGCACTATGCTGTACTGTTCTATGTTCTAAAATTATATGGGGTATAGACAGTGTAGAAAGGAAATAATTATTTCCCTTTGTGGACAGGTTAGACCAGGGGCATTGACTCAAAAAGTCGGGGGGTTTAGAGGGGATGTGAGGCTTTAGTTTTCCACCAAGAGTGCAGTACATTCTGGAACTCGTTACCTGTAAGGGTATTAGAGGCTGAGCCCCTGATAACATAGAAGTCTTTAGATGTGTGCTTCTAACGCTAGGGCTCTGGGCCTAACGCTGGAAAACTGGATTAGAATAGTTAGGTCATTATTTTTGACCAGCATAGACTCTACAGGCTAAAACATTTTTTTAAAAATTCTGTGCTATAGACCTTTATGTCACCATCACTTGTCCAACTCCTGTATGGCCCATTGGCTTTTCAATCAATATTTCCAACAGAGCCTCTGGCTCTAACAATGACCCTGACTGTAATTGTCCCAACACTTGTTATGAGTCTCTTTCATTGTTGCAGAGTTCAGCCACCTCAGCAACTTTGCCAGCGATGCAGCATTCCATATCAGTACATCTGAAATTGCAGCTACCCTCCACATTGAACACGCCATCTCTGGCATTTTGACCTGTTCAGCTACAGAAACCACGTAATGTGACTTGCCTTCGTATTTTTTCCCACTGGCTCTGGGGACAGACAGGGTCACACTTCCATCATCTCCATCATTTGCCTTTTTTAACCCTTGGTACACTTCTGTTGAAGTATGAGTTTCATTCTCTCTTACCTCCTCTCATCCGCACAAAAATATATGTAGGTGGGACTGAGATTAATGTTCACTTCTTTCAATTTAGTTACCTGTCCATAAGAAATCGTCTGTAAAATGGAAGTGATGACATGTGTCTAGACAGATTATTTTGCTGAAGGTGAGCTGTGGGTCTGCCTGAGCTTCATATCAACAGCCAGTTTAACACTGCATTCTGCCTTTGTATATGTCTCCTACACCTTTACATTTTAAACTGAATGATGAACAACCTGTCATTAATTTGCTAAAACTTGCAGGAATCCACATCAAAAGTAAAGTATTCAGTGTAAATTCACTGCAATTAACTTCTTGGATGTGATATGTTGATAATTGAGGAGATTTAATGCAGCTTTTCAGGGGTTGGCAATGGTGCGGTTTGGCATTTTGTTTGTGTTACCTCTATTTCAGTGCATCCACAATGTTGATTCAAACAACAGAGTCTGCCCCTCATTCTCCGTCATATTTTCAGATGATAGGGGTTCGCTGCTTGATTAGATTTACATTGGCCCTGCCTCCCTTAGCATTCACTGTGATTGTACATTAAGAATTTTTCCTGCTTAGAAATCACATTTCAACAACATGTATTATCACCGCATGGGATCATCGTCCCTTTGTAATTGAAACACATCTGCCCTCCAACTGATCATGAAGAAATTCTCTTGCCTCTTCCTTCCCCCATACCCTCCTTCTCTGGCATTACAATTAATTTAAATCTGCTCTTTTTTTGATACTATGGTGACTTGTTTTCCTCCTAATAAGTTAATACTTTTACTCACTGTAGGGAGTTCCCTCCCTTTAGGGGAGGTAGGGAAAGGCATACATGTGACTCTGGACCCACAACAATGTAATTGAATCTTAATTGTTCCTGGGTAATTAGCAATGTACAATAAACGCTGGCCTAGCCAGCAACATCAGCATTCCATGAATGAATAAAAAGAAAAAATTGGTACAACTTTTATCATTTTCTTATCATGAGGAGTTGTCCAATCCAATTCCCACACCATATTATCTTGTTGTGTTGACTGTTCTTAAGGAATGTGGTGTAAATTAACCATCATAAGTGGGTAGTTTTCTGATTGATATCCTAGATTCTATTTGCTGTTCACTGGCTGCCTGTTTCTATTCAAGCCAGAACTTGGTAAGTTGAGTTGGCAAGTTATAGGTTTACAGTTTCGTTCATTTTTTTAAAAAAACTTCTGGCTGCTCTTATCTTGCAGTTTTCACTACAATCCAGACTGTTTGAACACTTATACAGAAAATACTGTGAATTAATATCCAGTCATTTTTCCATTATCTTTCTGACAGTAAATTCTGTGGCGATTATGATCCTGTCCCAGGGAAAGTGTAGCCTCACTACCTGCACAACACGATATCTGGTGGCCATGGCAGCAGCAGATCTACTGGTCATTATCAGTGAAGTCATATTGAGGCAATTGCGTTTTTATTATTACCCATTGTGTTTCCTGGACATCACTCCCGTGTGCAGTGTTATCAATGTCCTGATCCGTGCATCCATAGACTGTTCCGTCTGGTTCACTGTCACATTCACATTTGATCGGTTTGTCAGCTTTTGTTGCCACAAACTGAAAACTAATTATTGCACTGGGAAAAATGCATCTGCAATTCTATCAACGACTGGTATTCTGCTTTGTTTAAAAAATGTTCCCTGGTATTTTAGATTTGAGCCTAAAAAGATGATCAGAAACATACCATTTTACTGTAGGAATAAGCGAAGCTACTTTACTGACTCACGTTGGATTGGATTCAGCTCATTTGCTGTGGCTTTAACCCCATTGGTGCCATTCGTTTTCATTGTGTTCCTCAACGTTCTGACAATCGCACGCATTTTATTTACAAGTCGAGTCCGTAAGGGACTGAGGGGTCAGAGGAAGGAAGAGAGGCAGAGTGACCCAGAGATGAAGAGTAGAATTAAGGCAGTGACTTTACTTTTCACTATATCTGGCAACTTCATAGTTCTCTGGCTGCTCTATGTCTTATATATCCTAGATGTCCTAGATCCGTACTTTAAAGGTGATGACTACGAAATCTTTGAACAAGTTGGATACATGCTGCGCAATGTAAGTTGCTGCACAAACACCCTTATTTACATGGTGACTCTGTCCAAGTTCAGAGCTCAGTTCAAAAGAGTGTTGAAATATCCAGTTTCCAGAATTATTGAACTAGTTACTGCATAAATCTGAGAAAAGCTCAAAGTCCACTTGATAAAGAGCAAGAAATGGCCGTTGAGGACCAAAGGCAACCGTCCTCGAGACGTAAATCTGTCAGACAGAAATGAGAACAGGGAATATTCAGCAGACATCAAGAGAACAAAAAGATGAAGATAAGGATGCAGGTTTCCCAATTCAAGGAGAAGCGGTAACATTTCTGTTCTGAGGAAGGGTCACCGAACCTGAAATGTTAACTCTGATTTCTCTCCACACATGCTGCGAGACCTGCTGTGTCTTTGCAGAAATTTCTGTTTTTATTAATTTAACATTTGGGGGACCAGTGTAAATGAGCTGAAGGTACTGCACAGACCAAAGATCAGTGGAGCAAGGCAAGAGCCAACAGACGACCAGAAGTGGCAGGAGCAGCGTCTCTACTTCCTCCTGTACCATAGAAAAGAGAAGCATGATCCAGAGTGTCACCTCCAACTCTGCTCGTTCAATTTCCAGCTCCGCTCATTCAATTACCAGCTCTTTGCATCCAGGAGAACAAAAGAATATTTCAGTTTTTAAATCGGACATCAATGCAGATCCTGGACTGCTTCCTATGTCAATAACAATGGTCCCAATTATTAATGTAATTCTGACTCTTATGCCTGTAGCTGGTGCTGGGGATATTCTTTTCTCCAGGTGTATAGTGACAGTGCTCGGGTGATTGGGAGGTGGGGATAGTTTGGGGGAAGTGGGGTAGACTGGACAGATTGCATCAATAAACATTAATGATATTATGTCCCCAGTCAATGGAGTCTGGCAGTGGGGAATGAGGCGATATGCTTCTTCACAAACCCAACTGAATGAACTCTGGAGGAAAGGTGAAGATGGTTACAGGCACAGAGTCTACATTTGGCACAGGGGCCAGTGTGACAGCTGATCATAATACTCCATCTCTTCCTGGGAATTCAGAAAGTCTCAATCACAGTTTTAAATCTAAGCTTTTGGATAACCAGGTCTCAGCATCAAGACAGAGGTAGTGACCTCTTGTTTCCACATAACTATGGCATCAGCTCATATGCTGTTAAAATTTTCCAACACTCTGTTCTCACATCATTACTGGAAATTTCAAACTCAGACTTGGCTGCATTGTCTCCCAGCAACATCTGCATTTAAAAGTGGCCTTGTTTGCATGTCTGTCAATGATTTCACCCAACCTTTCCCTGGAACATCCATGGGTCGACAGGGCTTCTATCTCTGTTAATACCTCCAGCCTGGAAACATTCCCTATTTCAGTAATCCTTCCCAACCACAACACCCATTCCTGTCTGTGTCATAATTTGCAACTTACAAAACTCAATTGACCTGTAATACCCTCCAGATAAATGCAGCCTTCACCATTTCCATAGCCTGCTCTAGACCCTATAATCTTCCACATCTCTGTAACATCCTCCAGTCTCACTGTGTTTGGTATTTATAGTAGCCTGCACTGCTCCTATATCCGCCCCCTATCTCTGCAGTTCTACTCCATTAGTGTTACTGTCATCACTTCTTGACTAACAGACCTCCTTTTCCCTTTGACCTTCTCCAAACCCACTCCCTTTCTATTCTTGCAACTGATTTCAGACTCACAGATCTCTCAATCTCTGTGACCTTCTCCAAACCAATTCACACTCTGATCCCGTAACCACTTGTGGCCCTCCAGTATTCCCATACCCTGTGCCCTTTTGCAAAATTCTGAGGGCTGTAGACAGGTAGATAGGGTGAACCATTTCTCCTTAGTAGAAGGGTCAGAAACTAATGGGCACAAATTTAAGATAAGGGTCAGGATGCTTAGAGGGGATTTGAGGAAATTTGTTTTCACTCAGAGAGTTGGAGGTATCTGGACTTCACTGTGTGAAAAGCTGTGAAGAGGTGGGATTTGTCAAAACTATCAAGAACTATTTAGATGAGCATCTGAAACACCATAGTATACAAAGCTACTGGCTAAATGTTGGGATATAGGATTAGAAGAGATTAGTGTTCCGTGACCAGCATGGACACGATGGGACAATGGTCCTCTTTACATGCTTTAAAAATCTCTCTCACTCAATTACTGTTCACCCATCTACTCCCTCCTGTTATTGTAAACAATTTAGTCTTCACAACCATTGTATTCTTCTCCGTCCTTATTTCCTCCCTATTAATGTAACCACCTCCAAACTAACAACCCACATTTATGATCTTTTTCCAGCAGCACTGACACACTAACTATAAACACTCCACACTCTCAACCTTCACAATGTTTCTGTTAATCTCCAATACCACTACAATCCTATTACCCTAAATGTACCCAGACTAACACACACCCCATCACTGTCTCCTTCTCCAGCATTACTCCCTCTCCATTATTTTAACTGACAATTTGATTTAGATCACCTGCAGTCTACAAACGTCTTCTTCCCTGTCAATGATCTGGCTAATTTTTATGTCATCTGTAAATTGCATCTCCTACATCCAATTCCAGATCCGTGGTTCATAACAGGAAAAGCAGACCAGAGCAGGCCAGAAGCTGGGAATACTGCGGCGAGTAACTCACCTCCTGACTCCTCAAAGCCTGTCCACCATCTACAGGGCACAAGTCAGGAGTGTGATGGAATACTCCCCACTTGCCTGGATGAGTGCAGCACCAACAACACTCAAGAAGCTTGACACCATCCAGCACAAAGCAGCCCGCTTGATTGGCACTAGACCCACAAGCATTCACTCCCTCCACCACCAACACTCAGTAGCAGCAGTGTGTACTATCTACAAGATGCACTGCAGAAATTCACCAAATATCCTCAGACAGCACCTTCCAAACCCATGACCACTTCCATCTAGAAGGACATGGGCAGCAGATATATGGGAACACCATCACCTCCAAGTTCCCTCTATAAGTCACTCACCATCCTGACTTGGAAATATATCGCCGATCCTTCACTGTCACTGGGTCAAAATCCTGGAATTCCCTCACTAATAGCATTGTGGGTCAAACCACAACAGGAGGATTGCAGCGGTTTAAAAAAAGCAGTTCACCATCACCTTCTCAAGGGCAACTAGGGATGGGCAAAAAATGCTGGCCAGCCAGCGACACCCACATCCCACAAAATGAATTTAAAAATACCAAAACTAAACTCAAGGGAATCTCCTTGAAACAAGTTTCCAATCACACAAACATGCTTTTCCCATTATCTTTTGCCTTCAGTCTTCAGTTACCAGACTTTCCTGATGCCTCAAATGCACGTAAATATAATCTTGTACAAGTAACAGGTGCCTTTGTTTGTTAGATAGAGTTAAACTCCAATGTTTCCTTGTTTCCTGATATGCTGCTGCACAGAACTGAACGGTGTTTATGATGATGCATGTATAAATAAAGATATGTTTTATGAATAAAGTACATTTTTGAAACAATCGGGCAAGATGACAACAGAGTAAAATGCTCCTGCTGGAGCTCCTCCGCTCTGTTCTTTTTCTTTCATTTTTTTAACTCCCCTTAGCCAGGAGATAAATCCTGGACCAGCAGCAGGCTCGAGGAGCGAGCCCCAGAGCAGCGCACGGGCAGCGAGCCCCAGAGCAGCGCGCAGGCAGCGAGCCCCAGAGCAATGTGGCCAGTGAGTCCCAGAACAGTGAAGGCAGTGAGCCCCGCGTGGAGACCAGTGCAGGGGAGGCACTCCTGCTACTTACTTTGGAGCAGCTGAGTGCCAGCACGGAGCAGTCTGGAGACTTGGAGTGGAGCAGGGATGGCTGTTAGACTGGGGTCTGGTGTGGAAACTCAGACCTTGAGCACAGGCCCTGTGCTAAGCTGCTGCAATGTAATTTTTATTTGAAATTTTTTACCTGACTGTAATGTCAATCCTTTAACGATGTCTTATTTCTAATTTTTGTTTTAGAAACTCTGCAAAGTAATGAAACTACTTTTTATTCCTCTTTTGTATCCATGATTTGAACCTAGGTACTTGTACCTAAGATTGCCCCATAAGAGGCAGACGTTGTAAAAGCTTTTTACTGTATGTCTACAATGGAGTACATGTGACAATAAAGGATTTTCTATTCTATTAAAAAAAAGTGCCACTCTCAATGATCATTTCTACCATCTCTCAGACATTTTCCAATCCCCTTTCCCAGCCCTGGAAATATAATAACAGCCGGTCCCCACCCTTATTATTTCTCCCTCACACTGTCCAACACAAAGGGAGTAATTATTGTCTGTTGTCTCCATCTCTCTGATCCAGGAACTTCACTGTTCCACAGGTTAGTGACCGCTACTGGCCGCAAGTGGGAACTTCAACCAACCCGCAGAAATGCTCAGAGTCTGTCAGGGTTAATGTAGCAGCTCATGTGAGTAAACAGGTTCTGTCTGTACTCTCCACACTCAGATTGGGGCACTTATAGGTTAAAAGAAAACTGATTACATATAATAAGGAATATTGTTTGGATATTTGTGAACATGCTGAGTTACATTTTATTTGAGGCTGTGCAGTATTTGCACAAAAAACCTCAACGCTAGCTTGAAAGAAATGAAAGATTTAATTTGAAATAAAAGTGAAGAATTCGGGAGTTCTGGCTGATTCAAAACTCCAGTTTGCAAAACTATATTTTAAGCTTTTATAGACCTGATATGTTAACCTCCCTCTCCCTCTCTTCACAGAAGCTTTTGGAAACACTCAGCTATTATTTCAGTTTCCCAGTGTGAGCTGTATCTCGCTGTTTGTACAATAGAACAGTCCCTGTGCAGCAATCAATATTTCAAAAAGAAATGGGAAGCAGAAGAGGAGAAATATTCAGAGAATCAGAGGAATTCTGACCCAGCTCCACACTACAGTTCATGGAAAACCATCAATATCAGCAACAAGGAACAATTTAAATGGGGGAATAAGAGTTTCTGGTAGAATTAAACAGTGTGTATTTTCAGAGCATAATCGACAAGAGATTGAATACATTTGATAGTGATGGGACAGGCTGAGTGGCTTTTACATCCGGCTTCAATCCAACCTGTGACTGTCCGTTGGACCTTATGAGTTTATCTTTATGGACCAGCCTGCTATACTGGACCAGAATATTACAGAATGTTTAAGGTGCAGAGAGAGAACACTGAGTCTATTGTTTCTGGTCCTGCTAAAGAGGCATATTGACTGTCAAACTCTCGAATTATTCACAGGGAACTTGTAATCTTCAGTCTAATGCTCTCTTATCTGAACTATTTTAGCCTGTCCATTAGTTCTTCAGCTTTTTGAAAAAAACAAGATAACATAATTAAGTTGTAAAATTTTGGAAAACTCCGCAGTTCCGAAGCTGTAGTTAGAATATAGAACATAGAACTGTACAGCAAAGGAATAGGCCCTTTGACCCACCATGTTGTGTTAAACATGACACCAGATGAAACTGCCTGTCCATATCCCTTGTTTCCTTGCTTATTCATATGCTTAAAAAAGCACTGTAAACCCTCCTATCGATTCTGCTGCTCCAACTACCCTGGCAGGGTGTTCCTGACTCCTACCACTCTGTTAAAAAAAAACTTGCCCCCCACATCTCCTTTGAACTTCCCCCCTCACCCTAAATGCATGCCCCCTATTATTAGACAGTCCCTACCGCCCCTTCCCTATCTCTGTCACCCCCTCCAGCCCCTATACCCCTCCCTATCTCTGCGATCTCCTGCAGTTTCTGACACACCTCCCTATCTCTGTAACCTCCTCCAGCCCTCAAAACACTCTCTACCTCTGTACCATCCTCCAGCACCTACACCCCTCCCTATCTCTTTCATCTCCTCCAGCCCCTATACCCCTCCCTATCTCTGTAACCCACCCCCATCCAGCCCCTATACCCCTCCCTATCTCTGTAGGCGCCTCCAGCCCCTACACACATCCCTATCTATGTACCCTCCTCCTGTACCTATACCTGTCCCTATCTTTGTACACTCCTCCAGCCCCAACAACCGTCCCTATCTCTGTAAACTCCTATTGTCCCTACACATCTCCCTATCTCTGTCACCTTGTCCAGCCCCTACATCACTCCCTATCTGTTATCTTCTCCAGCCCCTAACCCCTCACTATCTCTGTTGCTTCCTTCAGCTCCTACACCCCTCTCTATCACTGTCACCTCCTCCAATCCCTACATCACTCCCTATCTCTGTAACCCTACTCCAGCCCCTAAATTGCTACCTATTACTGTCACATCCTCCAGCCCCTACACCACTTGCTGTCTGTTTAACCTACTCCAGCCCCTATACACCTCTCTATCTCTGTAAACTACTCCCAATACGACAACCCTCCTGAAACTGTCACCTCCTCCAGCTCCTACAACCCTCCCTATCTCTGTCACTCCATCAGCCACTACAACCACTCCCTATCTCTGTAATCTCCTCCAGCCCCTACACCCCTCCCTATCTCTGTAAATCACACCAGCACCTACACCTATCCCTATGTCTGACACCTCCTCCAGCCCCTACATCCCCTTTCACTGTAACCCCCACCAGCCCCTACACCCTCCCTATCACTGTAACCCCCTCCAGCCCCTACTAACCTCCCTATCTGTAACCTCGTCTAGCACCTACACCCTCCCCATCTCTATACCGTTATCCAGCGCCTACACCCCTCCCTGTCTCTGTAACATCCTAAAACCCTCCAAGATCTCTGTACTGATCTGTCGATCTCGTTCTGCCAACTTTATTTGCTTTTGATGTGTTGGTTTTAAGTGCCTTGGGAGGAGTCCGCTTTCACAGAGGTGCTACAGCAATGCAAATTCCTGCGGCCGAACCCTGAATCCGTGGAGCGGAGTGATGGGGTGGGGGGAGGGGGGCGTTGTGGTTTGGTGAGGGGCGGGGTTCCAGGGCAGAAGGCACCAGTGCCCTCACGCTCACACCCAGGAATGACCAACTCACCTTTGCTGCAGGAGAAACATCTCGGGTCGTGCCTTGCTGGAGGCTCTGGGGCTGTTCCTGGTGAAACTATTGCTATAAGGATCCAGAGGGAGGCGCTGGTTATCTTTGGAGGGGAAAAGCTAGTGGATCATGAGAAACTCCTTGCAACAGCATCAGGGCTGTAAGCCTCGGATGGTGGAGACAGAGAGAAAGAGAGAGAGGGATAAGTGAGGACATAGATCATACACTGAAACATATTCTACAAATTACCCACTTCACAGAAATACGGCCATCAGGCTACTTTGTATCCAGTAGTGGGTAATGAGTGAGGTTTAACCAATGATCATACTCTAGAAGACAGTGTCCCAAACACGGTACAATTTAACGTTCAGTTTCACAGCAAGAAATGTGTCTTTGAAATGACTATGTTTAGATTTCTGTCTCTGCTCCATTCTCTCTCTCTCCCTCCATCCCTTGCACTTTCTTTCGTGCTGTCTTTTCCTCACTCGCCCTTTTCTCATTCTTCCCCTCTCGGCTCTTCGTTCTATCTCTCTTTCCCGTTTCTCTCTTTCCCTCTCTTCTCTAGCCCTTTTATCCTTTCTCTCATGCTTTCTCACTCTCTTCCTGTCTCTCACCTTCTCTTTCTCTCAACACACCCCCACTCACCTTTTCTCTCTCTGAATCTGTTTCTCTCTCACATGCCTCTCTTGCCTCCCACTCACCTACTCTCTCTCACTTGCACTTTCTCTTCTTGCCTGCTCATCATTTCTCTCTCTCCCACTTCTTCTCTCTCTTTCTTTCACCCTTTCGCTCTCTAGCCCTTTCTCTCACTGTTCCCGATGTGGCCTCCTCTACATTGGGGAAACCAAGTGGAGGCTTGGAGACTGCTTTGTGGAGCACCTACGCTGGGTTCATGACAAACGACAACACCTCCCAGTTGCGAACCACTTCAACTCCCCCTCCCACTCCTTGGACAACATGTTCATCCTGGGCCTCCTCCAGTGCCACAACGATGCCTCCCGAAGGCTGGAGGAACAGCACCTCATATTCCACCTGGGAACCCTGCAGCCCAATGGTCTCAATGTGGACTTTACAAGCTTCAAAATCTCACCACCCCTGACCTCATCCCAAGACCAGCGCCCCCTCTCGTCCCCACCTCCTTGACCCATCCGTCTTTTCTCCCACCTATCTGCTCCTCCCACCTGACAACCCCCACCCTCACTTCCTACCTACTAGCCTCATCCCCGCCTCCTTGAGCTGACTGTCTTCTCTCTACCTATCTTCCTCTATCCATCTTCTATCATCGCCTCCCCCTCTCTCTATTTATTTCAGAGCCCCCTTCCCCTCCCCCATTTCTGAAGAAGGGTCCAGACCCGCAACATCAGCTTTCCTGCTCCTCTGATGCTGCCTGGCCTGTTGTGTTCAACCAGCTCCACACCTTGTTATCCCTCACTCTCTTGCTTGCACTTTCTCTTTCTTGCCTTTTCTATCTCTCTCACCATCTCTCTCTCACATGCTCTCACTTCTATCTCTTCCTCTCGCGCAACCCTTCTCTCCATCTCGTTCTCTCTTTCTCCCTTGCCTTTTCCCTCTCTCATCCTTCCTCTCTTGCTTTCGCTGTCCTTTCTCTCTTGCCCGCTCCCTTCCACATTCATCCTTTCTCTCTTTCATTCTCTTTCTTGCCCATTTTCTCTATCTCGCATTCTGTTGCTCTCTCCCTTTCTGTCTCTCACTATTTCTTTGTCTTTCTCCCACCTTTTCTATCTAGTTTCACTCTCTATTTCTCTCCCTCTCTGACTCACACTTCCTCTCTCGCTATCACAACCCTTTCTCTTCCCTCCTCTCACTTTCTCTCCTCACTTTTTTTCTATTTCTCTATCTCACTCACTTTCTCCTCATTTCTGTCTCTCTCACTTTTACTCTCTCACCTCTCTTGCCTTTTCTATATCTCACTCGGCCTTTGTCTCTGTCTCTTGCTTGCTTTTTTTCTCTCCCACTCACACACACCCTTTCTCTCCCTCTCTCTTTCACTTGCCCTATTCTAGCTTTTTCTCACTTATCCTTTCTCAAATGCTCAGCCCTCACCTCCACATCTCCATGGAGTGAGGTAAAGCTGGAGTACAATGTCACCCTGGACAGAGCTAACACAGAGACAGAAGGGCCCAGTGAAAGTTTGTCCAGCACAGTTGAAGAAGAAGCTACAACTTGGGGTGGCACAGTGGTTAGCACTGCTGCCTCACAGCTCCAGGGACCCAGGTTCAATTGTACCCTCAGGCGACTGTATGTATGAAGTTTGCACATTCTCCCTGTGTCTGCGTGGGTTTCCTCCAGGTGCTCTGGTTTCCTCCCACAGTCTGAAGATGTGCAGGTTAGGTGGATTGGCCAAAATAAATTGCCCATTGTGTCCAGGGATGAGCTGATTAGGTGGGTTATGGGAGATGGGTCTGGGTGGAATGCTCTGAAGGTCAGTGTGGACTTGTTGGGTTGAAGGGCCTGTTTCCACACTGTAGGGATTCTATGAACTCTGCAAGAGATTAAAGGGGACCCTGATGAAAACAACTAGATTGTAGTCACAAAGGAAAATCCATGACTGTTAGGAGACATGGCATTCAGGGAAATTTGGCTGTCTGGATACAGAATTGGCTGTCCAAAAGAAGACAGAGGGTGGTAGTAGATGGAAAGTATTCAGCCTGGAGCTCAGTGACCAGTCTAACACAGTGTGGAGGTGGATGAACACAGCAGGCCAGGCAGCATCAGAGGAGCAGGGAAGTTGACGTTTTGGATCAAAGGGGACCCTTTTCTGACACCAGCATCGGCAGTTCTTACTACCTCCTTGCTCGGTGACCAGTGGTGTTCCACAGTAATCTGTTCTGGGACCTCTGCTCTTTGTGATCTTTATAAATGACTTGGATGAGGAGGTGGAAGGGTGGGTTAGTAAGTTTGCCGATGACACAAAGGTTGGTGGAGTTGTGGACAGTGTGGGGAGCTGTTGTAGGTTGTAACGGGACATTGACAGGATGCAGAGCTGGGCAAAGAAGTGGCAGATGGAATTCAACCCAGAAAAGTGTGAAGTGATTCATTTTGGAAGGTTTAATTTGAATGCAGAATACAGGGTTAATGGCAGGATTCAGTGTGGAGGAACAGAGGGATCTTGGGGTCCACGTCCATAGATTCCTCAAAGTTGCTACCCAAGTTGATAGGGTTGTTAAGAAGGTGTATGGTGTGTTGGCTTTCATTGGCAGGGGAATTGAGTTTAAGAGCTGTGAGGTTATGCTGCAGCTCTCTAAAACCCTGGTTAGACCACACTTGGAATATTGTGTTCAGTTCTGGTCGCCTCATTATAGGAATGATGTGGAAACTTTAGAGAGGGTGCAGAGGAGATTTGCCAGGATGCTGCCTGGACTGGAGGGCAGGTCTTATGAGGAAAGGTTGAGGGAGCTAGGGCCTTTCTCTTTGGAGTGATGAAGGATGAGAGGTGACGATAGAGGCATACAAGATGATGAGAGGCATAGATAGAGTGGGTAGGCAGAGACTTTTTCCCAGGGCAGAAATGAGTAATACAAGGGGACATAACTTTAAGGTGATTGGAGGAAGGTATAGGGGAGATGTCAGAGGTAAGTTCTTTACACAGAGAGTGCTGGGTGTGTGGAATGTGCTGCTGGCAGTTGTAGTGGAGTCAGATACATTAGGGGTAGTTAAGTGACTCTTGGATAGTCACATGCATGCATGATAATAAAATGTAGGGTATGCAGGGTAGTTTGACCTTAGAATAGGATCATTAGTCGGGCCAACATCGTGGGCTGAAGGGCCTGTACTGTGCTGTACTGTTCTATGTTCCATGTTCCATGTTTCCACGAGAGCACACCGTCCATTCACATCAAGTCTTTGCTAAAACACAAGTTTTTTCTTAAACATCAAAACGTTTGAGAATTGAATAGAGAAGGAAGTCGAAGATTTAGAGAAAAGTTGGAAATGGTGTGAACGTCACTTTCTAACTTTATTTTCAAACAAAAACCGGTGTTGTAAAAAGCTTGTTCCCAAAACAATATAAAATTTGACTGACATCACATTTGAATTCAAAATTCGGGAATTGTTTAAAGGGGGAAAAACGGGAAGCGCAAAGATCCGAGAAATATTTTGTACATATGCTTGGATTGTTTTTTAAAAAAGTGGTTTTGAACATAAAGAAATAAAAAGTATTTTGAAGGCAATAAAAGTGTAAAAATCTGTTTGAAAGAATAAGAATAATCAGTTCCTGAAAACAGACAATAAAATGACAATGTGAAGTCACCTGGTGACCCGGGACCCACTCCATCTCAGACCAGAAGAGAGCTCATCCTTTTTTGCTGACAGCTTTTTAAACATTTTTGTCACATGAAAGCCGCATGCAAGATTTTCAACAAGTCAAAATTTTGGATGTTTCTAAATTTGTTTTTTTGTTAACCTCTGATTAAAATGATCCAGGAGATCAAAGATGTGGAAGGAATTCAAAAGTTAAGACAGCGTACTTGGTATGAGCTGGTACACAATGTCATTCAGGCCCCATGCTCCAAAATGTTAATTTTATGTTTTGTAGGCATCCACAGCTCGATATTAACTATTCCTGTGGCTTTATTACGTGAGGTTTATAAAACCGTGAGGGGCATGGACAAGGTGAATAGCCAAGGTCGTTTTCCAGGGTAGGGGAGTCCAAAACTGGAGGGTGAAGGTTTAAGGTGAGAGGTGAAAGATTTATAAGGGATCTAAGCGACAATTTTTTTCACACAAAGGGCGGTGCATGTAATGAATGTGCTGCCAGAGGAGGTTGTGGAGGCTGGGACCATCACAACATTCAAAAAAACATCTGAATGGGTATCTGAAGAGGAAGGGTTTGGAGGGATATGGAGGGCAGGCACATGCGACTAGTTCAGTTTAGGATACCTGGTCAGCACAGACGAGTTAGACCAAAGGGTCAGTGTCCGAGCTATATGATTCTATAACTCTATCTAATCAAGAAATTAGGGAACCAACGTGTCCTTCTGAAATATATTGGTCTGTAGGGAATTAGTTGTGAGAAGTCAATAAGGGTATTCCCATCTCAAAGTGGGGACTGTTGGAAGTTGGGGTCTGTTTAAAACTAAATTTCTTAATATTTACTGAGGAGCATGAGAGCACATCTGACTGCAAATACAGCAGCAATGACCTCTCCCCATTTCTACTGAATGAAAACAAAAGGGAATCATCACAAGAATCACAGAGGTCAAGATGGCCCACTGATAAGCAACAACAATTCCTCTGTTGTCACATGTTCCCTTTTCTCAGTGGATGGTTTGGGAGAAGAAAATGTTTGCTTTCTTGGAAAGAGCGGCAAATAGTGCCTTGGTGAAGGTGGGCATCATCCTGGCATCAAGAGCATCCGCCCCTGGGTCACTGGCCAAGAGGGTTCACGCAGGAGACTGACACTGGACAGAGTGCCAGCCCCCAATGTATTCTCAATGGAGGGGGGGTGGGAGAACAGTGAAGGTAGAGAGAGGGGAAAGAAAGAAGGGAGAGTGGAAGATGGAGGGAGGGGAGAGACACAGAGAGAAGGAGAGGTGGAGAGAATGTGAGAGAGGGGAAGAGACAAAGAGAGAAGCAAGGAGAGGGGAAGAAAAGGAGTGAGTGGGAAAAGGAGAGAGCGATGGAGATGGGTAGAGAGTGAGGGAGAGAGTGGAGCGATGGAGAGGGAGAGAAAGAGAGAAACAGGGAGAAGGAGAAATAGCTGTGTGAAGTGAGGGAGAGGGAGAGGTGCCTGAGAGAGGGAGGGAAAGGCAGAGATGGAGGGAAAAGAGAGAGAGAGAGTGAGTGCGAGAGGGTGAGTGAGAGGGCAAGAGTGTGTGTGACAGAGAAAGGGGGGGCGAGTCTGAAAGACAGAAAGTGTGCAAGAGTATGAGAGAGAGACAGGGCATGAGCGTGAGAGAGGGAGAGAGGGTGAGACTGTGTCAAGAGAGAGGGTGAGTGTGTGGGCAAGACTGTGTGAGAGAGAGGCAACAGTGTGTGAGAGAGGGCGAGAGTGTGTGAGAGAGAGAGTGAGAGACGATGAGAGTGTGTGTGAGAGAGACGTTAAGAGTGAATTAGAGGCGAGAATGTGGGTGAGAGAGAGATGGTGAAAGTGAAAGAGATGGCAAGAGTGAGAGAGAAGGTGAGAGTGTGAGAAAGAGGCATGGGGTAGCGAGTGTGTGAGAGAGAGAGGGAGAAGGTGAGAGTGTGAGAGAGGAAGACGGCGAAAGCATGTGAGAGGGAGACAGGCTGTAAGTGTGAGAGAGAGAGAGAGAGGGAGGGAGTAAATCCAGGAGAACGAACACAAACTTCTCAGGAGAAAAGCCAGATGCCCCTCCCTGAGGCTGAGGGATGAACGAAGACTGTCCCTATCATAGGCAACCACCAAAGGCTGGAAGAGATCAGGAATGCACACTCCCCCATTCCAAACGCACACCAGCCGTGCTCCCCCGATTCTACACAACAGCTTTAGAACCAGGAAAACACCTTCATCTGGTCCTGCTTCGAAATTGTCTTTCTTTATTATGGAATCTTGCATTGGATCTGAAACTTCTTGACAAAGTGAATAAACTTTATCAACAAGCTGTGGTACAAACCTCCCAAACCCACCACAAGAGGCTGGGTGAAGGATGGAGGTTTTATTGGAAGGTTTTAGTGGGAGGTGAGGGAGAATTTTCCCTGATGTCCCAGCAAATATTTCACCCTCAATCAACAGCATCTGGGAAAAATTCAACTCGATGTGGTCATGATGGTATTGTTGTTGTGGGATCAGATCAGAGCTGATAGTGCTCTTCCATGTTCTCAAACAGTTGGAGGCGCTGGATGGTAAAAGGATATCTTTGTTTGTGGTTGACAGCAGGACGATGTGGTCACTAATCATCAGCAAACCATTTAGGAGAACCTTGTTTACCCAAAGATTTGGGGGGGGGGGGGGTGGGGGTGGTGGGGGGGGGTTGGCACAGGGTGACTGAGACCAGTGAGGGCACTTCCAGATACTGTACCCACTTTCTGGTCCCACACACCGTCTTTTGTCATGATCTCAACACTGGCAATGGCTGCCTTAGTGCCCATCAGGCTGTAGTGCCCCAGTCAATGCCACCTTGAGCAGTCAGGCTGTGGGTCTGGGTGCTGGTTATGCCACCCTGGGGTGGGCGAGTGGGGCAGTGAGATTGTGCCTTATGGTGGGGGCAGTGCCCAAGCTGTGGTGGGTTCAGGCTGTCGCTGCGACCCTCCAGGCTGTGGAAGTGGGTGATGTGAAAGTGGATCTCCAGCTGGTGGACCATATGGTAGAGGTTGCTGAAGATGAGCACGGTTTCAGTGAGTACCATGGCAATAAAGACCAGGTTCACACTGTACTCCAGGGGCACCACCAACAGCTGTGGGTTACAGCAATCAAACAGCGCAATGAGGATCTGCAACAGCAAGCTCAGCAACCAGGAACCAGCCAACTCGGGCACCTGTGGGCACAGGTTGGGACACGGGCAGGGAGGGGCAGATGGGGACAAGCAGGACACAGCACAATGCAGTAGTAGGTGCTCAGCACTTGGTACTGGGAGGGGTGGTGGTGGGGAAACAAACAGAGACAGGGACAGAGAAGGAAAGACAGAGAGACAGAAAGAGAGGGAAGGGGGAGGGGGAGAAAGAGGGAGAGTGAGAGAGAGCCTAAGACAGAGACAGAGTGGGAAATAGAGAGAGAGGAAAACAGAGAGAACAGACCGAGATAGAGAGACAGAGCGAGAAGGGGCAGGGGGTTTGGGGAGAGCAGAGAGGAAGCGGGGCGGAGATGGCAAAAGTAAAAAGACAGGAGGAAGAGGGAGTATTGGAGAGAAGGAGGGTGAAGAGAGGAAGGGAGGGTGAAGTAAGGAAGGGAAAGTGAAGAGAGGAGAGGGCCAAGGGAGGGAGGGACAGAGGGGGAAGAGAGGTGCATGGAAATGGGGAGAAGGGAGCTGGGGAAAGACAGAGGGCAAGAGATGGAGAGGGGGGGAGTGACAAAGTCACAGACAGAGACTGAGATAGAAACAGAGACAGCAATCATTAGATGCAATGCCAAAACTCACTGAACTCTTGCAGAACACCCCACCCCCAGTCCCTTGATAATACCCCCATCAGTAAATACCAACATCTCACTTTGTTCCTCCACTGGCCCTTCTGATGCCTAACCCATTGGCCTGGCCCTCCCTCTGGGATAATCAAGCTCCTTTCCCTTTCTATCATTCCGAATTATCCCCAATCTTACCTTCAGCTCCAACATGACCACTTCACCCTCCATCCCCGGGACCGGCACTGACCCCCCCGGGGGTTCGGGGTGTTTATTTGAATGGAGGATGGAACAGGCAACCGTTGGCCGAGTCGCCAGCAATGATGGTGACAACATGGTGCGGCCGCTGCAAGGGAGTACGCCATCTTTGATACTGGCAACTGTGGGTAGTGTATGTCAGAGGTCAGTCACAGGGTCAATCCATTCCTCATGTACCAGGCAGATATCTATCCAAAGTGGGGAAATAAGTCAGAGTTTACAGAGATAAGACACTCTTAGGTTTTTCTGCTGAAGTTAAATGGGGATCCGTTCAGTCATCGGACGCCCTGGTTTCTCAATTGTGTGGAAATATAATCTTGTACAGGTAAGAGATGCCTTTGGTTTGTTTGTTGGGTAGGGTCAAACTCCAATATTTGTTTGTTCATGTGTCACTGGACAGAATCAAACTGCATCAGTGACTCTGTTTGTATATATCAAAATATTTTTATGAAACTATATTTTTGAAATTAAAAGAACACTGATTTCTCTCCACAGATACTGCCAGACCTATTGCGTGTTTCCAGAAATGTCTGTTTTTGTTTCCACATCTGCAGTTCTTTCAGTATTTAACTTAATCGGTTTGCATATCAGTGTGTCCAGGCGACATCCCCTATTCCCAATTCCTTTGCCTCCGCCTCATCTGCTCCCAACATCCTCTATTCCCAATTCCTTCGCCTCCGCCGCATCTGCTCCCGAGATGAGGCATTCCACTCCCGGACATCCCAGATGTCCTCGTTTTTCAAGGACCGCAGTTTCCCCCCCACAGTAGTCGAAAGCGCCCTTGACCGCATCTCTTGCGTTTCCCACACCTCAGCCCTCACATCCCCTACCCGCAATAACAACCAAAACAGAATCCCCCTCGTCCTCACGTACCACCCCACCAACCTCCGAATCCAATGCATCATCCTCCGACACTTCCGCCATCGGCAATCTGACCCCACTACCAAAGACATTTTTCCCTCCCCACCCTTATCTGCTTTCCGGAGGGACCACTCTCTCCGTGACTCCCTTATCCGCTCCACACTCCCCTCCAGCCCCATCACCTCCGGCACTTTTCCCTGCAACCGGAGCAAGTGCTACACCTGCCCCTACACCTCCCCCGTCACTCCCATCCCAGGCCCCAAGAAGACCTTCCACATCAAGCGATGTTCACCTGCACATCTGCTAATGTGGTATACTGTATCCGCTGTTCCAGATGTGGCCTCCTTTACATCGGGGAAACCAAACGGAGGCTTGGGGACCGCTTTGCGGAACACCTACGCTCAGTTCGCAACTAGCAACTAGCAACTACACCTCCCAGTCGCGAACCATTTCAACTCCCCCTCCCACTCCTTGGACGACATGTCCATCCTGGGCCTCCTGCATTGCCACAACGATGCCACCCGAAAGCTGCAGGAACAGCATCTCATATTTCGCTTGGGAACCCTGCAGCCCAAGGGTATCAATGTGGACTTCAACAAGCTTCAAAATCTCCCCTCCCCCGACAGCATCCCAAAACCAGCCCAGCTCGTCCCAGCCTCCCTAACCATTCCTCCCACCTCAAGCCCCGCCCCACCCCCATCTCCTACCCACTAACCTCATCCCACCTCCTTGACCTGTCCGTCCTCCCTGGACTGACCTATCCCCTCCCTAACTCCCCACCTACATTCACCTTTACTGGCTACAACCCCGCCTCTTTGACCTGTCTGTCTCCTCTCCACCTATCTTCTCCTTTATCCATCTTCTATCCGCCTCCCCCTCTCTCCCTATTTATTTCAGATCCCCTATTTCTGAAGAAGGGTCTAGGCCCGAAACGTCAGCTTTCTTGCTCCTCTGATGCTGCTTGGCCTGCTGTGTTCATCCAGCTCTACACCTTGTTATCTCAAATTCTCCAGCATCGGCAGTTCCTATCATCTTTGATCCAATTCCCAGCCTGCTCTTCAGCTGCAAATGTTGCAGTTAGTGTCCGAAAGGAGCAGTTACTTTATTGAAAAGGTGTATCCATTACCTATACTTGACTTGGTTGAAATAATGGTAATTGCTGTTGAGGTGATTGTGTGGGGTCTACAGTATCATCCATCTCTTTATTATCAGGAGTTATCATCTTCGTAACAGTTGGAGTTCCGGGATTAGCTAAGGTAGCTGGTCCCACATAGTGAACTCCTCCAACAGGAAACAGTTCATTCTGGAATATTGCTAATTCTTTCAATCCCTGAACAGTTATTCAAGTTCTGAAATTTACAGTATTACAGAGTGAGCAGATCTGGCGCTCCACACCTTAGGAAGGATAGATTGGTCTTGGAGAGACTGCAATATAGGTTTACAAGAAGGGAACCTGGACTTCAGGGGTTATGTATTGAGGAGAGATGATACAAATGAGGCCTGTTTTCTTTTGAGTTTAGAAGGTTAAGAAATGATCGTCTTTTCAAGATATGAACAACACAATGGACAGTATTCTCAATGTGAAGGTGGGACTTTGTCTCCACAAAGACTCTGCAGTGGTCACTCTTTTGTCATGGACAGATGTATCTGTCAGATTGGTAAGGATGAGGTCAAGTATGTTTTTTCCCTCTTGTCAGTTCCCTCATCACATGCTGCAGACCCAGTCCAGCAGCTATGTCCTTTAGGATCTGACCAGCTCGTTCAGTAGTGCTGCTGCTGAGCTATTCTTGGTGGTGGACATTGAAATCCCCCACCCAGAGTTCACTTGTGCCCTTGCTGTACCCCTGCTTCCTCTGAGTGCTGTTCCACATGGAGGAGTACTGATTCATCAGATGAGGGAGAATGGTACATGGTAATCAGCAGGAGGTTTCCTTGCCCATGTTTAACCTGAAGCCATGAGACTTCATGATGTTTGGAGTCAATGTTGAGGACTCCCAGGGCAACATCCTTGGGACTGTATACCACTGCGCCGCATCTCCGCTGGGTCTGTCCTGCCGGTGACACAGGGCATTTCCAGGATGGCAACAGTGGTGTCTGGGACATTACTTATCATGCCATTTTTCAGTGAAGTTGTGTTCATGGTAGCCATATGTTTTTTTTTATTATTATTATCGATTGAGTCACAGTTCGTCCTCTCATGGAATCCCTACAGTTCAGGAAGAGGCCATTTGGCCCATCAAGTAAACCATCCAAAGAGCATCCCACCCCGACCCAGTTCCAGCTCCCTCCCCTGTCCCTGGAGCCCTGCATTTCCTATGGCTATTCCCGAGCCTACATTATGGGCAATTTAGCATGGCCAATCCACCTAATCTGCACAGCTTTGGACTGTGGGAGGAAACCGGAACACCTGGTGGAAACCAACACAGACACAGGGAGAATGTGCAAACTCTCCACAGACTGGAATCAAACCTGGGTCCCTGGCACTGTGACGCATCAGTGCTAACCACTGAGCCACCATGCTTACCAGTTCAGCCACAAGATAATTTTAAAGTAAAAGGCAGAAGCTTTTAGAGGGGATTGGAGGACAAACATTTTCACCCAGAGTGGGTTGGGAATCTGGAATGCACTGCCTGGGTGGCTAATAGACGCAAGAATCCCTCACAACCTATAAAAAATACTTGGATGACAACTTCAAATATTCTAACATTCAAGGCTAGCAGCCTCGTGCGGGAAAGTGGGACTAATGTAGATGGTAATGTATTTTTGATGGGACAGACTCGATGGGCCTCTTCTATGATATGTACAGAGTTAAAGTATTGTAATAGTTAGTGTTGATGTTAGCACTAAGATTAGCATAGGGCATAATTAGGAGCTTCTAATTAGGATCTCAGTCAACTTTACTAATGAAGTTTGAGGCAGAACTAAAGTTGTCCTTCTCATTACAAGTTGATACAGCTTGATTTGGATCATAGCTAGTTTCCTGAAGTGTAAACAAGGCATTAATATGGATTAACAAGGCAGATATATGGATCATGCTATTTCTACAGTAAGAGTGAGTGTGAAACTTAATATAACAGCGAGATGCAGAATTAGGTTCATGAACATTGCTGGGTTCACCATTCTCATGATTGCCCAGTGAAAGATTTATCATTGCACTGAGCTTCACAAAGACAGACAAAATATTCAAGAGGAACAGTTGATATTGACAGAATGTCAATAATTGAACAAAACATATCAAGTTACTACAGTGTCATTACACAGTCAACTGTGACACTCTGCAATGTAAGAGCTTCGTTGGTCAGGTGGCAAAAGTGTTTGTAAGAAAATTTGCATTAAAGGATACCTTAATGTAGGATGCAAAGAGAGATGGGGAGAGTCGTGTGGTAATGGGAGGGGTGGCAGTGGGTTTAAAAGTTTGAGAGCTTCAGACTTTTGGAAGCAGCCAGTTGAAGTCCTGAACATCAATCAAGAGCAGTTTTAAAAATTATTAACAACTCATGGGAAAAGGGCTTCTTAGGCGCCTCCATCCTTATCCTTCTTGAGCAGAAACTGATGAGCTGCCTTATTGAAGAGGTTGCGTTGTTCATATGGCATAAGTCCACCCACAATGACATCAGGAAGAGGGTTCTCTTGACAATACCTTTTGGTGTAACACCTTAAATCGAGATGTGGAATACAGCAGGATGTGAAGAGGGCAGGAACCTCTAGGGGCTGCTGAATGGAGTTCGAGCCTCCACTGGGCACAAGATGCCCCTTTGAGCAGTGCTGGTTAGAGGGTGATGGTTCAGGGCAAACCGACTGTGTCTCACCCTTCCAGCTGGTCACAGCTGTTTAGAGTTTTAACCGTTCCTTTCCTTACACCCACCCTCACCCTGTCCCCAGTTTTCGTCTATGCCACTTATTGACTGACATTGAAAGAACCATCATTGTCTATCGATCAGAAGTATCTCTGTAAACTAAGAACAGATGTCCTTCCAACACCATGCCCCTAACCAATTCTGAACAGAATCAGTTGGTACCATTTTATATAGAGTCATAGATCAATAGAGTCATACAGCGCAGAAACAGACCCTTCGCTCCAGCCAGTTCTTGTTGACCATAATCCCAAACTAGACTAGTCCCACTATTTTGTTCATGGAAGCCTCTGGGCTCCCCAAAGGGGTTACTGAGATGGACATCTGATTGCAGCCTTGAGCTGCTCTCCGAACTTGGACTGTGTCACCCCATAAATAAATGTATTTGTGCAGCAACTTATATTCATTAACATGACTCCAACTTGTCCAACAATGGATAAAGAATGATTGTCAACTGTGGGACCTGATCCAGCTATGATTTTGTAAATGAAATTTATCATGTATATCAACCACAAAAGGAGAAAGTTGCTGGATATGGCAAAGAGTAAAATCACAGACTTCCTCCTGCTCTCCATCTCTGGGTCACTGTGATTCTCTCCTTTGTTCTGATGCCTTAGTGTCTTACAGACTTGGCTGGTCATTAAAATGTGTCGGACTGTGAGAGCATTGAACAAAAGAATGAAAATGAAAGCTAAGAAAGGGGTTAAAAAACTGTATGAAACCACCTAAATCCCTTCCAAAGAGGTTCAGTGTAATAGCTTGACTTTGTAATACAGAACCATGGTATATTGTCCACAGTTGAATAGGGCTTATATCTAAAGTACATGGCTATGCATAGTAAACAGAACAGAATGCAGGCTGTTGCTAAAACAATAGCCATATTTCTCTCCGTGCAATATTTAGATTTCAGTTTCTAGCAACAAATCGTGATGAATCGATCAAATGTGAAAGTGACAGTGAACCAAACAGAGCAGAATGTGGCTGCTATTGACAGGACATAGATTATACTGCACACAGGAGATATCCAAGAAAGACAGTGGGAGATAATGATAGTTGATCTGCCCGAGTATGACCTCAGTGATAATGACCAGTAGATCAGCTGTTGACATTACCACCAGGTAGCGAGTGATGCCCATGGAGAGGCCACACTTCCTTTTGGACAGTATCACAATCGCCATTAGATTAACTGCAGGTGGGAGAAGAGAAGAGAGACTGAAAACTGTTGCTCCAACATACTCCACTTTTCACCCCAGGCAAACATTTTGTTTTAGAAAACACAAAATGGTGGCTTTGGACTGCTGTTAAAGTATCTAAGCAATTTTCTCCACTCATCTCTGAAGCACCCATTTCCAGGTTTTACTCAAGATGAGGGAGGATTGCCTTCAAGATGCTCTTTCACATGTCGGTATGGTTTAATGAGTTTGTGAACATCTGGCATAATTGGGTTTAGATATTTAACAATGGTTGGACAACATTTCCCTGTTTGGGGGAAAGCAGAAGCTGAAATGCAGCTCACACAGATCAGAGAAAATAAAAACACCTTAAGCACATAACTTGTGTGTCAGAAAGAACAGAGGTTATTTCTCTTTGCATCACAGATTCGATTCTCCCCAGATTCCCCACATTGCTGAGGAATACATTCAATTCTGATTTCATGTTTGGATTGGATTGTCTTGTGACCATTGGATAGCCATCATAAGATGTAGGAGAGAAAAGACTACCATTCAGTCCATAAAGCAGTTATTCAGGAATCAAAGGTTGAATTAGAGAGAACCATCTGAAAAAGCAGGAACTAATCTTCAAGTGACAATTACAGGTAGGAATGCAAGGGATGAGGATGACAAATAATCTGCAGAGGGACATAAACAGTTTAAGCGAGTGAGCAAAATGAGGAAGAATGAAATATAGTGCAGGGAAATGTGAAGTTATGCAATTTGGCAGGCAGAATAGAGGAGCTGAATATTATTTAAATGGAGAGAGGCTGCAGTAACCAATATAGAGGATTTGGGAGTCCTTGTGCATCAATCACAAAAAGCTAGCATCCAAGTTCAGTGGGCGACAGGAAAAGAAAATGGAATAGAACAGAACGGTATAGCACAGTACAGGTCCTTTGGCCATGATGTTGTGCCGACCTTTTACCCTAAACCTAAGGTCAATCTAACCTCCACCTCGACCTTATACTTTCATCCATATGCCTATCTAATAGCCGCTTAAATGCCCCTAACGAGGCCGACTCCACTACCCTCTCCGGCAATGAATTCCACGCCCCTACCACTCTGAGTAAAGAAGCTATCTCTGACATGTCCCCTATATCTACCTCCACTCACTTTAAAACTACGCCCCTCGTAATTACTACCTCCACCCTAGGAAAGAGTCTCTGGCTGTCCACTGTATCTATACCTGTAATCATTTTGTACACCTCTATCAAGTCACCTCTCATCTTTCGTCGTTCTGAAGAGAAAAGCCCTAGCTCTCTCAACCTTTCCTCGTAAGACCTTCCCCCCATTCCAGGAAATATCCTGTTAAATCTCCTCTGCACCTTTTCCGACACTTCCACATCTTTCCTGTAATGAGGTGACCAGAACTGGACACAATACTCCAGATGTGGCCAAACCAGGCTTTTGTATAGCTGGAGCATAACTTCACAGCTCTTGAACTCAATCCCTCTATTAATGAAAGCTAAGACACCATATGCCTTCTTAACAACTCTATCCACTTAGGTGGCAGCTTTCAGGGAACTATGGACATGAGTCCCAAGATCCCTCTGCTCCTCCACACTGCCAAGAATCTTTCCGTTAACCCTGTATTCTGCATTCAAGTTTGTCCTTCCAAATGAATCACCTCACACTTTTCAGGGTTAAACTCCATCTGCCACTTCTCAGCCCAGCTCTGCATTCTATCAATGTCCCTTTGTAACCGAGAACAGCCCTCCACACTGTCCACAATGTGACCCACCTTCATATCGTCCGCGAACTTGCTAATCCACCCTTCCACTCCTTCATCCAAATCATTTACAGAAATCACAAACAGAAGAGGACCCAGAACAGATCCTTGTGGTACACCACTCGTAACAGAGCACCATGTGGAATATTTTCCGTCCACTACCACCCTTTTCTTCCAAGGATCAGCCAATTCTGAATCCAATCTGCCACATTTCCCCCATCCCATGCCTCCTTACCTTCTGCACGAGCCTACCATGGGACACCTTATCAAATGCCTTACTTAAGTATATATATACTGCTCCACCTTCATCCACGTATTTGGTCACCTCTCCAAAGAATTCAATAAGGTTTGTGAGGCATGATCTACCCCTCACAAATCCATGCTGACTATCACGAATCAAACTGTGCCTTTCTAAGTGATCATAAGTCCTGTCTCTGAGCCCTTTCCAATAATTTGCCCACCACTGATGTAAGACTAACTGGTCTGTAATTTCCAGAGTTATCCCTGTTCCCTTTTTTTTGAACAAGGGAATGACATTTGCCTCTTTCCAATCTTCCGGCACTATACCCGTGGACAGTGAGGACGAAAAGATCATTGCCAAAGGCCCTGCAATCTCGTCCCTCGCTTCCCATAGAATCCTTGGATAAATCCCATCAGGCCTGGGGGACTTATCTATCTTCAACTTCCTCAAGATTCCTAGCACATCTTCCTTACTAACAACATCGATCTCTAGCCGACCAGCCTGTTTCACACTGTCCTCCTCTACCACTAGGTCCCTCTCAGTTGTGAATACCGAAGAAAAGTATTCATTAAGGACCTCTCCTATCTCTTTAGGCTCCGTGCACAAATTCCCTTTACAATCCTTGATCGGCCCTACCCTTTCTCTGGTCATTCTCTTATTCCTCACGTACGTGTAAAAAGCCTTGGAGTTTTCCTTGATCCTATCTGCCAAGGTTTTCTCATGCCCCCTTATAGCTCGCTGTTCAGCTCGTTCCCGGATAACTTTTATCCCTCTAAAGCCTTTTCTGTTCCTTTTTTCCCTAAACCTTACATAAGCATCCTTCTTCCTCTTAACCAGTCGTTTGACCTCTCTTGAGAACTAAGGCTCCCTCACTCGGCTGCATCTTCCCTGCCTGCTGGGGACAAACATATCGAGCATTCCTTAAACAATCTCCACATTTCAATAGTGCTCTTCCCTGACAGCGTCTGTTCCCAATTTATGTTACACAGTTCTTGCCTAACAGAATTGTAATTACCCTTCCCCCAATTATAAAACTTACTCTGCTGTATGTACTTATCCTTTTCCATGACTATTGTAAAAGTAACAGAGTTATGATCGCTGCCACCAAAATGCACTCCTACCAACAGGTCTAACACTTGGCCCGGTTCATTGCCAAGCACCAAATCCAAAGTTGCCTCTCCTCGTGTTGGTCTATCTACATACTGCGTCAGGAATCCTTCCTGAATGCACTGGACAAAATCCACTCCGTCTAAACTATTAGAACTAAAATGTTTCCAATCAATATTTGGAAAGTTGAAGTCACCCATGACTACAACTCTGTGACTTCTGCACCTTTCCAGTATCTGCCTCCCAATCCACTCCTCTACTTCTCTGCAACTATTAGGGGGTCTGTAAAAAACCCCCCAAAGTGACTGCTCCTTCCTTGTTCTGGACCTCAACCCAAACAGACTGTAGACATATTCTTGAACTGCCTTTCAGTAGCTGCTATACTAGCCCTGACTAGCAATGCCACTCCCCCGCCTCTTTTAAAGCATCTAAATCCCTGAACTTCCAACAACCATTCCTGTCCCCGAGTTACCAAGTTTCTGTAACGGCCACAACATCGTAGTTCCAAGTACTGACCTATGCTCTAAGTTCATCTGCCTTATTTCTGATACCTCTAGCACTGAAGTGTACACACCTCAAACCATCTGTGTCCACAATTATGCTCCATTGGCCGCATTTCTTTATGAACAACCTCACTCCCTGCTGTGTCTGTTGGAAGGCTGAATACCTCATCCTCTGAATTACAAATCTGGTTCCCCACCCCCTGCCAATCTAGTTTAAACCATCCGGTCTAGCTCGAGCAGACCTACCTCCCAGGATATTTGTGCCCTTCTGGTTCAGGTGCAACTCAGCCTTCCTGTACAGGTCCCACCTTCCCCAGAATGTGCTTCAATTACCCACATAATGGAAGCCCTCCCTCCGACACCAGCCCTGTAGCCACGTGTTTAGCTGCACTCTCTCCCTATTTCTTATCTCGTTATCACGTGGCACTGGTAGTAATCCAGAGATAACTACCCTGTTTGTCCTGGACTTCAGCTTCCAACCTAATTCCCTGTACTTGTTCCTCACATTCTGAGTCCTTTTTCTACCTACGTCATCGGTACCGATGTGTACCATGACTGCTGGTTGCTCACCCTCCCCCCTAAGGGGCTTAAGGCACATGGACCCTGGAGCCCAGGAGGCAACATACCATCTGTTCATCTTGTTCACAGAACCACGTGTCTGTGCCTCTAACTATTGAATCCCCCACTACAATTGCTCTCCTATTCTCCCCCCTTCCCTCCTGAGCCACAGAGCCAGACCCTGTACCAGAGTCCCACTCCCTGTGGCTTACCCCTGGTAGGTCGCTCCCCCCTAGTTTCCAAAACAGTCTCCTTATTGTTGAGAGGAACGACCACGGGGAATCCCTGCACTGACCGTTTCCTTCCCTTCCCTTACTGTTTTTACCAACTGCCTTCGTTCTTAGGGGTAACTATGTCCCTGTAGCTTGTTTCTATCACCACCTCAGCCTCCTGAATGATTCTGTGTTCATCCAGCTCCAGCTCCAGTTCCCTAACGTGGTCTTTGAAGAGCTGGAGCTGGGTGAATTTGATTCCACCCAAACTATATTTCCCAGGGGTCCTCTCGCTCCTGCTCTCCTCTGCCGCCAAAAATGAAGGCTCTGAAGCACTAACTGTAAGTTATTATACTCACTGCTTACCTTTCCAGCGGTCCCCTCGTGCTCTCGCCCGACTCCCGCCACTGAACAAATGGAGGAATGTTGGTCTTTATGTTGAAGGGCACAGTCTAAAAGTAGGGATGCTTTGTGAAAACTACACAAAGCACTAGCCAGTCCACAGCTGGAAAACTGTGAACAGTTTTAGTCACCTTGTTGAAGGAAAGATTATACTGGCATTGGAACACAGTCCCAAAAGAAATTCATTCGGCTGGTTCCAGGTATGGAGTGACTGTCTTATAATGACAGAAACAGAGGGGAAACATGCTTATCGGAGTTTAGAAGAATGAGGGGTGCCCTTATTCAGACAAGATATTTCAGAGACCTAATAGAATATTGAGGTTGGTTGGCTCGCTGAGCTGGTTTGTTGTTCCACAGACGTTTTGTTACAGTGCTTGGTAACATCCTCAGTGCAGTCTCTGATGAAGCGTCGGTCTTTTTTTGTACTCTCGTTGTTAGTACATGAACACCAACTGGCTACATAAAGACACGACCAATACTCACTCATCTCAATCCACATGGACAAGGAGAACCACGACTTCGACTGGGACAGGCTAGGCAAAGACAAGCATGAGAATTCCTGGAAGCATGTCACTCCACGAAGCATGCTATTAATAAACACATTGAACTCGACCCCATATACATGCCATTACGGAGGAAACCCGGAAGTAAAGCAATCCATCGCAACAGACCCCAGAGTTTAAAAACCAGGCGGGAAAACATACCAACGCTTCATCAGAGGCTGCACTGAGGATGTTATCAAGCATGGTAACGAAACGTCTGCGGAACAACAAACCAGCTCGGCGAGCCAACCAACCTCAACACCCACAACCCGAGCTACAGATCTACTCCAAAACCTTAGAGACCTAATAGAATAAGTATTGAAATGTTGTTTCCCCTTGTGATGAATTCTAGGACTAGAGGGCATAACCTCAGAAGAAAGGGAAGCAGAATCTTACAGGGTAGGAGGCCACTAGGCCCATTTTCTGCGTACCCGCTCCTGATAAAGCTACCCAGCTAGTCCCATTCTCCAGCCCAATCTCCTTAGACCTCTAAATTCCTCTTTCAAATATACATCCAGCTCTTTGAAACTTCCTATGGAATTGCCTCCACCACTCTCTCAGACAGCGCATTCCAAATCCTAACAACTTTCTAAGTAAAGAAGTTTCTCCCCATCTCGCTCCCCTGCTGACAATTTTGAAATTGTGACTCCTAGTTACTGACATACTAACTAATGTAAACAGGATATCCTTCCTTACCTTGTCAAAATTGTTCATAATTTTGAACTCTTCAATAAGATCAGCTCTTAATCCACTCTAATCCAAGGATAATAAGGCCAATTTCTCTAATCTTTCCCAGGGTGGCATGGTGGGTCAGTGGTTAGCACTGCTGCCTCACAGTGCCAGGGACCTGGGTTTGATTCCAGCCTCAGGCGACTGACTGTGTGGAGTTTGCACATTCTCCCCATGTCTGTGCGGGTTTTTCCTCTGGTTTCCTCCCACAGTCCGAAGATGTGCAGGCTAGGTGGATTGGCTATGCTAAATTGCCTACAGTGTTCAGGGATGTGTAGATTAGGTGGGTTATGCAGGATGCTCAGTGTCAGTGTGGACTTGTTGGGCTGAAGGGTCTGTTTCCACACTGCAGGGGTTCTGTGTTTCTTGTCCCTAGAGCATAAAAGCAAGAGAGTGACCCTACACTTCCACAAGTTATTGGTCAGACTGCATTCAGAGGAATGTGCTCTGTTCTGGGCTCCTTATTTAAAGGAAGTATTTTGAAGCCCTGGAGAGAGTGCAAAGGAGATTCCCTAGAATTGTACCAGGACTAATTCAATCCTCATTCCTGGTATGACATCTCAACCTGGCAACTTTTCTACCTGGAGTGTTACCAGACTGTTTAAGCATCTCTTCTTTATCCATAATATATAGTTACTTGACACCCAATTTTCAACTGGGCCATTGTCGCTACTTTCTAATTTAGTAAAGACAGAAGCAAAGTACTCATTTAGAACCTCTGCCTTACCCTTTGCTTCAGTGAGCAACCCACCCTGATTTTTCCTTATGACCTTCACTTTATCCATTGCTTATGCTTTACATTTAATGTGTATGAAGAACAGTTTTCTATTTGTTTTAGTACAGCCTATCATTCTTTCCTCGTGCTTCCCCTTAACCTTGCTTATTCCAGCCTGAGGCTCTCTCCTGTATTTGAGATACTCTTCCTGATTCCTATCGCTATTATTCGTGTGCATCACATTCCTATTTTTTCTGCCTTATTTTATCACCACTATTCTTAGTCATCCAGGGTACTCTAGATGTGCATACCCTTATTTATTTCTCATGGGTTTGTACCTCGCGTGCACTGAATTCATCTCTTGAAAGTCTCCTGTTTTTCATCCACTGTTATTCACCAAAAGGCGTTTCCAATTAACCTGCTCTAGTTCAACATTTAGACTGCTAAAACCTGCCCCTTTTTCCAGTCTGAGAAATTAATGCTCAACTGATCTGTATCCTTTTCCAACTTGCTATTGCACCTTATTATATTATGAACTCCAATTCCCAAATATTCCTCCACTCTAATGTTTTGCACTTTGCATCATTTCCTAGTGTCAGACCCAGTACAACTCTATTCCTCGTGGGGATGGAAATGTACTGTTCAGAAATTACTCTTGCCCATATTGCAGGAAATTCTTCACTCCAATGCCCCACTAACTTTTTCCCAGTCTACCCTAGGATGATTGAAATCTCCAACTATCATTATCTACCTGTCTGGCAGATTTCCATAACCTGCCAACAAATGCTCTCTTCTATTTTCTTCCCAATATTCAGAGGTCTATAATAAATACCCAACAAGGTCACTGCTCAGAGTCATAGAATCATACAGCATTGAAACAGACCCTTTGACCCAACTCATCTATGCCAATCAGGTTTCCTAAACTGAATTAGTTCCATTTCTCTGTATTGGGTCTATATCCCCAAAAACGTTTCCTATCCCTATATCTGTGCAGATGCCTTTTAAGTGTTGTAATTGTACCTGCCTCCATCACCTCCTTTGGCAGGTTGTTCCATAAATGCAGCACCCCTTGTGTGAAAAGTTGTCCCTGTTAAATCTTTATCCTGTCAACCTAAAGCTCTGCCCCCTAGGTTTGAACTGCCCTATCCTGGGGAAAAGACCTTGGCTCCTGTTTGTTTCTCACTTCCAACCATATGGATTCTAATACAGGAACTGCATCTCTTTCAAGTGAGATTATAGCATTTTTGACCGACATGTCATTGATCCCCTAGGGCAATTTCTGCTTCCACTTCCCTAGTTTTGTTCACTTAACTCATTGTAGGTACATACATACATACAATTTAATCCTATCTTTATCTCTTTCTTGCCTATTGAAAAGGCAACCATTTCATTATTCACTGTCAATACTCAAGACTTCACTTCACTTCACTTCCTTCTTGTTCTCCATTTCTGTATTTTGCCCTCACTGGTATTTCTAAACTAGGCCTGTTAGTCAACCCATCCCCTCTGCCTTACAATTTTAAATCCACCTCTGTTGCACTAATTAAACTCTCAGCCAGGTGATTAATTCTATTGGTGTTCCAGTGAAGCCCTGTAACTATTGGGGTGAATTTTGAGGGCTTTAAGGCTTTAATTTTACAGTATTGAAAAGAGGAAAAAGTCTGATTTGCATCAGCTGTCTGTATCCTTTTCAAAGCATTCTACCTTCGAAGATACCAGAATTGAGATTTTTCAGCAGTTGACATTTTTTTTATGAAATAAAACAAAATAATAATATGAAATGAATTGAAGAAGAAATGGAGACAGTGTGCAGGCTACAAGGAAGAGTTGATATTTAGAGATAACAGAACATCAGAGGTAATTCAGGACAACATACATTACAAAATGATATCTTTGATCAGGTAGCATTATCATAGAGTCATACAGCAAGAAAACATACTCTTTGGTCCAATCATTCCATGTCAACCATAATCCCAAACTAACCAAGTCCCACCTGCTTGCACTTGGCCCAGATCCCTCCAAACATTTCTTATTCATCTTGTATAAATGTCTTTTAAATATTGTAACTGGATCCACATCCACCATTTACTCTGGATGCTCAATTCCAACACAGACCACTACCTGTGTAAAGAGATTGCTCCTCATGCCTTTTGGAATCTTTCACCTCTCACCTTAAAAAGATGCCCCCTAGTCTTGAAATCCCCAAAGCTAGGGAAAAGACACTTGCCATTCACCTTACCTATATTCATCATCATTTCATAAACTACTAAAATCACCACTCAACATCCTACACTCTAGTGGAAAATGTTCCAGTCTATCCAGCCTCTTCCCATAACTGAAACCCTCCATTCCCAGCAAAATCCTAGCAAGTTTCTTCTGAATCCTCTCCAGCTTAATAATATCCTTCCAGGGCAACCAGACCAGCACATACTACACCATAAGAGGCCTCACTAATGTCCTGTACAACCTCAGCATAACATCCCAACTTCTACACTCTGAACAATAAAGGCAAGCCTGCTAAATGTCTGCTTAACCACCCTTTTTACATATGATGCAAATTTCAAAGAATTATATACCCTTTTAATTAAAGTAATACCCACTTACTTTTAATTGTATAAGTCCTGCCCTCCTTTGCTTTACTAATGCAATACCTCACATTTATCCAAATTAAAATCCATTTGCCAATCTTCAGCCCATTAACCCAATTGATCAAAATCTCTTTGTAATCCTAGTAACCTTCTTCATTGTCCATTATATCACCAATTTTGGTGTCATCTGCAAACTTCCCAACCATGCCTCTATATTCTTATCTAAATCATTTATATAAATGACAATCAAAAGTGGACCCAGCACTGATCCCTATGGAACACCAATGGTCACAGCCTTCCAATTAAAAAAACTGTCCTCCACTGTCACTCTCTGACTCCTGTTGTTAAGCCAATTTGATATTCAATTGGCAAGCTCACCCTGAGTCCAATGTGATCTAACTTTACTAAATAGTCTACCATGTGGAACATTGTCAAAGGCTTTACTAAAGTCCAAGTGAATAATGTTTACTGCTGTGCACTCAATCTTATTGGTTACTTCCTCAAAAATCTCAATCAAAATTGGGAGACACGCTTTCCCTCGCACAAAACTATACTTATTATCCCGAATCATTCCTTGCCTCTCCAAATGCATATAAATCCTATCTTTCAGAATCACTTCCAACAGCTTACCACCAAAGTCAGATTCACAGGTTGATAGTTCCCAGGCTTCTCCTTATATTCCTTCTTAAACAAAGGCACAACATTAGCCACTTGCCAGTCATCTAGCACCTCACCCATAGTTAAAGATAATACAAGTATTTTCACAAGGGGTCCCACAATTACCTCTCTAACTTCCCAAAAATTCTTGGTATACATTAGATCAGGCCCCGGAGGTTTATCCACCTTTACATTTTCTAATGGGTCCAGCATTTCCTCTTCTATAACGTGAACTGTTTTCAAAACATCAATATTTATTTCCCACAGTTCTCTAGCCTACATTTCTTTCTCCACAGTAAAAACTGACACAAAATGTTCGCTTAATACCTCTCCCATCTCCTGAGGGTCAACACAAAGACAACCTCTTTGATCTTTAAAGGGTCTCTAGTTGTTCTCTTGCTCTTGATATACCTGTTGAATCTCTTTACATTATCATTAAACTTATTTGCCAAGGCTATCTCATACCATCTCTTTGCCTTTCTGATCTCCCTTTTAAGAATGCTTCTACATTCTTTATACTCTTCAAGAGATTCTTTTGAACTTAGTTCTTCATATTTAATATCTTCTTTTATTTTGACTGGAAGCTCAATATCTTTATTCATCCTTTGTTCTCTAATCCTACCAGCCTTAACTTTCACTTTAACAGGAGCATAATGACTCTGAACTCTCATTATCACGCTTTTGAAGGCCTCCCACTTATCAGACGTCCCTTTACCTGTGAGCACTCTTCTCCAACCAACTTTTGAAAATTCATGTCTCATACCATTAAAATTTGCCTTACTCCAATTAAAAACTTTTTTTTTTATGGAAGGTCCATGTTTTTCCATAACTACTTTAAAACAAATAGAATTATGATCACTAGCACCGGTTTGTTCCCCCCTACTATCACTTCTTGCCCTGTCTTATTACCCAAGAGAAGATGAATTTTTGCTCCTTGTCTTGTAGGAACATTTACATATTGAGAAAGAAAATTTTCATGAACACATTTAACAATTATTCACCGTCCAAACCTTTGACACTATGGAATTCCCAGTCAATGTTTGGAAAATGAAAATCATCTACTGTTATAACCTTATTATTGTTCCAGCAATCTGAGATCTCGCCATATTTTTGTTCCTCAATTTCCCTCTGACTATTGAGCAGTCTATAGTACAATCCCATCAAGGTGATCATTCCTTTTTTATTTCTAATTTCAATGCATATATTTCACAGGACAATGTTCAGAATTATTTTCTCTTGATACAGCTGTAATGTTTTTTGATTAAGGAAAACATCGGTCCCCTTCATCTTTTGCCTCTCTTTCTATCCTTCCTGCAACATCCAAAACCTGGAACATTGAGCTGCCAGTCCTGTCCATCCCTCAGCCAAATTTTTATAATAGGTGTGACGACCCAATCCCATGTTTCCAAACGTGCTGTGAGTTCATCAGCCTTACCTGTAAGACCCCTTACATTGAAATAAATGCAGTTTAATTCTTCCAAGTTATTTCGTTCTCTGACTTGCTCTTGTGTGTCTTTTCTAATTAACTTGTTCTTTTCAGATTCAAAATCATCCTCCTCTATCTTTCTACTTACTCTGCTACTTAGGATCCCTCCAGCCCTCTTCTCTAATAGTTTACAGTAGAATTAGCAAATCTTCCTAATAGGATATTGATCCCTTTCCAGTTCAGGTGAAACCCATTCTTTACAAACAGGTCTTTTCTGCACCAGAAGAGATCCCAATTCTTCAAGAACCCAAATCTCTGAACATTACACCACCTCTTCAGCTAATGACATCTCTTTTTTTATCCTTTTATTCTTTCCCTTATTCGAGCTTGGCACTGGGATTAACCTAGAAGTTACTACTTTTGAAGCTCTGATTTTTAATCTTCTACCTAACCTGTTATATTCACTCCGTAAAACCTTTGATCTTTTCCAGTTTCTCACTCGTCCCTTTAACAATATGCTTCAAACATTTTGAGAAATCCTTAATCCTGGCACCAGCAAAGTAACATGCACGCTCACTGCCACAGTGCCTCCTGTCTGTGTGCTACAATAATTATTCCTTGAAATTTTTTCAAACTCCGCCTAACATAAGATTCATTCTTGTGCCCAAGATCTGACCGTCTCTTCTATTTTCCTCTGAGAGACTATCTTTTTCACCAGCACCCAGAACCGAGTGTCTGAGAGAGGAATCATCACCAGAGATTTCAGAACGTCTTACCTTTCCTGACAGTCAGTGATTAATCTGACTGATCCTGTTGTGTAATCACTTCTCTAAATCCACCAACCGAATTCAATAATTTATTGTCATGGATATTCAATATGAAATACAGTAAAAAGTATGAACCATTGCCATGCATAGGTGCCATTCACATTAACTTAAAATTAAAAAAAGGATTACTTAAAGAGAGTCCAACTTTTCCTCCTCCGCTGCTACAGTGCCACTAGACCATGCCATGCCGCTGGCAGAGTCCCCCTCTTGGCTTCCCAACCCACGCCATGCAGCCGCCGGAGTCCCGCTCCGGACTATCTAACTCTGTGTTCCTTGTTTGCCCTGAATGACGTTAAGCCAAAAAGCAGTTAACAGTTACATCACAATATATATATATTATATGCACATATATATAATAAACTACCTTTCCTTAACCAATGAGTTAATATTAAGCATGCAACAAATAAGGAATAAAATAAAATAACAAATATGTACACCTTAAATAAAATCAACCACTTAGCTGAATAATCAATTTTTTAAAAAAAAGACTGCTCCTCACGTGGTCCAGCAGCCAGCTTTCAATCTTCCGATGAAGAAAGTCTCAGTTCAGAGCTCTGTAAACACAACTATCTTTTAAAATTAAACTCCATTTTCCTGCCCGCACTCCATAACCGTTAATTAAAAATCTGTCTCCCTTCTACTCAACTAAACAAGCCCCACCTGCCTGCTCTTGGCCCGCATCCCTCTCAACTTTTCCTATTCATGAACTTATCCAAATGTCTTCTAAATGTTGTAACTGTACCTGTATACAGCAGTTCCTCAGGAAGTTCATTCCACACACCAACCACTCTAGGAGTAAAAATGTTCTCCCCATGTCCTTTTTAAATCAGAAAGACCCTGGATCCTTATCAACAAATCAATAGTCCGTCTAAATAAACCCTGGCCATTTCCTATGATTTTCACAGTCAATAACACCCCCTGTCCCTCAACAATAAATCAATGGTCTCTTTAAATAAACTGGGCCATTTCCAATGTTTTTAAAATCAATAAACTCCCAGCCCTTGTTAATGAATAAACGGTATATTTAAATAAACCCTGCCCATTCCCAATGTTTTTAATAATCAATAACCACCAGACCCCTCATCAGGACATGAATGGAGTATGGAATCATCAACGTCTCCCCTTCAGATAGATCTGTCCAGCTCATAACTAATATGAAAAACAAAAAAATCTCCTTTCAAGATCCTTTATCAATTACCGAGTGTCATCAATTTGTTTTCTGATTTTTCCCATTTTTTTCTTACCAATGGAAACACTTTATTTTCAATTCTGAAAGTCTATTTCACTTTGAACTCCTTTATCAATTAGAACATAATAATTCCATTTTCCGATGTTTCGAATTTTTTTTAACCAATGGAAGCACATTGTTCGATATGATGTAAATTGATTTCACTCTCAACTCCTTTGTCCAATTACCTTTTCATCTTTGAGGTGAATATGTCAATTTTGCAGACTCTTCCTATCAGTGAAGTATTTTTAATTGTTCATAGTTTGTGGATAGACCATAAGATATAAGAGCAGCATTGGGCTGTTCAGTCCATTGAGACTGTTCTGCTGTTCGATCACGGTTGATATGTTTCTCAATGCCATTCTCCTGCCTTCTCTCTGTAACCCTTGATCCCCTTACTAATTGAGAACCAGCCTATTTCTGTCTTACATACACTAAAGGACTTGGCCTGCACAGCCCTCTGGGGCAATGAATTCCACAGATTCACCACCCTCTTGGTTGATGAAATTCCTCCTTATTTGAATTCTAAAGAATTTCACATTTAATTTTGAGCCTGTGCCCGTGGGTCCTAGTCATTCCAATTAGTGGAAACATTTTCCCCACGTCCAATCTGTCCAGGCCTCTCAGTTTTCTGCAAGTTTCAATGAATTCCCCCTATCCTGATCCTTCTAAACTCCATCGAGTACAGACTCAGAGTCCTCAACCTCTCCCTTCAACCCCATGGTCATTCTTGTGAACTTTCTTTGGATCTCCTCCAAGGCCACATGCTTCCTGAGACATAGGTTCCAAAACTGCTCACTATATTCCAAATGTAGTCTGACCAGAGCGTTAAACTGCCTCAGCAGTACATCCCCTCTATAATATTGGAATCATCTCTAAGTGAATGCTAACATTGCATTCTGGACCTCTCTGTCTCCATCTCTGGTGACCACCTTGAAACTGATAGCTATTTCAAGCCCACCGACTCCCACAGCTACCTAGAATACACCTCCTCTCACCCACCTTCCTGCAAGAATGAGATCCCCTATTTCCAATTCCTCCACCTCTGCCGCATCTGCTCCCAAGATGAGGTATTCCACTCCCTGACGTCCCAGATGTCCTCGTTTTTCAAGGACCGCAGTTTCCTCCCCACAGTAGTCGAAAGCGCCCTTGACCGCATCTCTTGCGTTTCCCACACCTCAGCCCTCACACCCCCTCCCCGCAATAAAAACAAAGACAGAATTCCCCTTGTTGTCATGTATCACCCCTTTAACCTTCGGATTCAACGCATCATTCTCTGCCATTTCCGCCACCTGCAATCTGACCCCACTAAGAAGGATATATTTCCGTCCCGACCCTGATCTGCCTTTCAGAGGGACTGGTCTCTTTGCAAATCCCTCGTCCGCTCCACACTCCTCACTAGCCCCACCACCCCTGACACCTTTCCCTGCAACTGCAGGAGGTGCTACACCTGCCCCTACACCTCCCCACACACCTCCATCCCACACACCTCCATCCCAGGCCCCAAAAAAACCTTACACATTAAACAGAGGTTCACCTGCACATCTGCTAATGTGGTCTATTGTGTCCACTGTTCCTGATGTGGCTTCCTCTACATCGGTGAGACCAAGCAGAGGCTCGGAGACCGCTTTGTGGAGCACCTATGCTCGGTTCGTGACAAACGACTGCACCTCCCAGTCGTGAACCACTTCAACTCCCCCTCCCACTCCCTGGACGCCATGTCCATCCTGGGCTTCCTCCAGTGTCACAATGATGCCACCCAGAAACTGGAGGAACAGCACCTCATATTCCACCTTGGAACCCTACAACCCAATGGTCTCAATGTGGACTTTACTAGCTCCCAAACCCCCAACCTCATCGCAAGACCAGCACCACCCCCATCCCTGCCTCCTTGACCTGTCCATTTTCTCTCCCACCTATCCGCTCCTCCCACTTCACTGACCAACCCCCACACCCACTTCCTACCTACACTCACCTTTACTAGCTTCATCCCCGCCTCCTTGACCTGTCCATCTTCTGTCACACCTATCTGCTCCACTATCCACCCTCTACACCCCATTTAGTTCAGAGTCCCTTTCCCCTCCCCCATTTCTGAAGAAGGGTCCAGACCCGAAACGTCAGCTTTCCTGCTCCTCTGATGCTGCCTGTCCTGCTGTGTTCCTCCAGCTCCACACCTTGTTATCTCAGACTCCAGCATCGGCAGTCCCTACTATCTCTAACATTGCATTTGCCTTCCTAACTGCCAACTGAACCTGCTTGTTAACATTCGGAGTATCCTGAACCAGAACTCCTAAGTCCCTTTATGCTTCAGATTTCTGAAGCCTTTCCCCATTTACAAAATAGTCTGCAACTCTATTTTTCCTACCAAAGTGCATCACATCACATTTTCCCACATTGTATTTCCATCTGCCACTTCTTTGCCCACTCTCCTAGCCTGTCCAAGTTCTTCTTCACCATCCCTGCTTCCTGAACACTATCCATTATCTTTGTTTCCTCTGAAAACTAGCAACAGTTCCCTCAGTTCCTCCATCCACGTTGAAGAAATGTTTGTGGAAAATGCCCCCTTTCCCAGAAAGGGTATCCTACAATGGGAAATGATCTGGATTTGAAATTTCATTATGTGGAATCCTTTGCAAGATTTGATACCTTTTTATCCAGCTAAACTTTGAAGTAGACTCCATGGAGATTTTAACAAAGTTTTTAGCTCTTCTCTGAATTTGCTCTGGGTCGCTGCATAAATACACGAGTTTTGAAAGCAACTCAAAAATATCAGGAGATAGTAGGAACTGCAGGAGTCTGAGATAACAAGGGGTGGAGCTGGATGAACACAGCAGGCCAGGCAGCATGTTATCTCAAAAATACCAGGAAATGTCCAATTTCAGAGGCGATATATGCAGGACTTGTCCTGTCACCATGGTAATAATTAGTGTCTGTCAACCTGGTAACTCCTAAGTTCACTGAATGTGCCAACCAAAGCAATATGAAACTGACGGATACAGGGAACAATAAAATGATGGATTTCCTTCGATTCTCCATCTCTGAATCTCTCAGATTCTTCGTCCTGAGTTGGCAGAGTCCAGTGCGGGTTCTATTTGACACCAAAATATGTCGGATGGCGAGAGAATTAAACAAGTCTATCAATGTAAAAGGAATGTCAAATGACCCAGGCGCTGTAAAACCAGACAAATGCAACTCCTGAAGATGAAGAAAATAAAGCAGCACTTGATCAGCAGCTCCACTACACTGGGTTAATTATCTGCTGAGGCTCATATGCAAACAAAATTGGTATTTCCTTTGGTGAGTGTTGTTATAATGGTGATTGCCGTTCTTTCAGTACAGTACTTTGTTTTAAACATCTGGCAACAGATCACAATGAATCGCACAAATGTGAAGGAGACTACACGCCAAACAGACAAATCAAAAGCTACATCATTCATGCATATGGTGACCTTACACAGAGGAGTGTGAGACACAAATGAAAGTGGAAAGTGATGAGAAACTTCAATACGCAATTATATTGTTAATGATGACCTGTTGTTGCCATGGTCATCATGTTAAATGGGTTATACACTTGGAAAGGCTACAGTTTCCTTGGGAGAGAATCACAATAATCATCAAGCTTGCTGTCAGAGGGAATGAAAGAAGTTTCAGAACAAGTTGAAAAGTCACAAGTAACATATGTACCACACAAATGCCAGGCAATGATCATCTCCAACAAGATACAATCTAACTATTGTCCTTTGATATTCAGTAGCATTATCATCACTGAATCCCCCACTGTCAACATCCTGGGGTTACCGTTGACCAAGAAACTGAACTAGACTCACCATATAAGTACAGTAGGTTCAAGAGAAGATCTGATGCTAGGAATACTACAGTGAGTAACCCGGCTCCTGAATGTCCAAAATCTGTCCACAAGGCACAAGGCACAAGTCAGGTGTGTGACGGAATACTCCCCACAACCTTTTCCATCTAGAAGGACGTGGGCAGCAGATATAGGGGAGCACCACCTCCTGCAAGTTCCTCTCCAAGCCACTCACCATCCTGACTTGGAAATATATCACTGTTCCATCACTGGGTCAAAATCCCAGAACTCCCTCCCTAATAGCATTGTGAGTCTGTCTACAGCAGTTCAAAAAGGCAGCTCAGCACCACCTTCTAAAGGGCAAACTAGGGACATTTAATGAAATGTGAGTCCAGCCAGCGACGGCCATATCCATGAGCAAATTTAAAGAAAATAAGAACCCAGTGTTTGACTGAGATTTGGAGATACTGGTTGAAAATTGTTAAATGTATTCAATGCAATTATCAGAATATCCAGGCCTACCAGTGTACAGGAGACTATCCATAATGGATGCTGACATCAGGGAAACTGTTTACTAATCCACTGTGAGGTATGAACAGAAGTTAACATGGACTCAAAACAAACTGGTTACAACGTCGCACTGGGAAGAGCAACAGCCACGAGGATCGGGTAGTAAATCTCTTTCACCAGCAGAATGACTGCTTTCCCCATTTTCTGGGAGAGTGGATGACTTCTGTCAGAGATGAAAGACTGTGACTGGGTCTGAACCGTGCAATGGATATTAATACACATGGCAAACCACCAGGGAGTCAATCAGATGAAATAATCACTGACATTAATTACAGTCAATTAACAAAATAAATATTCAGACAAGTTAGAGATAGCAATAACTGCAGATGCTGGAGTCGGAGTTAACAAAGTGTGGAGCTGGAGGAACACAGCAGGCCAGGCAACAGCAGAGGAACTGAAGCTGCCTAGCCTGCTGTGTTCCTCCAGCTCCACACTTGGTTAACTCGGGCAAGTTATTTGTTTTGAAACTGCATTAACATTAAACAATTCCATGCAGTTTTATTTCCAAATGGAAAGTGATGACTGCAGGTCCCAGCTGCAAGCTGACTTCTACAGAGCTCCTCTTGGACAAATCATCAGCTACTTCCCAGAACTGACAAATGAACTGTTGATGTAAAAACGAAACAGCATTGTATTATCGCTTGTAATGCTACGAGGAATTAAATCAATTCGTTTAATAATCGTATGTTCAATTGTGTAGTAAACATCGGTGCAATTTGTATGATTGGTGCATGTCCATTTGTATAATAGATTTATGTTTATTTGTGAAATGAATTTACATGAAATTGTAACTAAACTAAGTTCAATTATACGATAGATTTATGTTCATTTGTATACATCTCAGACTCATTAAAGTAAACTTGCTAACATTAGTTGTTCACTTTAACCAACACTTGTGTTCACATGTGCAAAAGCGTGTGTTCATTTTGGTAATAAACTTGTTTTCAATTGTGTAAGAACCATGAAGACCGTATGTAATAGGAACAGAAGCAGGCCATTCAGCCCCTCGAGTCTGCTGCACTATTCAACAGGATCATGGCTAATCCCACATTCCTCACATTCACTCTCCTACCCTTTCCCAAAACCCTTGATTCTCCGACTGACCAAGACCCTCTCTATCTCAGCCTTAAATATACACAAGGACCTTGACCCCACAGCTCTCTACGGCAAAGTGTTCCAAAGACTCACAACCCACTAAGAGATCAAATTCCTCCTCATCTCAGTCTTAAATTGTTGCCCCTTTATTCTGAGACTGTGCCCTCTGGTCCTAGACTCTCTCATAAGGGGAAACAGCCTCTTCGCATTTACCCTGTCAAGCCCCTTAACAATCCTATACGTTTCAATGAGACTACCTCTCATTCTTCTAAACTCCAGTGCGTACAGTCCCGACCTGTTTAATCTTTGTTCAAAAGACAATTCCTCCACTAATGGTTTTGTGATAATACATGTAAGCATTACCTTCCCTCTTGACACCATCCAGGCACCACATCCACAAACATCCACTCCCTCCAACACTGATGCTCAATATCGGCAGTGTGTACTATCTACAAGATACACTGCAGAAATTCACCAAAGATCCTTAGACAGCACCTTTCAAACTCATGACCACTTCCATCTAGAAGGACAGGGTCAGCAGATACATGGAAACACCACCACCTGCAAGTTCTCTTCGAACACACTCACCATCCTGACATGGAAATATATCGCCGTTCCTTCAGTATTGCTGGGTCAAAATCTTGGAATTTCCTCCCTAAGTGCACTGTGGATGTACCTACAGTACATGGACTGCCGCGGTACAAGAAGACAGCTCACCAGACTATTCTCAAGGGTAAGTAGGGACGGACAATAAATCTGATGCCCATATGTCATCTGGCTGTCAAAGGCCCCAATCCGACATGATTAAAGGCCCCAATCCGACATGATTAAAGGCCCCAATTCAACATGATAAAGGCCCCAATCCGACATGATTAAAGGCCCCAATTCGCCATGATAAAGGCCCCAATCCGACACGATAAAGGCCCCAATCTGACATGATTAAAGGCCCCAATTCGACATGATAAAGGCCCCAATCCGGCATGATAAAGGCCCCATTCAGAGCGATAAAAGCCTCCATTCAGAACGATAAAGGCCCATGTTTGACATGATTAAGACTCTTATTTGGCACGATAAAGGCTCTTAACTAACACAATAAAGGTTCCTATCCAACACGATAGGGGCCCTTATTCGACAACACAATAAAGATCTCTATCTGGCATGATAAAGATGCCTATCCAGCATGATAAAGGCTCTAATCCGACACAATAAAGGCCCCTATTCAGCACAACAAAGGCCCCTATTCAACACAATAAAGGTCTTAATCCGACATGATAAAGGCCTCTATTCGACATGATAAAGGTCCCTATTTGACACCGTAAAGGCTCCTATCTGACACGATAAAGGTCCTTAATCCAACAGCACAATAAAGGCCCCTTTCTGGCCTGATAAAGGCCCCAATCCAGCACAATACAGACCCCTACCTGGCATGAAAAAGATTCAGTATCGTAAAGGCCCCTAACTGGCACAATAAAGTTGATTGCGGCATGTCTGTCAAGTGGGAGGCTTTCGAAGGTGAGATAACAAGAGTTCAGGGCCACAATGTTCCTGTTAATATGAGGGTCAAGTCTGACAGGAGTAGTGAACACTGGATGACTAGAGATATTGAATCTCTGATCAAGAAAAAGAAGGAGGCATATATCAGGTATAGACAGCTGGGATCAAGTGACTGCCTTAAGGAGAATAGGGGTGTAGGAGTATACATAAGAAGGAATCAGGATGGTAAAAAGGGGACATGAAATAGTATTGGCAGATTAGGTAAAGGAGAATGCAAAGAGATTCTACAAGTATATGAAGAGTAAAAGAGTAACAAGGGAGCAAATAAGGCCCCTTAAAGATCAACAAGGCCATCTATGTGTGCAACCTTAGGAGATGGGTGAGACAGTAAATAAATATTTCACGTCAGTATTTACAATGGAGAAGGACATGGAAGCTGGAGAACTCAAGGAAATAAACAGTGACATCTTGAAAAGAGTCCATATTACAGAAGAAGAGGTGCTGGAGGTCTTCAAATGCATAAAGATAGATAAATCCCTGGGACCTAATCAATTGTATCCAGGAGACTGTGGGCAGCTAGGGATGAAATTGTGGGACCCCCTAGCTGAGATACTTGTACCATTGACAGCCACAGATGAGAGGCCGGAAGACTGGAAGGTGGCTAATGTTGTGCCAATATTTAAGAAAGGCTGCAAGGAAAATCCAGGGAACTACAGACCGGTGAGCTTAAGGTCAGTAGTGGGTAAGTTGTTGGAGAGTATTCTGAGAGACAGGGTCTTCATGTATTTGGAAACGCAAGGAGTGATTAGGGATAGTCAACATGACTTTGTATGTGGGAAGTCATGTCTCACAAATTTACGTGATTTTTTTGAAGAGGTGACCAAGAAGATAGATGAAGGCAGGATGGTGGATGTTGTCTACATGGACTTTAGCAAGACCTTCAACAAGGTTCCACATGATAGACTGGTTAGTAAGGTTAGATCACTAGGGATCCAGAGAGACCTAGCCAATTGGATACAAAATTGGCTTGAGGGTAGGAGACAGACAGTGTTGATAGAGAGTTGTTGTTCAGACTGGTGCCCTGTGACCAGCGGTGTGCTGCATGAATCGCTGATGGTTCTGCTGTTATTTATCATTTATATAAATGATTTAAATGAGAATATAGGAGGAGGCACGATTAGTAAGCTTGCGGGAGACACTTGGTAGTATAGTGGAAAGTGAAAAAGGTTATCTAAGAGTATAACAGGATCTTGATCAAGTGGGCCAAGGAACTTCAAATGGAGTTTAATTCAGATAAGTGGTATGGTAAGACTAACCAGAACAGAACATACACAGTTAATGGTAGGGCCCCAGGGAGTGTTGTCAAACAGAGAGACCTAGGGGTGCAGGGGTATAGTTCCCGGAGAGTGGAATTGCAGGTAGGCAGGGTGATGAAGAAGGTGTTTTACATTCTTGCTGTCACTGGTTAGAGCATTGAATATAGGACTGGGACATGATGATAGGGCTGTACAAGATATTGGTAAGGCTGCATTGGGAGTAGTACATGCAATTCTGGTCACCCTGCTATAGGAAGGATGCCATTTAACTGCAAATGTGCACAAAATGTTTGCAAGCATGTTATTGAGACTGGAAGGTTATAAGGAGAGGCTGGATAGACTGGGACATTTTTCCCTGGAGAATGGGAGGCTGAGGGGTGAGGTTTATAAAATCATGTGGTGTAGAGATAAGGTGAATAGGCAAGGTCTTTTCCACAGGGTAGCGGGAGTCTAAACCTTAGAGGAGCATAGTTTAAGGTGAGAGAGGAAAGATTTAAAAGGGACCTGAGCAGCAACCCTTTTTTACACAGAGGGTGGTGTGTATATGGAATGAGCCACCAGAGGAAGTGGTACAGACAAGTATAATTTCAACATTTAAAAGATATTTGGACAGCTCCCTGGGTTGGAAAGGTATAGAGGGGTATGGGGCAAACACAGGCAAATGGGACTCGTTCAGTTTTGGAAACCTGGTCAGCATGGACGAGTTGGGCTGAAGGGTCTGTTTCCATGCTGTATGACTCTATGACTCTTTGACTGTATGACCTGAGACAGAGGTTGGTTCATGGGACTCCAAAGCAACCAGTTTCATTGTGAGTAAGTACTATCACTGTATTGTGTAATAAAGTTGTCCCACATTAAATGGAACTGCATCCAAGATTTTCTGTAACAGGTAAATGGGCCAGAACTATTAGTCATAAAGAGGGATCAAAGAATGGCAAGCCAGGAAAATGAGCAAAGATGGATACTTTTCACAAGGACTGGAAGCATTTGAAAGTGAAAAGACCCATGTGAGCAAGAAACCATATTTGAAATGATGAAGGCACTGGTGTATAACCTATATAGAATCTGACTTTAAAAAAGCAAAGTGGGACTGATGAGTTGAAATCATTTTCAGTTGGGTCAATTCAAATCTAGGCAGGTTGGTCTGAGTTTTCACCGTGGATCGAGAATCACTCACTTATGACATGAACAGTCAGGAGTAGGGGGAGAGTAATGCACAGCTTGTATCACTTCGGATGAATATTTCCTGCTTCACAATGAATAACAGGGCAATGGGACATAGAGGAGATACCTGCTCCATTTGGAAGCCTACCTCTGCTTCTAACCCACTGGGACATCAATGATAGGAAATCACTTCTTGTTCCACATTTCTGCACAAAACACCAACATGCTGACAGTCAATATCTCCCTGCAGAATTAAACACTTAAAACTGTCTCTCAATTTTATCATCTAATTCCTCCTTTGTCCCTTAACATCAATTCAATTCTCAATTGGACAATATCTCAGAAAACAACTTGTTTAAAATGGACAAGCAGAACAAAGAAATGAAACAAAAAAAAAGCTAGGATGGTGTACCTGGTCTGACCTGGGGCAATACGTCAGTCAGAGCCAGTGGTTGAGGAAATTCAGAAGCTGTCAAAAGTTGGATGTGAACAGCTCTTTTTTCTGAAGAAGGGTCTAGGCCCGAAACATCAGCTTTCCTGCTCCTCTGATGCTGCTTGGCCTGCCTTGTTCATCCAGCTCTACACTTTGTTATCTCAGATTCTCCAGCATCTGCAGTTCCTATTATCTCTGTGACCAGCTCTAGTAGCTTTAGCATATGATCAGTGATATATGATCCAGTAAATGCGGAACCAAAGTTGCATTGATATTGAGAAGGTCATTGTGTTATGGACCAGACCAAACCCCCTCAAAACATGTCAAAAAGAGAGCCTAGACCCTAACTGTTATCTTATTTAAAGGCAAATGTCAGTGTCTGGCGACTTTCCAAACATCAAACAGGCAGAGCGATAGGAATATACAAAAGGTGACAGCGTTGTCAGCCATTGAATTGTAGGTGTGAGGCCTTGTTCAGAATCTGTCTCTGAGTTTTAGCCTGCAGTCAGGCATGTTTTATCCTAATCACAGGAATTTATACAATGCCACATCAACCTGCTGTAGATTCAAATTTTACATCTAAAGGTAAAATGTGATTGTATCTGCAATTAAACAAACCTCTTGGACACAAAGATAGGGGTGTGTTATTTGTATCTAATTGTAAGGGAGTAAGTGTACATGTGTGACAGTGTGTATAACTGTAAAGGAGTGAGAATGACTGTGAGAGAGTGAGAGTGACTGTGAGGGAGTGTGTGTGACTGTGAGGGAATGTGTGTGACTGTGAGGGAGGGAGTGACTGTGACAGTGTGTGTGACTGTGACAGAGTGTGTGTGACTGTGAGGGAGTGTGTGTGACTGTGAGGGATTGAGTGTGACTGTGAGGTAGTGAATGTGACTATGAAGGAGTGAGTGTGACTGTGAAGGAGTGTGTGTGGCTGTGAGGGAGTGAGTAACTGTGACAGGCTGTCTATGACAGTGATGGAGTGTGACTGTGAGGGAGTGAGCGCATATGAGAGAGTGAGTATGCATGTGTGGGAGTGTGTTACTGAGGGAGTGAATGTGCATGTGACGGAGTGTGTGTGACTTTGAGGGAGTGAATGACTGTGATAGAGTGTGTGTGACTGTGACAGAACGTCTGACATTGAGGGAGTGTGTGTGACTGTGAGGGAGTGAGTGCATATGAGAGAGTGACTGTGAGGGAGTAGTTTTGACTGTGAGGGAGGGAGTGTGATTGTGAGGGAGTGAGTGCGCTTGTGAGGGAGTGTGTGTGACTCTGGAGGATTGAGTGTGATTGTGAAAGAGTGAGTGTGACTGTGAGAGATTGACTGTGAGCAAGTGAAAACTTGTGGCTGAGTTTGTTTGAGTGAAAGATTGTGTTTAACTGTATATGAGACGTGTGTGTAAGATTGTGTGATTCTGTGAGATGGTGAGTTTATAATGTTCTACAATTGTGTGTCTGTGAAAGACTGAAAGTGTGTGAATGCATGACTGTGTGTTTGTTCATGTGATCATGTGTCCATGTGAGAGTTTTTATTTGTTTCAGTGTGTGTGAGAGGTTGTGTGCGTGAGAGAAAGAGACTGAGTGAGTGCTTACGTCTATATCTGACAGGGTGACTATCTGAATGAGGAACTCTAAAGGGATATTAATATCTACAGTGAAAGGGAAAATCTTACCCAGAGAGATTCACAGCAAGGCTTCCTCATTTTCCCAATACAATAGCCTGGAAATAACTGGCAATCTATAATTATCCTATTTGTTGGCTCAATCACCATGTTAAATTTCTGGTGTTTGAGTAAAATGTTACCCAAACCCCCTGGATAATAATGTTTAACAATTTCTCACCAGTTTAAAACACAACATTCTTTTTTGTTTAAATAAAGACCAAAAGAACTGCAGATGCTGTAAACCAGGAACAAAAACAGAAGTTGCTAGAAAAGCCCAGCAGGTCTGGCAGCATCTGTGAAGAAAAAGTCAGAGTTAATGTCACTGGACCCGAAACGTTAACTCTGATTTTTTTCTTCACAGATGCTGCCAGACCTGCTGAGCTTTTGCAGCAACTTCTGTTTTTATTCTTTTTTGTTTTCTATTCTTCCCACAAACATGAATCACATTTCACCACATTACATTCAATCTGCCAATGTTTTAAATATAATCCAGACAGTAACGTATATGATAATGATGGGATGTAGCAAACTCTGTAACAGTCAGTACCTTCATGTTGCAATGGGGAAACTACCCTCACACAGGGGAACAATGTCACTGGGTCTGGAAGTGTGGACTGGGCAAGGAATGGGGATTTCTAATAGGTCTGTGAGTTAGTTTGCGACAAACAGACATTTCTCCACATTAGATTCCATCTGTCAATTACTTGCCCACTTGGTGAAGCTGTCCATATTGGTTTACAGCCTCTTTGGTCGTTCTCACAGCTTTCTCTCCCACCCAACATGGTCTTGTCAGTGAACCTGGAGACGTTATACTTGTTCCCTTTGTCTAAATCATTTATACTGATTGTAAATGGCTGTGGCTTTAGCAGTGACCCTTCTGGCACCCCTGACTAGTACCAGCTCACCAAGGTGGAAATGTTCACTGTCCACCAGCCAATCCTCTCTCCAAACTAACACAGTAACTACAAAGCAATCAGCCCTTTCCTAGTGTTAGAAACTTCTGTGAGCTCATTTGAAAGAAGGGGGTCAGGGGTTATGGGGAATGCTCCCTGACCTGCTGTTAGAGCCACAATACTTATATCATGAGGCCAGATCATTTTCAGCTCAATGATAACTCCCAGGTTGTTGATCGAAGGGGATCTAGTAGCTGGTCACACTTTACTGGAGGTGGCAGTGTGGTCCAGCAAGACTATATTTGGAATCAGGCCATTTTGACAGTGTTTTTGATATATGATAGTGCAAAGGTTGTGTGTTTACTGATCTGAACACGAATCAGCTGTTTACTGCAGTTATTGAACTGAGCAATAATCAGCTGGTTACTATAGTTACTAAACTGAGCAATAATTAGGTGGGTACTCTGATTGTTGAAGTGAACAATAATTAAATAATCTTCAACCAAGGAAAACAATTTGGTTTGGCTTGATTTTTTAAGATTCGAAGAAATAAAGAGGTGCTAAATCATTTTTGTGTAAAAATTAAAATTGACCTGCAGTATATTTCTCACAGACTAATCTAGCAATAATAGAACATAGTAATGCTCACAGAATGCCACTTTACAGACAATATCCCAGACCATACTATGATCATCTCAGGGCAGATCCTGTCCCGCTGGCAGGACAGAGCCAGCAGAAGTAACAGCTCCATGCGATACAGTCAACAGGGGGTGCCCTGGATGTGCAAAGCATTGATGCTGGACCTCATGAAGCCTCATGGCATCAGGTTAAACATGAGCACGGAAACATTCTGCTGGTTATCAATAACGACGTCCCTCTAATTTCTGTATTTGAACACAACATTGCTGGTGGAAAGTACAGAGAATGTACTGTGTGTGGAAGACTTCAGTGTCCATCACCAAGAGAGGCTCAGCAGCACCACCTGCTGACTGAACTGTGACAGTACATAAAGGACTTAGCTGCTGGACCAACAAATGGGGAGGAAAAGTCATTGGCCGCATCGTCTCCAATCTGCCTGCTGCATATTTTATAGACACTCCATCATGTTGTGTTACACTGTCTCTGTGCTAAATGGGACAGACTTCAAACAGATCTAGTTACTCACAACTAGGTGTCCATGAGGTTCAGTGGCCATCAGCAGCATCAGAATTATACTTTGCAAGATTCAGACACAATCCACCCAATATATCTGATCGGGTGGGTTTGAGTTATAGGGAGAGGCTGGATAGGCTCAGGCTTTTTATCCCTGGAGCGAGGGAGGCTGAGGGGTGACCTTGTACAGGTTCATAAAATGATGAGGAACGTGGATACGGTGAATAGCAAAGGTATTTTTCCGAGGATAAGACAGTCCAAAAGTAAGGGGCACAGGTTTAAGGTGAGACAGGAAAGAGTTAAAAGGGACCTGAGGGGCAATCCTTTCACACAGAGGGTGGTTTGTGGAACAAACTGCTAGAGGAAGTGAGAAGGCAGGTAGAAATACATCATTGAAAAGACATCTGGACGGATACATGAATAGGAAAGGTTCAGAGAGATATGGGCCAAATGCTGGCAAATTGGCCTTGGTCAGATTGTGATGTTTGGTTGGCATAGACAAGGGGGACTGAAGGGTCTGTTTCTGTGCTGTATGTCTCTCTGACTCTGTATTTCCCACTCTACCATTACTGTCAAGCCAGGGTTCAACCTTGGCTCAATGAAGAGTACAAAAGGGCATGCAAACAGCAGCACTGAAGATCAGAATATGAGGTGACAACCTGGTGAAGCTACAAAACAAGCCTACTTGCTTCCGCATTAGGTAATGGACAGAGCTAAGCAATCACACAACCAACGAAATTCTGCTTTCTCCCCACTGATGTTGCCAGACCTGCTGTGTTCCGCTAGTAATCTCTGTTTCTCCATCAGATCTAAGCTCTGTAGACTTGCCACATTTAGTCATAAAAGACGGTGGGCAATTAAACAAACCACTGGATGAGCAGGCTGTTCTCCGACAACCAGATCCTCAATTATGGGTGAACCCAGCACATCAGTGCCATAGACAAGTTTGAAGCATTTACAACAACTTTCTTCAGCTCCGAAAAAAAGCTGAGGAGAGCTATAAGGGGGCATGAGAAAACCTTGGCAGATAGGATCAAGGAAAACTCCAAGGCTTTTTACACATACGTGAGGAATAAGAGAATGACCAGAGAAAAGGTAGGGCCGATCAAGGATTGTAAAGGGAATTTGTGCACGAAGCCGAAAGAGATAGGAGAGGTCCTTAATGAATACTTTTCTTCGGTATTCACAACTGAGAGGGATCTAGTGGTAGAGGAGGACAGTGTGAAACAGGCTGGTAGGCTAGAGGAGGTGGATGTTAGTAAGGAATATGTGCTATGAATTTTGAGGAACTTGAAGATAGATAAGTACCCCGGGCCTGATGGGATTTATCCAAGGATTCTATGGGAAGCGAGGGAAGAGATCGCAAGGCCTTTGGCGATGATCTTTTCGTCCTCACTGTCCACGGGTATAGTGCTGGAAGATTGGAGAGAGGCAAACGTCATTCCCTTGTTCAAAAAAGGGAATAGGGATAACCCCGGAAATTACAAGGCAGTTAGTCTCATGTCAGTGGTGGGCAAATTATTGGAACGGGCTCTGAGAGATAGGATTTACGATCACTTGGAAAGGCACAGTTTGATTTGTGATAGTCAGCATGGATTTTTGAGGGGTAGATCATGCCTCTCAAACCTTTTGAATTCTTTGAAGAGGTGACCAAACACGTGGATGAAGGTAGAGCAGTGGATGTAGTATACATGGATTTAAGTAAGGCATTTGATAGGGTTCCCCATGGTCGGCTCATGCAGAAGGTAAGGGGGCATGGGATAGGGGAAAATGTGGCAGATTGGATTCAGAATTGGCTGACCCTTAGAAGACAAAGGGTGGTAGTGGACGGAATATATTCAACATGGTGCTCAGTTACAAGTGGTGTACCACAAGGATCTGTTCTGGGTCCTCTTCTATTTGTGGTTTTTGTAAATGATTTGGATGAAGGAGTGGAAGGGTGGATTAGCAAGTTTGCAGATGATACGAAGGTGGGTCGAGTTGTGGATAGCGTGGAGGCTGTTCTAGGTTACAAAGGGACATTGATAGGATGCAGAGCTGGGCTGAGAAGTGGCAATGGAGTTTAACCCTGAAAGGTGTGGTGATTCATTTTGGAAGGACAAACTTGAACGCAGGATACAGGGTTAACGGAAAGATTCTTGGCAGTGTGGAGGAGCAGAGGGATCTGGGGGTTCACGTCCACAGTTCCCTGAAAGCTGCCACCCAGGTGGGTAGAGTTGTTAAGAAGGCATATGGTGTCTTAGCCTTCATTAATAGAGGGATTGAGTTCAAGAGCCGTGAAGTTATGCTCCAGCTATACAAAAGCCTGGTTTGGCCACATCTGGAGTATTCTGTCCAGTTCTGGTCGTCTCATTACAGGAAAGATATGGAAGCATTGGAAAAGCTGCAGAGGAGATTTACCAGGATGTTGCCTGGAATGGAGGGAAGGTCTTACGCGGAAAGGTTGAGAGAGCTAGGGCTTTTCTCTTCAGAACGATGAAGGATGAGAGGTGACTTGATAGATGTGTACAAAATGATTAGAGGTATAGATAGAGTGGACAGCCAGAGACTTTTTCATAGGGTGGAGGTAGTTATCACGAGGGGGCATAGTTTTAAAGTGAGTGGAGGTAGATATAGGGGAGACGTCAGAGGTAGGTTCTCTACTCAGAGAGCGGTCGGGGTGTGGAATGCATCGCCGGAGAGGGTAGTGGAGTCAGCCTCATTAGGGGCATTTAAGCGGCTTTTAGATAGGCATATGGATGATAGTATAAGGTAGGGGTGGAGGTTAGATAGACCTTAGGATTAGGGTAAAAGTTCGGCACAACATGTGGGCCAAAGGGCCTGTACTGTGCTGTACTGCTCTATTTTCTTTGTTCTATGTTTAACAATCTTCAACCAAAAATACCGAGGAGTTGATCCATTTCAGCCTCCTCCTGAGGTTCCTACAGATACCAGTCTCCAGCCAGTTCAATGCACTCCACCTGACATTAGGGACAAACTGGAGGCAAGGATACTGCAAAGGTTGTGGGTTCTGACAACATCAGTCTCTAAAAATGCCCAGGCATATTCTGCACATTAATATGAGGGAAAATCTGATGTGGTCAATTAACAACTCATCTGTCCATTCTCTAACGTAAAAATGGGAAGGAAGTGTTATAATGCAATATTTGGTCAACAATAACCTGCTCGCTGAAGCCCAGTTTGGGTTCTGCCAGGTTCTGTCACTCAGCCAATTATAGCCCTGGTTCAAAGAAATTGAACTCCAGAGGAGAAGTGAGAGTAACTACCCTTAACATCAAGGCACCATTTGACCCAATGTGACACTAGGAGCCCAAGTAAAACTACAGTCAATGAGAATCCCAAGAAAACTCTCTGCTGGTTGCAATAATAGGTAGCAAGAAGGAAGATGGTTGTCATTTTCTATGTCAACAATCTCAGCTCCAGGACATCTCTGCAGAGCTCCTTAGAAAATGTCCAATGTTCAACTATCTTCAGCTGCTTCATCAATGAACTTCCTTCCCACGCAAGGTCAGTAGTGGAAATGTTCACTGCTGACTACACAATGTTCAGCACCATTCATAACTCCTCAAGTACTGACGCAGTCCAGGTCCAAATGCAGCACGGCCTGGACAACACCAGGCTTGGTTTCTCAAGTGACAAGTAACACTTCCACTGCACAAGTGCCAGTCCAGAACCATCTCCAAGAATTGAGAATCTCATCATTGCCCCTTGACATTCAATAGCATTACCATCTCTAATTTCCGACAGTAACAACATCCTGTCGGTTACCATCGACAAGAAACTGAACTGGACTCATCATATAAACCGTGTAGCTCCAAAAGCAGATTAGGGATTAAGTCTCCTGCAGCAAATAACTCACTTCCTGACTCCCCAAAAGCCTGTTTACCATTCATGTAATGGAATATTCCATTTGCCTGGATAAGTGCAGCTCCAATAACACTCAAGAAGCTTGACACCATGCAGGGTAAAGCAGTCTGCTTCATTGGCATACCATCCACAAATATTCACCCCTTGCACCACCAATACACAGGAGCAGCAGAGTGGACCATCTACAAATTTACTGCACAAATTTACCAAGGCTCTAAAGAAAGTACATTTCAAACACATGGCAGCTAACAAATAAAAGGGCAAGGGCAGTAGATGAATGGGAAGATTACAACATGGAATTCAAAATCCTGGAAAATCCCTTTCCACACCACCGACTAATTGTTCCCATGCCGTAGGTGACACAGAAAGCAGCTACCACCACATTCTCAAGGGCAATAAATTCTGACCCAGCCATCAAAGTCTGAGTCCCCTAAATTAATTTATGAACACATCAATTAATGTATTTGGACAGGAAGGGGTGTGACCGTTGCTGCAAGGGAATTCAGCAAATTGCCAAATGCTCAGTTAAATGGTGAAATGCATTGAGTACAGACCAGTGCTAGCTGAACTTTCTTTGAAAAATTTCTGAACTGTGAAGCATTTTCAGACAGCACTATCAGGAAGTGCTCAGTCCATGTAGCATGTCATAAAATCACTGCTGCTAAAAGCAGGAACAACTTCTTATAATCCGGAATAATAGTCTAATATTTTATCAGTCCTTATGTCTCAGCCATGCATACTCCACACATGAACCAAGACTGGTCTGTGTTTTTGTGTTCGAGAGGAATAAAACATAGTGCCCCGTGCCAACAGTGCAGCAAATCATAATGAGAGTGTGTTCTGTAACCAGCATTGAAATTGCCATTGTATTTGAAGGGTATTGTTATCCCTGGTGTAATTGTGGGATAAACAAGTATCAGGTCAGCACAGTAACTTCTAGAGTGAGCAATTTCACATTCAAACTGACAATGATTGATTACTGTTATTGTAAGGACATGATATTAAAAGTACTGATCTGAGGGAGATAGGGAACGAGACCTGGATCAAAAGCAGACTCAGGACAATCTGTCTGAGAAGAGTTCCCATCACCTGTCCCAGTGAGACAGGCTTACTGCTAGCAATTCAAAACCTCACTTTCCAGTTGTAAATATTGTCTTACTGAATTATCTAGTATCATTGCCAACTAATGCTTTGAATCTGATGTATACAAAACAAACCATACCGAAGTATATTTGTGAAATCATCGTAATTGGTGTAACTGTTTAGTTAATCTAATTGACTCCCTAGAGGTTTGATGTTAGAATTAGAACTAGAATTAGACATTATTGTCACGTGTCCTCAAGTATGGGAATACCTGAACACAGTGAAAATAGTCACCATTTTCTGCTGTCATGTTGGTTTCAAAACCGAGATATCTTCAAAAAGACAGATTCACTTCCATTGCCTTGGCCATACACCAGTCAGAATCTTTCAGCTCCTAAGGAAATCACCCACTCTGATGGAAAATGTGGAAACAGCCATCCAGCGAGTGAAAGAGCTTTACTATCTGATTCTTGAAACTGTTGCTCTTCCTGATGATTCATGGCTCAGCCCCACTGTATTGGATGATAACAAGTAGAAGCCCTGCATTAAAAAAGGGAGACAGAAAACAGGAAGCATAGGCCTGTTAGCTTAACATGTCACAGGGGAACTGTTAGAGAGTATTATTCAGCCAGATACAGCAGGACACATTGATCTGTTCAAGTTAAATCTGGCAGAGTCGACATCGTTTTGTGATTCTAATGAATTTCTTTCAGGATATAACATGTGTCATTGAGAAAGGGGACTGGATTGAGCTCAGCTTTTTTTTTAATAAAGTGACACATCAAAGATCATGGCAGGAAGTAACGGCTCGAGGTGTAGGAGAAATGATTGATTGGGAACATTGTGGTTTATTGAAGTGGAAAACAATTAGAAGCAACACTTTCATTCACGATTCTTCTGAAGCTTTAAGTTGCACAGTTTCTAGTCTTTTCCTTTGACCCTAGATGCCTCCTCTTCACCATGGATGTGCAATCCCTCTGCACATCCATCTCCCATCAGGAAGGTCTGAAGGTTATCTGCTTCATTCTCAAAAGACACCTTAACAGTTTCCATCCACTGCTGTCCGCTTTCGCCAGGCTGAGCTCATTCGTAGCTTTATTTTCTTTAAATTGTCACTTTCTCCAAGTCAAAGCTGTGGTTCTGGCTACCTGCACAGGTCACATTTGTATTTGAGATGATGTGGAGTTGGGGACCACGTGTAGGGTGTCAAAGTTTGCAGATGACACTAAGATGAGTGGCAAAGCAAAGTGTGCAGAGGACTGTGAAACTTTGCAGAGGAACATAGATACATTGAGTGAGTGGGCAAAGGTCTGGCAGATGGAATACAATGTAAATAAATGTGAAGTCATACATTTTGGTAGGAGTAATAGTAAAAAGGATTATTACTTGAATGGTAAAAAGTTGCAGCACGCTGCTATGCAGAGGGACCTGGGTGTCCTTGTGCATGAATCACAGAAGGTAGGTCTGCAGGTACAACAAGTAATTAGGAAGGCAAATGGAATTTTGTCCTTCATTGCTAAAGGGATTGAAATAAAAAGCAGAGAGGTTATGTTGCAGCTGTACAAGGTGCTGGTGAGGCCACACCTGGAGTACTGTGTGCGGTTTTGGTCTCCTTACTTGAGAAAGGATGTATTGGCACTGGAGGGGGTGCAAAGGAGGTTCACTAGGTTGATTCCGGAGTTGAGGGGGTTGGCTTATGAGGAGAGACTGAGTAGATTGGGATTATATTCATTGGAATTCAGAAGATTGAGGGGGGATCTTATAGAAACATATAAAATTATGAAGGGAATAAATAAGATAGAAGTAGAGAGGATGTTTCCACTGGCAGGTGAAGCTAGGACAAGAGGGCATAGCCTCAAGATTAGAGGGAGCAGATTTAGGACTGAACGGGGAAGGAATTTCTTCACCCAGAGGGTTGTTAATCTATGGAATTCCTTGCCCAGTGAAGTAGTTGATGCTACTTCAGTAAATGTTTTAAAAAAAAAAGTAGATTTTTTTTGAACAATAAAGGAATTAAGGGATACGGTGAGAAGGCGGGTAAGTGGATCTGAGACCACGAAAGGATCAGCCATGATCTTATTGAATGGCGGAGCAGGCTCGAAGGGCCAGACAGCCTACTCCTGCTCCTAGTTCTTATGTACAGCTGGATGAACACAGCAGGCCAAGCAGCATCAGAGGAGCAGGAAAGCTGACATTTCGGGTCTGGACACTTCTTCAGAAAATGAAAATTCATTCAGCTCTACACCTTGTTATCTCAGATTCTCCAACATCAGCAGTTCCTACTATCTCCCAGGTGTATCTGTCTCTTTTTGCAGTACATGGTATATTCCTTGGACCAGGTCTATTTAGGGCTCCACTCACAGCTCTTCCCCAATATATCGGTGATGTGACTGGTGCTATTCGTGCTCTTGCCAGAATCAGAAAGAAAAATATTAATTTGCTTCTAATTTCTATCCTTCTCTCATGGCTACCTGATCCTTTTCTGATTTATCACTTTCTTGAATATCTGATGCCATTTCTGGGGAAAGCTTGTACAGCAACATCTATTACAAACCCACCGACTTCCACAGTTACCTCGAATACACTTCCTCACATCCTGTTTCCTGTAAGGATTCCACTCCATTCTCCCTGTTTCTCCACCTCCATCTGTTCTGATGATGTCACCTTCCACCCCTGTGTATCCAACATGAGCTCCTTTGTCCTCAATTGCGGATTTCCCTGCTCCACTCTGATTAAACAGGGCCACTCAATTGATATACTGAATGAATTAACAAATGAGCGATAAGAGTTCAGCTGAGAACTTGAAAAAAGGTGGCAGCCACACTGCGAGTAGTTTACTGTCAACGAGCAAATCCTCTGAGGAAAATCGAAGAGCAGTATGTAAGACATTTCTGAATGTTAAAACAATGGAGTAGGAGTAGCTGGAGATTTTATCTCTCAGAAATCAACTAAGATATGAACAGTGAAAGGCACTGAGCACAAAATTCTTGAATTATATTTCACTAACCTCTTTAACACGCAAGTGCCCAATGGGAGGGACAGCAATTCTAGATTTAATCTTCTGAAATGAAGCTGGGCTTGTGGATAAATTGCCAGAGAGAGGCTTTTTTAAAAAAAAATTTAGTGACATTAGTGCAATTACAGTTAGCATAAATAAGGATCACAACAATGCTGAGATTAAAACGTCGATGTTTGATGTTGACAAATCTTATTAATCTGAGACATTATCTGGTGAAGTTGGACTGGATGCGGATATTTGAAGAAAAAAGTGATGAATCAGTGGGAGGATTTCAAAAGTGAGATTCTGCAGACACAGTGTAGACACAACCTAACAGCATAAATTGTTATGCGTCCAGATCTGGAGCCTCATAGGTGTCCCCAAACATACAGAGTGAGATGAAACAGTAAAAGAAAGATACTTATCATAACAAAATATCCTGAACCTATAGAAAGATCCAGTAGAGAATCTAAATGGATGATGTGAAAATTAAAAAAAAACTTAGAAAGGCCAAGGGAGCATAGGGAATTTATTCGTAGGTAAGATCGGCAAAAAAATGTTTTGTCAGTTGATTAAGAGCAAAAAGATAACTACGAAAATTCTGAAGAAGGGTCTAGGCCCGAAACATCAGCTTTCCTGCTCCTCTGATGCTGCTTGGCCTGCTGTGTTCATCCAGCTCTACACCTTGTTATCCATGAAAATTATAGGTTGTCAAAGAAGTACAAGATGATTGATGTAAGCTAATACACATTCACACACTAATACACATACACAATTCTTGATAATCCAATGCATTACTTGTTATTTTATTATTTCAATCACTTCGAATCTTGTAACCGTGTTTGCAATTTATTCCATATTGATGAATATAAACCTGTTGTGGTGAAGATCTAAGTGAAAGATTTGTCCAAGGGAGCATCTCATGAATTGGCATTGAAGTAGAAATTTTCCCTTGACCAAAGAACTGCATCAAGGGAAGACAGACTATGATAAACACTGTGTGGGAGAGCTGTGTCCGATTGTTTCTATGACCATTAGGATAAAGCATTTGGAAATAAAAATCCAGGCAGCTACCCATATTTCTTTAACTATAACCCTGAAGAGAGAAGCAGGCAGATGGCGTTTTGGGATGACTTCATTCAGGACAGTGATGTCATTGAAATCAATTAAACTGACAAAACATCAATTAAATTGCTCAATACCAGGAGTTTCCAACATGACAATCACAGCAGGAGAAATTTACTCTCCACACTCAGACTGGTACAATTTCAGATTGAGAAAGAAAACAACTGATTCTTTATAATAAACAAAAGTGTCCAGACTTTTGTGGGCGTATCCAGTTACATTTTATTCGAGATTGAGCAGTATTTAAAAAAATAGTGAGAGTGAGTTTGAAAGGAATGAAATACAGAAAATTTTAATGTCATGTAAGAATGGAAAACTCAGGAGCTCTGAGTGTTTTGGGGCTCAGGTTTATTTTAACCTTCCATAGAGCTGAGAGGTAAATCCTCCCTCCCCATCTCTACTGAAGCTGCCGGACCCTGCTGAGTGTTTGCAGCAGCTTCTGTGATTATTGGAGATTCCCAGTGTGATCAGTCTGAGTATTAAAGGAATCCCTGTGCAGGAATCGATGTTAAAATATGAAATAGGAAGTAACAGAGGGGGTGTTTCAGGAATTCAGAGATTCTGACTATTGCTTTTACCTGCAGTGCTTTTCCAGTAATTTGATTTGATTTGATTTATTGTCACATGCACCAAAGTACAGTGGAAAGTTTTGTTTTCCGTATGGTACGGACAGATCATAACATACAAGGACATACAAAACATAGGGTGATTGTATGGTTTAAGGCATGCAATGCTATGTTTGCATAGGAGGTATACAAAGGCAAGGTCAACATTAGATTTGAAACTTGAGACATCCATTCAGAAAGTCTAATAAGAGTGCGGAAGAAGCTTGAACCTGTTGGTGTGTGCTTTTAAGCTTTTGTATTTTCTGCCTGATGGAAGAGGTTGAAAGAGCTTGTAAGTGGGTTGGGAGGTGTCTTTGGTGATGTTGGCTGCCTTTCCGTGGCAATGAGAAGTGAAGATGGAAGGTTGGCTTGTGTGATGATCTGGGCTGTAGTTTCTTATGGTCCAGGATAGAGAAGTTGCCATACCAAACCATGATGCAACCAGATAGAATGCTTTCTATGGTGCATCTGAAAAGGTTGATGAGGGTCATTATGGACATGACTGAGGAAGAAGAGGTGTTATTGTGCCTTCTTGACCATCATAACTACATGTGTGATCCAGGACAGGCTGTTGGTTATCATCACTCCTAGGATCTTGATGCTTTCAAACCTCTCCACCTCATCTTCTGTCCCTATTTCTGATTTCCAGCATCTACAGTTCTTGTGGTGTTTACTGAGGATTATTTTCCCAGTTCCACAACAGAATCCTCAGATAACTGTCAAAATGAAAAATAAGGAACAATTTGAAATAATTTGTTTTTCATAGAATGACACCCTTGTGTATTAGTCAAAAATCCATGGACATTCTTTTGTCTTGGGGATTTTTTGGTGGTCAGTTTAAAATTAGAACCTTGCAATGGCATGAAATTGAACTGGGTTAACTGCTTGGAAGGCAGCTATGCTCACCACTATACCAGAATCACTCACTGCTGCACCTTTGAGTGTTCATTGGTGAAGTAGCTGAAGATGTTTGGACCGAGGACATTCATAGAACATAGAACATAGAACATCGAACAGTACAGTACAGTACAGGCCCTTTGGCCCACAATGTTGTGACGAACTTTCACCCGAAACTTAAGGTCTATCTAACGTCCACCGCTACCTTATACTATCATCCATATGCCTATCTAATAGCCGCTTAAATGCCCCTAATTAGGCCGACTCCATTACCCTCTCCGGCAATGCATTCCACGTCCCTACCACTCTCTGAGTAAAGAACCTACCTCTGACGTCTCCCCGATATCTACCTCCTTTCACTTTAAAACTATGTCCCCTCGTAAAAGCTACCTCCACCCTAGGAAAAAGTCTCTGGCTGCCTCTCTATCTATACCTCTGATCATTTTGTACACCTCTATCAAGTCACCTCTCATCCTTTGTCGTTCTAAAGAGAAAAGCCCTAGCTCTCTCAACCTTTCCGCGTAAGACCTTCCCTCCATTCCAGGCAACATCCTAGTAAATCTCCTCTGCACCTTTTCTAACGCTTCCACATCTTTCCTGTAATGAGGCGACCAGAACTGGACAGAATTCTCCAGATGTGGCCAAACCAGGCTTTTGTATAGCTGGAGCATAACTTCACAGCTCTTGAACTCAATCCCTCTATTAATGAAAGCTAACACACCATACGCCTTCTTAACAACTCTATCCACCTGGGTGGCAGCTCTCAGGGAACTGTGAACATGAACCCCAAGATCCCTCTGCTCCTCCACACTGCCAAGAATCTTTCCGTTAACCCTGTATTCTGCTTTCAAGTTTGTCCTTCCAAAATGAATCACCTCACACTTTTCAGGGTTAAACTCCATCTGCCACTTCTCAGCCCAGCTCTGCATTCTATCAATGTCCCTTTGTAACCTAGAACAGCCCTCTGCACTGTCCACAACACAACCCACCTTCGTATCGTCCGCGAACTTGCTAATCTACCCTTCCACTCCTTCATCCAAATCATTTACAAAAATCACAAATAGAAGAGGACCCAGAACAGATCCTTGTGGTACACCACTTGTAACTGAGCACCATGTTGAATATTTTCCGTCCACTACCACCCTTTGTCTTCTAAGGGTCAGCCAATTCTGAATCCAATCTGCCACGTTTCCCCCTATCCCATGCCTCCTTACCTTCTGCATGAGCCTACCATGGGGAACCTTATCAAACGCCTTACTTAAATCCATGTTTACCACATCCACTGCTCTACCTTCATCCACGTATTTGGTCACCTCTCCAAAGAATTCAATAAGGTTTGTGAGGCATGATCTACCCCTCACAAATCCATGCTGACTATCACGAATCAAACTGTGCCTTTCCAAGTGATCATAAATCCTGTCTCTTCCCTAAGGAAGTCTTGCAGAGACGTCCTGGAGCTGAGGTTCCTGTCTTGAATGATGACAACCATCTTCTTTCTTGCTAGATATTACTGCAACCAGCAGAGAATTTTCTCTGATATCGCATTGACTGTAATTTTACTTGAGCTTCTAATGTTATACTGGGTCAAATGATGTTAAGGGTAGTTACTCTCATTTCTGACCTGGAGTTCAATTTCTTTGAACCAAGGCTGTAATCAGCAGAGTGGCTTTGGCAGAAGCCAAACTGGGCATTAGTGAGCAGGTTTTGCTGACCAGGTATTATTGACACCACTGTTGATGACACCTTCCATTGTATTTTCATGTTAGAGAATGGACAGATGACTCGTCAATTAGTCATGTCAGAATTTCCCTCATTTTTATGTGCAGAACATGCTTGGATAATATTTCACATCAGGGGTATATGCCAGTGCTGTAGCTACACTAGAATGCCTTGGTAAGCGTACAATTTTTAGAGACTGATGTTGTCAGGACCCACAACCTTTGCAGTATCCAATGCCTCCAGTCACTCCGTAATGTCAGGGGAAGTGAATTGACTTGGCTGTAGACTGGTATCTGTGAACGTGGGAATCTCAGGAAGAGGCTGAAAAGGATCAATTCCTTGATATTTATGGTTGAAGATTGTTGCAAATGCTTCAGCCTTATCTTTTGCACTGATGTGGGGATACAGAATCAGAGAATCATGTGGCACGGAAACAGACCATTTGGTCCACCCCATCGGCGCCATCCAGACATCCCTGTCTGACCTAGGCAGATTTAATGTCTACGAGATGGCTTTTTGGAGCGGCTTGTGGTGCAGCCCACAAGGGAACAGGCAATACTGGACTTAGTGTTGTGCAATGAGGCAGACTTGATAAGGGAGCAGAAGGTAAAAGAACCCTTAGGAGGCATGATCATAATATGATTGAATTTACCCTGCAATTTGAGAGGGAGAAGATAGAATCAGAGGTAACGGTATTGCAGCTGCATAAAGGCGACGACAGAGATATGACGAAGGAGGTGGGCAGAATTGACTGGAAGAGGAGCCTAGCAGGAAAAACAGTGGAACAGCAATGGCAGGAGTTTCTGGGAGTAATTCAGGAGATGCAGCAAAAATTCATTCCTAGGAAAAAGAAGCATGGTACAGGGAGGATGAGGCAATCATGGCTGACTAAGGAAGTCAGGGATAGCATAACAGCAAAAGAGAAATCATATAATGTGGCAAAGGGCAGTGGGAAACCAGAGGACTGGGAAGCTTACAAAGACCAACAGAGAGCAACAAAAAAAGAAATAAGGAGGGAGAAGATTAAATATGAGGGTAAGCTAGCCAGTAATATAAATGAAGACTGTAAGAGTTTCTTTAGGTATATAAAGGGCAAAAGAGAAGCAAAAGTGGACATTGGACCACTGGAAAATGACGGTGGAGAGATAGTAGTGGGGAACAATGAAATGGCTGAGGAACTGAATAATTACTTCACATCAGTCTTCACGGTGGAAGACATGAGTAAAATCCCAAAAATTCAAGAGAGTCAGGGGGCAGAGCTGAGTATGGTGGCCATCACCAAGGAAAAGGTGCTAGTAAAACTGATTGGCCGGAAGGTGGACAAATCACCTGGACCAGATGGACTACACCCCAGAGGTCTATAGAAGATAGCTGAAGAGATAGTGGAAGCATTAGTGGTAATCCTTCAGGAATCGCTAGAGTCAGGGAGGGTCCCAGTGGACTGGAAAATCACTAACGTGACACTCCTGTTTAAAAAGAGAGTAAGGCAAAAGATGGAAAATTACAGGCTGATTAGCCTAACCTCAATCGTGGGTAAGATTTTGGAGTCCATTGTAAAGGATGAGATTTCTGAATATTTGGAAATGTATAGTAAAGTAGGGCAAAGTCAGCATGGTTTCATCAAGGGGAGGTCATGCCTGACAAATCTGCTAGAATTCTTTGAGGAAGTAACAAGCAAGGTAGACCGAGGAGAGCCAATGGATGTTATCTACGTGGACTTCAAGAAGACCTTTGATAAGGTGCCACACAGGAGACTGCTAGGTAAGATAAGGGTCCACGGTGTTAGAGGCAGGGTGCTAGCATGGATAGAAGATTGGCTGCCTGGCAAAAAGCAGAGAGTGGGGATAAAGAGGTCTTTCTCAGGATGGCAACTGGTGACAAGTGGTGTTCGTAAGGGTCAGTGCTGGGACCACAACTTTTCACTTTGTATATTAATGATCTCGATGAAGAAGCTGTGGGCATTCTGGGTAAGTTTGCAGATGATACAAAGATAGGTAGAGGGACAGGTAGTATTGAGGAGGTGGCAAGGTTTCAGAAGGATTTGGACAGATTAGGAGAGTGGGCAAAGAAGTGGCAGATGGAGTACAACATGGCAAAGTGTGAGGTCATGCACTTTGGTAAGAAGAATAAAAGCATGGACTATTTTCTAAATGGGGAGAAAATTCAGAAGTGTGAAGTGCAAAGAGACTTGGGAGCTCTAGTCCAGGATTCTCTCAAGGTAAACTTGCAGGATGAGTCAGTAGTCAGGAAGGCAAATGCAATGTTGGCATTTATTTTAAAAGGACTTGAATATAAAAGCAAGGATGTACTACTGAGGTTTTATAAAGCTCTGGTCAGGCCACATTTGGAGTATTGTATGCAGTTTTGGACCCCCTATCTCAGGAAGGATTTACTGGCCCTAGAGCAGGTTCAGAAGAGGTTCAGGAGAATGGTCCCAGGAATGGAAAGCTTAACATACGAGGAATGTTTGAGAACTCTGGGACTATACTCAGAGTTTATAAGGATGAGGGGGGATCTAATTGAAACTTTCAGAATACTGAATGGCCTGGGCAAAATGTTGGGAAGATGCTTCCATTGGTAGGAGAGTCTAGGATCCGAGACCACAGTCTTAGAGTAAAGGGAAGACCATTTAGAATGGAGATAAGGAGAAACTTCTTCAGCCAGAGAGTGGTGAATCTATGGAATTCACTGCCACAGAAGGCTGTGGAGGTGAGGTCATTGAGTACGTTTAAGACCGAGATAGACAGGTTCTTGATTATCAAGGGGATCAAGAGTTACAGGGAGAAAGCGGGAGAATGGGGTTGAGGAATTATCAGCCATGATTAAATGGCGGAGCACTCTATGGGCTGAATGGCCTAATTTCTGCTCCTATGTATTATGGTCTTATGGACTTATTTGCCAGCACTAGGCACATATTCTTCTAAATCCTTCCATTTCATGTACCCGTGCAGATGTCTTTCAGATGTTGCAATTGTACCTGCTCTCACCAATTCCTCTGGCAGCTCGTTCCATAGACGCACCACTCTCTGCATGAAAAAGTTGCCCCTCTTTTCCCCTCTCACCTTAAACCTACACCCACAAATTGAACACGGGGGAACTGCATGGAGCAGATTGGCCAATGGAAGAACACAAGGCTCAGTGCAATTCCCACCATTTATACAAATGACCTGCTGATGACCATGTCTCACAAGCTTGGCGATGTTATTGAAGTCTAATGTGCCACATAGTCTCCGTTATTCTGCATCCTGGACCAGATCCTTAATGAAGGTGTTACAACGGCGATGGACTACTGCAGCACATGATGTCTTACATTAAATCCCTCATCAACCATATTCAGTGCCTGTCAGCTCCACAATACCATGTCCAAACAGAATTGTGCATCTGCATTGATGGCTGGCGTGATCCCAACTAACATCCCTGTGTGTGACTCGAGAAGAACTTTTATGATGTTTTCAATGTTGTAATGACCATTAACAGCAAAGTCTTATTGTTGAAGATCATAAATCTTTTGATCATAGCCACTTGATTGTCCAATAAACAAATCCATCCATTTGTTTAGTTCAATTTTAAAACTGAAATCTAATGAAAACAAAGTTCACAAACGATGAGTCTGGTTATTGCACTCAAGATCAAATTATTACTTAGTTCAAGCGCTTTGAAAATATCCAATTATTTTTCTCCTGAATACAAAAGTTTCACACCTAATTGTTTTCATGACAATAATTTAACTCTGTTTCCAAATATTCTTCAGTCCATATATGAGTACATTTTGAATTGCTTCTATCTATTTCATGTGTGAGTAATCTCATCTATGAATGTCAAAACCTGTTTGGTGCTATGTATCTTGGCCATGCCTCTGAAAGACTGACAGATTGTTCCAAACAGCATATTGCTTCAGCTCTTCATAACAAGCAAGGTGCTGACTGCACCCAACCAGCTTACACTCACAAAACCTGCAACACATTAGTCATGATTGGAAAACATTTTTCATGAATTCTAATCCATTCATGGGCATCGCTTGCTGGGATGGCATTTATTGCTTATTCCTAGTGACTGTTGAGAATGTATTGGTAAGCTGCTTTCTTGATCTGTTGCTGTCCATGTGCTGTACTTATACTTACAACACTGTTATGGAGAATAAAAACCAAAAGAACTGCGGATGCTGTATATCAGGAACAAAAACAAAGTTGCTGGAAAAGCTCAGCAGGTCTGGCAGCATCTGTGAAGGTAAAAACAGAGTTAACGTTTCGGGTCCGGTGACCCTTCCTCAGAACTGATGGTGGCTGGGAAAACGTCAGTTTATATGCAGAAAATAGGGAGGTGGGTAGGGTAGGGAGTAAACGATAGGATAGAGTCCAAAGAGAGAGAAAGACAGTTGGACAGACAAAGGAGTTGCTAATGATCAGGCTGGGAGGGTGAGTAGTTGTTAATGGGGACTGTTAGTGACTAACAACAGGGGGTGTGTAATGGCAGGCTACGTGGTAAGAAGGCCTGGTGTGTGGGGTGGGGGGCTGGGACATGGGAGAGTTTAGGGCCTAAAATTATTGAACTCAATATTGAGTCTGGAGAGCTGTAGGGTCCCCAAGCGGAAAATGAGGTGTTGTTCCTCCAGCTTGCGTTGGGCTTCACTGGAACACTGTAGCAAGCCAGAGACAGAGATGTTGGCCAGGGAGCAGGGTGGTGCATTGAAGTGGCAGGCAACGGGTAGTTCAGGGTCTTTTTTGCGAGCAGAACGTAGATGATCTGCGAAGCGGTCGTCAAGTCTACGCTTCGTTTCCCCAATGTAGAGGAGACCACATTGTGAGCAGCAAATGCAATAGACTAGATTCTGGGGCGTGCAGGTGAAGTGTTGCTTCACCTGGAAGGTATGTTTGGGCTCTTGGATACTGGGGAGGGAGGAGGTAAATGCGCAGGTGTTGCACCTTTGCCGGTTACAGGGGAAGGTGCCATAGGGCTGTGGAGAGGTGTTGGGTGTGAAGGAAGTGTGGACCAGAGTGTCCCGGAGGGAACGGTCCCTGCGGAAGGTGGACAAAAGAGGGGAAGGGAATAAGTGTCTGGTGGTGGCATCTTGCTGGAGATGGCGGAAATGGCATCTGATGATCTTCTGGATGGGGATGCTGGTGGGATGGTAGATGAGGATAAGGGGAACCCTATCTCGCTGTTGCAGGAGGGAAGAGAAGGGGTGAGGGTGGAAGTGTGGGAGATGAGTCGGACCTGGTTGAGGGCCCTGTCAACAACGGAGCTGGGGAATCCTCGGTTGAGGATGAAGGTGGACATTTCGGAGGCTCCCTTGTCGAAGTTGGCCTCATCAGAACATATGCGACAGAGACAGAGGAACTGAGAGAATGGGATGGAGTCTTTACAGGAAGTGGGGTGTGTGGACGTATATTCCAGGTAGCTGTGGGAGTCAGTGGGTTTGTAATGGATATTAGTGACCAGTCCATCCCCAGCAATGGAAACAGAAATGTTGAGGAAGGGAAGGGAGGAGTCAGAGATAGACCAGGTGAAAGTGAGGGCAGGGTGAAAATTGGAGGCGAAATTGATGAAGTTTTCCAATTCCAGACGTGAGAGGGAAGCAGCACCAATGATATCATCGAAGTATCAGAGAAAGAGTTGTGGGTGGGGGCCGGAATAGGAGTGGAACAAGGAATGTTCCACGTACCCCACGAAGAGACAGGCATAACTAGGGCCCATGCGGGTACCCATGGCACCCCTCTTACCTGAAGAAAATGACAGGAGTTGAAAGAGAAGTTGTTGAGGGTGAGGACAAGCTTGGCCAAGCGGAGGAGGGTGGTGGTGGGTGGGGATGGTTCAGATCTTTGCTCCAGGAAGAAGCCAAGAGCCCTAAGACCCTCCTGGTGGGGAATGACTGTTAGGTCTGTTATGGAGAACTTTGAAGCAGAGAAATGAAAGAATGGTCATTTATTCCAGAATGGTGCTTGACTTGGAAGGCAACTTGTAGTGTGTGGTGTTCCCATGCATCTGCTGCTCCCATCCTTTGAGATGATTGTGGGTTTGGAAGGTTCTGTCTGAGGAACATTAGTGGATTTCTGCAACACATCTAGTTGGTGGTACATATTGCTGCTACTGAGAGTCAGCAGTGAAAATAAAATGGATATTGTGGCAATCAAGTGGACTGTTTTATCCCAGATGGCGTCACACTTCTTGAGTGTTATTGGAGTTTCACTCATCTAGGCAAATGAGGAACATTCCACCACATTCCTGACTTATGCTTGTAGATTACAGCAAACCTGATGACCATTGTGATTCTTTCCCGAAGAAACTGTGGCATATATCGGTTTACATGGTGACCATGGCAACAAATGATCTACTCTTCATCAATAACAATATAATCATGTATTGTATTTTCTCTTATCCCCTTCCACTTTCATTCCTGTCTCACATTCCTGTGTGTAAGGTCATGGTATATATGAATACTGTAGCTTTTAATTTGTCTGTTTCGTCCGTAGTCTCCTTCACATTTGACCACTTTGTAGTGATCCGCTGCCAGACGTTTAATATAAGGTACTATACTGGAATGACAGCAATCATGGTTATAACAACACTTACAGTCCTAATCTCGTCAAAGGAAATAACCAGTTTTGTTTGCATGTGAGGCTCAGCAAATAATTAACCAACTGCAGTGGGGCTGTCAGTCAAGTGCTGCTTTCTTTTCCCTTCATCTTCAGGAATTGCATTTGTCTAGCTTTACAGCACCTGGGTCATTTGGATTCCTTTTACATTGATTGTCTTGTTTAATTCTCTAACATTCTGACTATTTTGGTGTCAAATAGTTCCTGCACTGGACTCCGCCAACACAGGACTAAGAATGAAAGATTCAGGGGTGGAGAATCAATGGAAATCCATCATTTTATTGTTCTCTGTGTCAGTCAGTCTCATCTTGTTTTGGTTGAAACATTCAGTGAACATAGGAGTTACTAGGTTGACAGACACTAATTATTATCATGGTGACAGGACAAGTCCTGCATATATCACCTCTGAAATGGAACATTTCCTGTTGTTTTAGATTTGCTTTCAGAACCCATGTATTTATGCAGCAACCCAGAGCAAATTCAGAGAAGAGATGAAAAAATATGTTAAAACCTCCATGGACGCTACTTTGAAGTTCTGTTGGAATAAAATGATAAAAACAAAACAAATCTCACAAAGGATTCCACATAATGAAGTTTCAACTTCAGGCCACTTTCCATTATGGGTATCTGAGAAAGGGGGCAGTTTCCACAAGCATTTCTTTAACGCGGATGAAGGAGCTGAGGGGACTGTTGTTAGTTTGCACAGGAAACAAAGATAAGTGGATAGTATTGCTGCAGAAGGACTTGGACAGGCTAGGAGAGTGAGCAAAGAAGTGGCAGATGGAAATACAACGTGGGAAATTGTGATGTGATGCACTTTGATAGGAAAGGTAGAGGTGTAGACTTTTTTGTAAATGGGGAAAGGCTTCAGAAATCTGAAGCACAAAGGGACTCAGGAATTCTGGTTCAGGATTTTCTGAATGTTAACATGCAGGTTCAGTTGGCGGTTAGGAGGGCAAATGCAATTCTGGCATTTCTTTAGAGATGACTTCAATGTGAGAGCAGGGATGTACTGCCAAGCTTGTATAAGTTTCCGGTCAGCCTGTGTTTGGAATGTTGTGATGTAGACAAACAGGAGGCTGGAAGAACAGAGCAGGCCAGGCAGCATCTGGAGGAAAGGAGCAACGTTTCAGGTAATACTCTTCTTCAGGACTGGATGTGGCAGCAGGGGGAGCTGCAGATAAAGTAGGAGGAGAGGAGGTGGAATAGTGGTGATAGGTGGACACTAGTGGTAGGTATGACCTGGTTGGTGGATGGGAGGGATAAATCCAGTTGTTGGCTAGAAGGGAGGTTCAGAAGGTGGAATGGAAGGGAGGAGGTGGGGCTGGAAGGGAAGCTGGGGAATGGGTGGGAAGGTTGTTTGAAATTGGAGAACTCAATGTTGAGTCCTCCGGGCTGTAGGGTGCCCAGGTAGAAGATAAGGTGTTGTTCCTCAAATTTGCGTTCCAAGTCGCTGCGACACTAGTGAAGGCCAAGGATGGATGTGTTGGTGGGGGATTGGAGCAGGGAATTGAAATGGGTGGTGACTGGGAGGTTAGGTTGGCCATTGCAGGCCAGGCAGAGATACTCTATGAAACAGTCACCTAGTCTATGTTTAGTCTCACCGATATAGAGAAGACCAGATCGGGAGCACCGGATGCAGTAGACTAGGTTGGAGGAGATGCAGGTGAAGCTCTGTCTCACTTGGAAGGACTCCCATACCCTGAGAAAATGATCTTGGCTGTTGATCCTATCCGTGCCTCTCATGATTTTATAAACCTCTATAAGGTCACCCCTCAGCTTCCAATGCTCCAGGAAAGATAGACCCAACCTATTCATCCTCTCCCTATAGCTCAAACCCTCCAACCCTGGCAGCAACCTTATAAATCTTTTCTGCACCCTTTCAAGTTCCACAAAATACTTCCTGTATTAGGGAGACCAGAATTGCGCACAGTATTGGCCTAACCAATGTCCTGTACACCCGCAACTTGACCTCCCAACTCCTAAACTTGATGCACTGACCAATAAAGAAAGCACACCAAATGCCTTCTTCAATATCCTATCTACCTGTGGCTTCACTTTCAGGAAACTATGAACCTGCACTCCAAGGTCTCTGTTCAGCAACACCCTCTAGGACCTTACCATTAAGTGTATAAGTCCTGCCCTGATTTGCCTTTCCCAAAATGCAGCACTTCACATTTATCTAAATTAAACTCTATGTGCCATTCCTCGGTCCAGTGGTCCATCTGATCAGGATCCATTTCTGAAAAAGGGTCTAGGCCCGAAACGTCAGCCTTCCTGCTCCTCTGATGCTGCTTGGCCTGCTGTCTTCATCCAGCCCTACACCTTGTTATCTCAGATTCTCCAGCATCTGCAGTTCCTACTATCTCTGATCAGTATCCTGTTCCACTCTGACATAACCTTCTTTGCTGTTCACTGTACCTCTAATTTTGGTGTCATCTGCAAACTTACTAACCCCACCTCCAATATTTACATCCAAATTATTTATATAAATGATGAAAAGCAGTGGACCCAGCACCAATCGTCCTAAGCCCATATCCTGCTCTGAAACACAGCTTCTGATACCAATACAGAGTGTGATACAGGAGCCTCTCAGTGTCGGGGCAAGGTGAGTGATGGTGTCACCAAATGTTAGGAGGACAGCTGATGGTTTGCCAGTTATTACCAGGGGATGGGACGAGGGAAGTGAGGAAACCTTACTGTGATTGTACAGGGACATGGACACCATGAACCAACTCAAAAAGGCTAACGGATGAATGTGACAATTTACAGTTATGCCAGGAATGAAGAGAGAAACAGGCAGATACACACTGCCAAGGGACAGACAGTGACAGAAGAATATTTGGATTTCCAATAGGCATCAAATCAGGTCTGTCTTTGAGTTTGAAATGGAACATTTTCTTGGAGAATAGTTTGAAAAATAAATTGTGAAGAGGATGTAAGATACCCAAGAGTGAGTTACAGACTGGAATCTAATTGATGTTTTCAGGATGCCTTGTATATTGAATCATGGATACCCAGGAGTGACTTACAAATTAGAATGTAATCAACGGTTCAGTGTGGTATATATACAGAGTATCACATAATTAAGAATGAGGTACAGACTGGAATCTCAGTGATGGATTTAAGGTCACTTATGTACAATCACAGATACCCCAGAGTGAGTTACATGTTGGAATCTAATCAAGGTATTTAGGGTGGTTGATATATAAAATACCAGATACTCAGGAATGAGTTATAGACCGGAATCTAATTGAGGAGTTCAGGGTGGTTTATGTATAGAATAACAAATGCCCGGGAGTGAGTTACAGACTGGAATATAATCTAAGTCTTTGGTATAGTTTATGTACAGAAGTCTTGGACACAATTGAGTGAGTTACAGATTGGAATCCAATCAAGGGATTTGGGCTAGCCCATATTTACAATAACAAATACCGAAGATTGGATTACAGGTTGGAATTTAATTGAGGGATTTGAGGTGGTTTATGGGCAGAATGAAAGAAACCCAAGTGTAAGTTACAGACTGGAATCTAATTGAGGGGATTGCGATGGTTCATGTACAGAGTCACAGATACATAAGAGTGATTTACAGATTGGAGTCTTATCGCAGGCTTTGCTGTGACTCCTACAAAGAGCAAAAGAGACCCGGGAGTGAGTTATATCTAATCAAGGTGTTTGGATAGTTTATGTTTAGAATAATAGATGCATGGAAGTGAGTTACAGACTGGAATCGAATCGAGGTGTTCAGAGTGGTTTATATACAGAGTAACAGGTACCTGGGACTGAGTTACAAATTGGAATCTAATTGAGGGGATTGGGGTGGTCTATATATAACGGATACCTGCGAGTGAGCTACAGACTGGAATCTAATCGAGGGGAGCGGGTGATATATATACACAGCAAACAGACAGGAGAGGGCAGAAAACAGTGGAGAAAGTACCCACCATGGACCTACTCAAAAATGATCAACTACTGTTTGTGGAGGTTTATATGTGTTCTGAAAGAAGCAAGAGAAACAGGCCGACACTCACACAGTGAGCAACAGTCAGGAAGAGACAGAAGAACTTTTGAATTTCCAAATAGCATCAGATTAAGACAGCCTTAGATTTAAAATTTATCTCAGCGGAGATAGATCAGAAAGTAAATTGGAAAGAGGACATAGGTGTCTGTAAATTACAGGACAAATCACAGGAAGTTAACCTGCTCATTCAGCCAACATTTAGGAGGACAAATAGTGTGTTCCCAGATATTACTAGGAATCGGAGTAGGATAGGGAGGAAAAGGCTTCAGATTATTGTAAGTCTGCACTGAAAAATTACAATCACAGGAAGTTAACCTGCTCGTTCAGCCAACATTTTGGAGGACAAATGATATGTTCTCAGATTTTACCAGGGATTGAAGTAGGATAGTGAGGAAAAGGCATCAGATTATTGTAAATCTGCACTGAAAAATTAAAATTGACCTGGGATCAATTTCTTTTGCTGAAAACAGTTCCAAAACATGTATGACCCGTTATGAGTCGAAGTTACTGACTAACCAGTTTAGTGACTTGCAACTTGTCTGCTTCGAACAACATCCTCCTATATTTTCCCCATTCACTGAAGATATTAATATTCTTTTATAATTTCACGACTATACTGGTTACAATGCTGCCTTATTTACATTTCAGTAGCTGAGCTATTTCAGTTTCTGTGTATTTGAGACTCTCTGAAAACAGAAGCTTGGCAAAGTAAGGCAGACATTGTTGAAATGCTACATTGTCTCAGGCATTCACTGTAAACAGGTTCTTGGAATCTGCATTTTAATAACTTTCAAAGAGCTGTCTCTACTTCCTACCTCTGCAAAGAGAACTAAAACATTGTGAAATTGTACCATTTAGTTTATACTGTCCCTCCTCAGTCTAACATCCAAAAAGCATCAGTTCAAATCTCACTGTATTTCATCTGCAGGAGGCTGAGAGATGACAAAGTGTGAGATGTGTTTTGATCTGTAAACCTGGGATGGTTCCAATGGTGTCGTTCATTCAACCAATTTAGGTTTGTTCACAGCAGCTATTTCATGTTAGCACAGCAATGATATTGACTTTATAAACAGGGAAAGGCAAGAAAGAGTGAGGATTTAGGAGTCCATGTGTATTTGAGTGCAGTGTAGATTCACCAGAATGACAAGCAAGAATTCAATGGCGAGGGAGTGAAATGACACAAACCTAGGGTTGTATCCCTGGAAATTAGAAGGATTGAAGGGAATAAAACTTTTTGAGACAATAATGGAAACTGCTGGGATAGATAGAGAGAAAGGCTTCTTACTCTGGTCTACGATTAGGATCATCTTGTAAAAATTTAACAACACTGAAATCCTTTCAAGACTAAAATGAAGGAACAAAGCCTCCCATTTCTCTTTGTGATGTTGCACAGACTCTTTCTTCCTCACTCATGAACTGAACCTGTCATAGAGTCATACAGCACAGAAACAGGCCCTTTGGTTCAAGCTGTCCATGCTGAGCATAATCCCAAACTAAACTAGTCCCACCTGCCTGCTCCTGGCATATATCTCTCCAAATGTTTCCTATTTATGTACTTATCCAAATGTCTTTTAAAACGTTGAAATTGTACCCACATCCATCACTTCCTCAGGAAGTTCATTCCACCCATGAACTACCCTCTGTCTGAAAAATTTGCTCCTCATGACTTTTTTAATCTCTCTCCTCTCAGCTTAAAAATGTGCTCCCTGGTCTTGAAATCCCCCATCACAGGGAAAAGACAAGTACCATTAACCCTATCTATACCTCTCACTATTTTTTACACTTCTATATGGTTTTGATTTGATTTGATTTGTGTTATTGTAGTCACATGTACCTAAATACAGTGAAAAGCTTTGTTTTGTGAGCAGTACAGGCAGATAGATCATAGCAAACAAGGACATACAGATCACAGGGGCCTTAGAAAGATCGAGGCATACAATGTTGCAGCTGCACAGGAGGTTCGCAGAGCAAGATTAACCTGAGCAAGATCAATAATTATTTGAAGTTAGAGAGGTGTAATCAGCAGTCTAATAACAGCAGGAAAGAAGCTGTTCCTGAGCCCGTTGGTGCATGTATTCAAGCTTCTGCCACTTCTACCTGATGGAAGAGGTTGGAAGAGAGCATACCTGGGGTGGGAGGGGTCTTTGATGAAGTTGGCAGCCTTTCCGTGGCAACATGAAGTGCAAATGGAGTCCATGGATGGGAGATTGGCTTTCGTGATGGTCTGGGCTGTGCATGCAACTTTCTGTAGTTTTTTACGGTCCTCGGAAGAGCAGTCACCTCTCAACGTTCTACACTCCAGCGAAAAAAGTCCCAACCTCTCGAGCCTTTCTTTACAACTCAAACCTTCCTGCATTCTCTGTCCTGCTTGTGTTTTGCCTCAGAATCAGCTCTGCAACATCTCCAGGATGGTCCCATCCTGAATCTGTCTGTGTCTGGCTCTGTTTTTTTGTCTGCAACTCTCTCACTCTGTCTCTGCAATTAGCCTCCCCGTTCCATCAATCACACTGGGGATATAACAAAGCAGCCCTATTCCCTGTAAACCAGTTTGAGACGCACTGAAGACATGAAATGTATTTTATAAATGTCCAGCCCTCAGTTACTTTGTGGGTTTTCAGTGTCAGGATGTGATTTGAGTTAATTCCAGGCCAGGCCTCTCTCCCCAAGGATGTTGGGTGACTTTTTTGCTCTTAGTGACAAACAGAAAGCTCTCATCTCTCACGTGCCTATTTCACTGGAATTCTGTGCTTCATATTAATTGGCCATCAACAGTGAGGTCGTTTTTCTGTTTTACTGAGACAACATCAGGAATTCTGTGGAACACTTCCATCCTCAACCATCTTCAGAATGACAGCATCTGCTTGTATCCTCCCACAATCTACTACTCTTCCCTGTTTACACCATTGTCAATTTGTGTGTGATCTGCAAATTCTGATGATATTTCCTGTTTAATGGAGATGGATACAGAGTAAAGGTCTCTACACTGTTTGTATTAATGACTGCCAGGACAGGTACAGCACCGGCAGCACTCTGGATGATGTTGTAGCAAATATGTGAAGGACAGGCATTGTCCAAGCAGAGATCCAGAGTTAAACTCAGCCTAAACAGTCTCCATCACACACCTCCAAACAGATACACACGCGCACAAACAAAAGGCACAGTCCTGAACTCTTGACTGTGATACAACAGGGTCAATATATTGCTGGCTCAACATTCTCAACAGGGACTGAACTCTTCCATTAATTCATATTCTTTGTTTGATTCTCCCTGTTCTGTTCCGATTTTCTGCTAGATTCCTGGTTCTTAACATCCAAGACAGTCTTAGATTTATTCACTGACTCAGCAGAGATAGTTTGGAAAGTAAATTGGAAAGAGGACAAATGACAGGAAGTTAAGCTGCTCACTCAGCCAACATTTAGGAGGACAAATGATGTGTTTCCAGATTTTACCGGGGATTGATGTGGGATAGTGAGGAAAGGGCAGCAAATTATTCTAACTCTGCACTGAAAAATTCCAATCAATTCTCTTTTGCTCAAAACAATGCCAAACTTGTTTAACCCTTTGTGTTGAAGTCATAAACGATACTACTTTAGTGACTCCCCACTTGCCGACATTGAACATCATCCCCCATTGGTGTTCCAATGGAAACACCATTTCCCCATTCACTGAAGATATTAATATCCTTTTATAATTTCACTACCATACTGGTTACAATGCTGCCTATCTGGCTTTGTCCCATTTATCTTCTACCTGTGTAACTACAATGAAACCAATAGACACATGGAGTTTCATAAAGAGAAAACAAAGTGTAGAGCTGGATGAACACAGTAGGCCAAGCAGCAACAGAACATAGAACATAGAACATTACAGCGCAGTACAGGCCCTTCGGCCCTCGATGTTGCGCCGACCTGTGAAACTAATCTGAAGCCCATCTAACCTAAACTATTCCATTATCATCCATATGTTTATCCAATGACCATTTAAATGCCCGAAGAAGAGCCGGAAAGCTGATGCTTTATTTCAGAAGCAGGGTCCGGACCCGAAACATCAGCTTTCCTACTCCTCTGATGCTGCCTGGCCTGCTGTGTTCATCCAGCTCTACAACTTGTTATCTCAGATTCTCCAGCATCAGCAGTTCCTACTATCTCTGAGTAAGTTTCATAAAGAGCTTTGCTTATTTGTAAACAACCCAGAAATTTGAACTCACTTTATCTCAGGATGGGGCCTAGCCACACAGGATTCATACTCTAACAAATTCTGAACAAGGCCTCACACTTACAGTACATTTCAGCTGACATTTCAGTTTTTGTATATTCAAATCTTTCAGATGTTTGAAGCTTGGAAAGTGAGGCAGACATTGCTGAAATGTTACATTGTCTCAGGTATTCACTGTAAACAGGTTCTGGAATTTGCATTTTAATCATCTGCAAAAATCTGTCTTCATTTCCCAACTCTGCAAAGCTCCCAAATCTAACAAAGGTCTATTCCTATTCCTGCACCCAGTTTAACATTGTGCCATTTAGTTTATATTGTCCCTCCTCAGTCTAACATCCAAAATGCATTGGTGCATATCTCACTGTATTTCATCTGCAGGAGGCTCAGATGATAATGTACAAAGTGTGAGATATATTTTAGTCTGCAAAACTGGGACAAATGATTCCACAGGTGTCTTTCAGTTGGCCATTTTAGGTTTGTTCACAGCAGCCATTTCATGTTAGCACAGCACAGACATTGACTTTATATATAGTGAAAGGCAAGAAAGAGGGGGGACCTGGGAGTCTGTGTTTATTTGAGTGCAGCGTAGATTCACCACAATGATAGCTGGACAGCAAGGGTTCAATGGCAAGGGAGTGAAATGACACAAACCCAGGGTTGCGTCCCTGAAATTTAGGAGGATCGGAGGTAATGAAAGTTTTTGAGACAATAATGGAAGCTGGAATAGATTGAGAGAAACTCTTCTTGCTGCTTCTAGTTCTAGGATTAGGGTCATCTTCTAAAAATCTAACAACACTCTGAAACATTTTCAAGATTAAAATGAAGGAACAAAGTATCAGAGGTAGTAGGAACTGCAGATGCTGGAGAATCAGAGATAACAAGGTGTAGAGCTGGATGAACACAGCAGGCCAATCAGCATCAGAGGAACAGGAAGGCTGACATTTCAGGCCTAGACCCTTCTTCAGAAAAAAGTATCACATTTTTCTACACAATGTTGCACAGACTATTTCTTACTCGCTTACTCACTGAACCTGTCCAACTCCCTTTCCAGTCTTTCTCTGTCCTCCTTACATTTTACTATCCCACATAACTTTGTGTAATCAGCAAACATAACACAGGATCCTATCATCTCAGTCATTCATAAACATTATGTTTATACTGTAGGTACAGAAAATGATTCACTCTCATCTGCTACTGTACAGCTCGTGTCTGTCTCAGATTCAGATCTGAAACATCTCCAGCTCACTCTCATCCTGTATCTGTGTGTCTCTAGCTCTGTATCTGTGTCCGTAAGTCTCTCGCTCTGTCTCTGAAATGAGTTTCCTCATTCGATCAATCACACTGAGGATATTACAAATCAGCTCCATTCCCTGTAAATCAGTTAGAGATACACTGAAGGTATGGAATACGTTTTATAAATGTCCATCCTTCAGTTACTTCGAGTGTTTTCAGTGTCAGGGTGTGATTTGGCGATTAAAATGCAAATTCCAGGCCAGGCCTCTTTCCCCAAGAACGTTGGGTGACTTTTTTGCTCTTTATGGCAAACAGATGGCTCTCATCTCTCATATGCCTATTTCACTGGAATTCTCTTCTTCATATTAATTGGCCATCAACTGATATCTCCTATTTTTTGGAGCTAGATACAGAGTAGAGCCTCCTCCACAGTGTCTGCATTCATGACTCCCTGGATAGGTACACTCCAGGGAGCTCTCTGGATGATGTTGCTGTCAAGGACACACATCATCCAAGCAGAGGTGCAAAGTTAAACTCAGTGTAAACAGTCTCCATCACATGTCCCCCAAACATGGATACCCATGTACACAAATAAAGACACAGTGCTGGACCCTCGACTGGTATAATGCGTCAATATATTGCTGGCTCAACATTCTCAAAAAGAACCGAGCTCTTCCACAAATTCAACACCAAGTTCTTTGTTTGATTCTCTCTGTTCTGTTCTGATTCTATGCTAGATTCCTGGTTCTTAACATCCACATGAGTAGTTGTCCTAATCCCATGGTGCCATGTCCTGCTCCCAAACACAGCATCTGATTCCAATACGGAGTGTGATACAGGGGTCCTTCAGTGTCTTGGAGGAGCTGAATCTCTCTCATGTACAATCTCTCTTTCTCTCCTTCCCATGTATAATCTCACTATTTCTCTCTCCCTCTCATGTACAATCTCACTATCTCCCTCTCCAGCTCTGATGAAGGGTCCTGACCAGAAACATTGATTTTCCTGCTCCTCTGACACTGCCTGACCTGCTGTGGTTCCTCCAGCTCCACACTGTGTTATCTCTGAATCCAGCATCTGCAGTTCTTGCTATCTCGCTATCTCCGTCTCTCTCTTATACAATCTCACCATCTCTTCCCTGTCATGCACAAATTCACTATCTCTCTCTCACATAAAATCTCATTCTCTCTCACACAATCTCACTATCTCTCTCTCTCATGCACAATCTCTCACACTCTCTCTCTCTCATTCATTATCTAGATTTCATTCTGTTGTCTATTGGGACCAAGGCAGATGAGGGGGGGATTTGTTTCAAAGATAGTAGGAACTGCAGATGCTGGAGAATCTGAGATAACAAGGTGTAGAGCTGGATGAACACAGCAGGCCAAGCAGCATCAGAAGAGCAGGAAGGCTGACGTTTCAGGCCTAGACCCTTCTTCAGAATTTGGATGTGAATGTACAAGGCATGATTTGTAATTTTGCGGATGATACAAAATTAGGAGGTATCGTTGATAGCGAGGAAGGTTATCAAGAATTATGGAAGGATCTTGATCAGATGGGCAAGTGAGGATTGGCAACTGCAATTCAATACAAATAAGTGTGAGGTGTTGCACTTTAGAAAGTCAAACCAAGGTGGGACTTATACAATAAATGGCAAGGTCTTGAGAAGTGTTGTGGAACAGAAGAACCTAGGAGTACAAGTTCATAGTTCATTGAAAGCGGCGTCACAGGTGGACAGGGTGGTGAAGAAGGCAAGTAGCATGTTGGTCTTCATCGGTCGAGGCATTGAGTATAGGAGTTGGGACATTATGTTACAGTTGTATAAGTCATTGGTGAGGCCGCACTTGGAGTGTTGTGTACAGTTTTGGTCACCCTGTTACAGGAAAGACATAGTTAAACTGCAAAGCGTGCAAAGACGATTTATGAGGATGTTGTCAGGACTAGTAGGCCTGAGTTAAAGGGAGAGGTTGGCCAGGATAGGACTTTATTCCTTGGAACGTAGGAGAATGACGGCTGACTTTAATGAGATGTATAAAATCATGAGGGGCATAGATAGGATGAATGCATGTAGTCTTTTTCCCAGGGATGGAGAATTGTAAACTAGAGGGCATAAGTTTAAGGTGAGAAGGGATAGATTTAAGAAGGACCTGAGGGACAATTTCTTCACGCAGAGAGTGGTGCGTATATGGAATGGGCTGCCGGAGAAAGTAGTTGAGGCAGGTACAACAGCAACATTTAAAAAAATATTTGGATAGGAAAATATATGGTAAGGGTTTAGAGTGATATGGACCAATTTGGGCCGAAGGGTCTGTTTCCATGTTGTATTACTCTATGACTCTATATTTCTGTGTAATGTCTCCAGGTTCAATGATAAGACCAACGTTGGGTGGCAGAGAAAGCTGTGGGGATGACCAAAGAGGCTGTGAACAGAAATGGACAGCTTCACTGAGTGGGCAAGTAATTGGCAAATGGAATATAATATGGAGAAATGTCTGTTTGTGGTAGAGCTTTGTAAACTAACTCAGTGACACATTAAAATCCCCTGCCCAGTCCACATGTCCAGACAAAATAAGGTTTTGTCCCTGAGGGAGGGCGGTTTCTGACTGGATATTATTACATTGCAACATGAAGGTACGGAGTGTAACAGAGTTCACTACATCCCATCATATTATCTACTTTGGTGTCTGTATTGTGTGAATTATATCTAAAACGTTGGCAGGTGGAATATAATGTGGTGTCATGTGATTCACATTTGCAGGAAGAATAGAAAAAGCAGAATGCTTCGGTTTAAAATGTTGATCTTGTACACAAATATCAGAAAGGTAACATGATGGTAGTGCCAGCAATAGGAGGACAAATGATATACTGATCGTTCTTGACAGGAAATTGTGTTAGGAACATGAGCATCATACAATAGGGAGTGAGTTACAGACCGTAATCTAATCAAGGGGTTCAGGGTGTTTTATAATACAGAATAATAGATAGCCGGGAGTTACAGATTAGAATCTAATCGAGGGTCCGTGGTGGTTTTATATAGAATGACAGATAACCAGGAATGCAATACAGATTGCAATCTAACTGAGGGGTTTCAGGGCGATTTACATACAGAATAACAGATACCCAGGAGTGAGTTACAGATTGGAATCTGATCGAGGATTTGAGGTGGTTTATGTACAGAGTACCAAATCAATGAAAGTAGGTTGCAAATTGTAATTTTATCGAGGGGGTCAGGGTGTTTATATATAGAACAGATACCCTGGAGTGAGTTACAGACTGGAATTAATCTAGGTGTTCGGGGTGGTTTATGCATAGAATGCCAGATACCCGGGAGTGAGTTTCGACTGGAGTCAAATTGAGGGGAGTGGGCGATTTATATAACAGAGCAACTGGATATGAGAGGGGAGAAAACAGGGGAGAAAGTACCCACTGAAAACTGAGCCCAGCCACACAGAATTCAACTGCTGTATGTGGAGGTTTATGTGCGTTCTGAAAGATGCAAGAGAAACAGGCAGGCACTCACACAGTGACTAACAGTCAGGAAGGGACAGAAGGCATATTTAGATTCCCAAATGGCACCATATCAAGTCAGTCTTAGATTTAAACATTGACTTAGCAGAATTGGCTTGGAAAGTAAGTTGGAAAGAGGACAAATCACAGGAAGTTAACCTGCTCGTTCAACCAACATTTAGGAGGATAAATCACACGTTCCCAGATTTTACCAGGAATTAATGTGGGATACTGAGAAAAAGGCATCAGATCATTGTAAATCGGTATGAAAAATTAAATTTGACCTGTAATCCATTTCCTTTTGATGAAAGCAATGTCAAACATGTATAACCCTTTGTGTTGAAGTCATAAAGTACACTACTTTAGTGGCTCCCCACTTGTCGACATTGAACACCATTCCCCTCTGTTTTCCCCATTCACTGAAGATATTAATATCCTGGTTACAATGCTACCTATCTGGCTCTGTCCATTTATCTTCAGACCTGTATACCTACAATGAAACCAATAGACACATGAAGTTTCGTAAAGAGCTTTGTTTATTTGCAGATGCATTATTTTCTTTTATTTGTAGACAACATACAATTTGAAATCACAGCAGGTCAGTGTGGTATTTGATAAACACTTGATTTTGGGATAGGACCTCGCAACACAGGATTCACACTCTGTGACAGATTCTGAACAAGGTCTCACACTTACAGTGCAGTGACTGAGCTGACATTTCAGTTTTTGTATATTCGAACCTTTCAGATGTTTGAAGCTTGGAAAGTAAGGCAGACATTGCTGAAATGTTACATTGTCTCAGGCATTCACTGTAAACAGGTTCTGGAATTTGCATTTTATCATTTGCAAAGAGCCGTTTCCATTTCCTACCTCTACAAAGACAATTCACATTTCTAGGATGCATTAATATCGGACTGTAAACCGCTTTTGACACATTCCCTACACTGACAGTATTTCAGCCCCAAACTGAAACTTGCAGATATGTCATGGAACAGAAAATAAACAGTTGTTTTCTGTGTACCTGCTCCCAATTTAACATTTGACCATTTAGTTTTCTTGTCTAACATCCTACAAGCACCACTTCACAGCTCACATTGTTTCAGTTTTCCTACCATTTCATCCGCTCCCCAGATCTAAACTGTCCCCATATAAAACTACAGAGCAGGTTGAGAATGGAGTTAGATGCAGAGTAAAGATTCGTCTACACTGCAGCTTTTCAAATTCCCAGGCTACGTTCAGCATGGGGTCAGACATGATTAAATCATCCACTTCCTCCATACTGTTCCAATCAAACACACTCAGGGCAGTTACATTGCATGGTTACATACAGAGTATGTGTCCCTCGACACTTTCTCCATCTGAATCTCAACAGTCTGGGGAGAATGAGGTTAGATACAGAGTAAAGATTCCTCTACACAGTCCCCATCGAACACTCCCAGGACAGGTACAAAGTTAGGCAGCATTGTAGACAGTGCACATAGTACCATAAAATTAGAGGGATATTCATAAACTGGGTGAATGGGCAAAACTGTTTATGAAATTGAATGCAAACAAGTGTGTGATTATCAGGTTGAAGTACAAAGGGGGAATATAAAGCAGGTTTACGAGAATGATACTAGAGTTTGGGGCTACACTCTGAGGAGATATTATACAAATGAGGCTTGTTTGCTCTAGAATTGAGAAGGTTCAGGGTGATCTAATCAAAGTCTTCAAAATATTAACAAGACAAGACAGGATAGATCAAGATAAACGATATCCACTGGTTGTGGATTCTAGAATGAGAGAGCAGAGTCTGAGAATTAGGACCAGAGCATTCAGGAGAGATGTTAGGAAGCACTTTGACACACAAAGGGTGGAAGAGGTTTGGAGATAGTAGGAACTGCAGATGCTGGAGAATCCGAGACAACAAGGTGCAGGGCTGGATGAACACAGCAGGCCAAGCAGCATCATAGGAGCAGAGAGGCTGACGTTTCGGGCCTAGACCCAACTCTCTTTGGATGCTAGATCAGTTTTCAGTTTAAAGTTGAGATAGATAAGTTTTTGTTAAGTGAAGATATTAAGGGAGGTATGTGGAGTTAGGCTACAGATCAGCTGTGATCTCATTGAATGATGGAACAGGCTCAAGGGGCTGAATGGCCTACTCCTGTTCCTATGCTCCAAAATGAAGACCCCCTCCACTGTCCCCATCAAACACTGTCAGGACAAGTACAGTATGGGGTTACAGACATAGTAAAGCTGCCTTTACTGTACCCCCATCAATCATTCCCAGGTACAGCACAGAGTTACATACAGAGTAAAGCTGACTCTACACTGTCCCCATCATTCCCTCCCTGGACAGGTAAAGCATTGGGTTTGATACACAGTAAAGCTCCCTCGAAGATGTCTCAACCAAAAATTTGGTATAATCTGTGGAGAGATACAGATATAAACTCATTCTCAACTATCGCCTTCTGACACCACACCCCTGAGAAGCATACACACACACACACACATACAGAACTCTCGACTGTGATGCCACAGGGTCAAGTGTCACTGGTACATTCTCAACAAGAAGGAAACTACTCCACAAATTCAACACCAAGTTCTTTGTTTGATTGTCTCTGTTCTGTTCTGATTCCCTATTAAATTGCTGGTTCTGAACATTCACATGAACAGTCGTCCTCATTCCACATGCCATGTCCTACTCTCAAATACATCATCTGATGCCAATATGGTATGTGATACAGGAGCCTCTCAGTGTTGGGGGTGTGGTTGTGGGGGCGGGGGAGGGGGGACGTGAGTCTTGCGCTTGACCCAGTTGTTTGAATGTCCTGTGTGAATCTGACATCCAAGAATTCTTTAATGGAGCTTGAATATTTGAAAATTCCAACGTTATTTTGTCCCTCAGTAACTCTGAGTTTGCCATCAGCACCGATATCATTGGGTCAAGTACTTTACTCCAGCAGTTATTAAGTTCTCTTAAAATGACAATCACTTTCAATCATTGTCTCATTTGCCATTTCTAGCAATTCATGGAAGGTTAACATGACAGTACAGCCAACAATCAGAACGACAATTCTTGCATTGCCATTTATTGCCGGAGTTTGGAGTTGGAAAGTGATGCTGTGATTATACAGAGGGGTTGGGGAGAAAATACCTACCATGGACCAGCTCAGAGGTGTGTGTATATCTGTGCTTGCGTTAGGGCACAGTTTGCATGAATGAATCAAAAAGTGATGAATCAATGTCAACAACAACAAAAACAAAGTTGCTGGAAAAGCTCAGCAGGTCTGGCAGCACCTGTGAAGGAGAAAACAGAGTTAACGTTTCGAGTCCGGTGACCCCTGCATTGCCCTCTGTTTTCTCCTTCACAGATGCTGCCAGACCTGCTGAGCTTTTCCAGAAACTTTGTTTTTGTTCCTGATGAATCAATGTCTCTGACTGTCTCTCTGTCTGTCCCTCTTGTGTTTAAAGTGATACAATGCCACCTCCTGCTGGACTCCCCACGTCACTGCAAGAGCCTGTGGTTATTTTGGAGAGAAAATATGTGGCTCTCAGGATCAATCCCCAATCACATCAATCACCCAGTCCTCCAGGGGGACGGATCAATCCCCCATCACATCGATCACCCATTCTTCCAGTGGGGTTTATTCAGTCTCCGAATATTAAAGCCTGTCAGTGCGATTTGTAGATAACAAGGTGTAGAGCTGGATGAACACAGCAGGCCAAGCAGCATCAGAGGAGCAGGAAGGCTGACGTTTCGGGCCGAGACCCTTCTTCAGAAATGGGGGAGGGGAAGGGGGATCTGAAATAAATAGGGAGAGAGGGGGAGGTGGATAGAAGATGGATAGAGGAGAAGATAGGTGGAGAGGAGACAGACCGGTCAAAGAGGCGGGGATGGAGCCAGTAAAGGTGAGTGTAGGTGGGGAATTAGGGAGGAGATAGGTCAGTCAGGGAGGACGGACAGGTCAAGGAGGCGGGATGAGGTTAGTAGGTAGGAGATGGGGGTGGGGCTTGAGGTGGGAGGAGGGTATAGGTGGGAGGAAGGACAGGTTAGGGAGGTGGGGACAAGCTGGGCTGGTTTTGGGATGCGGTAGGGGGAGGGGAGATTTTGAAGCTTGTGAAGTCCACATTGATATCATTGGGCTGCAGGATTCCCAAGCGGAATATGAGTTGCTGTTCCTGCAACCTTCGGGTAGCATCGTTGTGGCACTGCAGGAGGCCCAGGATGGACATGTCATCTGAGGAATGGGAGGGGGAGTTGAAATGGTTCGTGACTGGGAGGTGCAGTTGTTTAGTGCGAACCGAGCGTAGGTGTTCTGCAAAGCGGTCCCCAAACCTCCGCTTGGTTTCCCCAATGTAGAGGAGGCCACAACTGGAACAGGGGATGCAGTATACCACAGTAGCAGATGTGCAGGTGAACATCTGCTTGATGTGGAAAGTCTTCTTGGGGCCTGGGATGGGGGTGAGGTGTAGGGGCAGGTTTAGCACTTCCTGTGGTTGTAGGGAAAAGTGCTGGGTGTGGTGGGGCTGGAGGGGAGTGTGGAGTGGACAAGGGTGGACCGGAGAGAGCGGTCCCTCCGGAAAGCAGATAAGGGTGGGGAGGGAAAAATGTCTTTGGTGGTGGGGTTGGATTGTAGATGGCGGAAGCGTCGGAGGATGATGCGTTGGATCTGGAGGTTGGTGGGGTGGTACGTGAAGACGAGGGGGATTCTGTTTTGGTTATTATTGCGGGGAGGGGGTGTGAGGGATGAGTTGCGGGAAATGCGGGAGACACGGTCGAGGGCGTTCTCGATCACTGAAGTGGGGGGGGGAAGTCGCGGTCCTTGAAAAATGATGACATTTGAGATGTACGGGAGTGGAATGCCTCATCCTGGGAGCAGATGCGGCGGAGGCGAAGGAATTGGGAATAGGGAATGGCATTTTTGCAGGAAGGCGAGTGGGAGGAGGTGTATTCTAGGTAGCTGTGGGAGTCGGTGGGCTTGAAATGGATATCGGTTTCCAGGTGGTTGCTGGAGATGGAGACAGAGAGGTCCAGGAAGGAGAGCGAGGTATTGGAGATGGTCCAGGTGAACTTTGTAGAGTTTGTTTCCGAGTCCTTGATAATTGTTCATGAGTGAGATTCACTCTGCGCTCAGATCTGTTATTTTTTGAATGTATAATGGATTATGTTCATATATTTAATGTTTATCTCCATATTTGTGTTTGTAATTGTAGCATTGAAATAGTTTTCTATGTGGTGTCTCTTTATCTCTGCAAGGGATAATGTTATCAACTGTGTGTGAGGAGAAACTGCCTGCATTGTTCCTCGTGACTGAGGTGGAAGTGGTAAGAAGATTAGAAGGAAAGTCTGTGTTAGGGTGGAAGGTAGCAGCGACTTCAACAACGTAGTGACAATGATGACCAAAATGATGCAAGGACCGGGGTTGTGGGGAGGGGGAAAAGATGAAACAAAAGATGGAGGTGTGTTGGGGTGGAATGAACAAATGACCAAAACTGTGGATATGGTCAGCGAGTCGGAGATAATAGATTCAGAGAAACAAGTGGAGCCATTCTGTGCCCATTAGAAAGGAGTGTTATCATGTTGCTACTCATCCTTTTCCTTTCGGTCCATTCCTCATGCGGACTCCTCTTTCCATTACCTGTTGCATCTAATGTTGCCTCTCAGTTACTTGGATTTACAGTTGAATTATTTTTATAACTGAATATTTTATGGCATTCTTTCACTGGTCTCTGAATTTTTTCTGTGTCACCACATAAATAAATGCATTTGTGCAGCAACTTAGGTTCTGCAGCATAAATACAATTAGTACAAAGAGATGAAAAATGTGTAATCCAAGGAATAACCAGCATTAAAGTAATATAAAATACACCCCAACCACAGAAGTGTGAAGTTGGCAGATACGGCAAAGAGTAAAATCACAGAATTCCATCTGTTCTCCACATCTGGGTCATTCTCTGTTTTTTTTCTGATCCCTCAGCCCCTCACACACTTTAATGGCCTCAAAGATGTATCTGATAGTCAGAACGTTGAGAGAGAGAATAAAAGTGAATGGGAACGTTGGTGTTAAAAATTGTTCAAAATATTTAAAACCTGTCCACCGACGATCACAATACTAACTGGACCTAGTATGACAGTACCATCAAACATTGTTGCTGATCTTTCCAGGTTTAAATCAAAAGCAGTTGGGAATGTTCTTTAAAGAAAAGAAAATGTAGATTGTTGCTAGAACCCTCATTGCAGTTTTCTCTGTGCAATACTTAGTTTTCATCTGATGAAAACAAATGGCAACAAATCAATCAAGAGAAAAAGCAAGAAGAAGTGAATCAGACAGAACAAATCAATGGTTAAGTGGACCAGGACATTGATAAGACTACAAACAGGAGTGATGTTCAGGAAATATGGGTAATAAAATTGTTGAAATCGGGAAAGTATGGCATAAAAATCAATGAATAGTCGATCAGATGTTGCCATGGCCACCAGATATCAAGTGCTGTATGTAGAAAGGCCACAGGTGCCCAAGAAAAGATGACAATCATCAATACACTAACTATAAGAGAGAGAGGGAAAAAGCGACTCGAAGTTACTGATTAACATTCTCCGTGTCTGAGCCCAGACTGTATGTAATGGCACAAGGATAATTGTTGTTCCATGACATATGAAGTTTAAAGAATCTGAACCACAGCAGCAACATCTCTAAATGAATAATTTGCATTTTAATAAGACTTAGGTAAGAACATGAGCAGCATATTGCTCGCAGAAACATGGTCATGTAGTCAATGTTTTTTAGGGTTGGCAACGGTTGATTTCACCTGCTTTATAGGTTATTCTGACTGGCTGGACTTTCCCATAAGACCACAAATCTACACAAAGATAGCTGGGATCAGGAAAACAAAGAATGGGAGACACCTAACAGGGACATTGAGTGCAAAATTTCTGTATTTGGTTTTGGAGCCCACACTTGTCAATTATCAGACGAAGCTAGATGTTATCTCACTGTATATCAACACAGACCTCTTCATTATCTAATGCATCGTAAGTGGTGCTGAACATCGTGCATTCACAAGAAAGCATCTCTAATTTGGAAATTACGTGGAGGGAAGAGCATTGTTGAGGCGGCTGCAGATTTTGGGGCCTAGAATATGACCCTGAAGAGCTGCTGCAGAGATGTATGGCAGTTGAGATGATTGACCTCCAATAGCCATAACCATCTTCACCTGCACTCAGGATGATACCAGAGAGAGTTGTAATCTCATTGAGTTCAGTTTTTTGAGGGCTCCCTTATTGTGAATCTCCATTCGTAATCTACATGTTTAAGAGCTGAACGTTTCTTTTCAATTTAACTGTAAAAATAGTCACATCTGATTGAGGAACAGATAATCAATCCTTCTTAAATGCAAGTCAAACAATCCTGAGTTTGGCGCACTACAGAGATAATGTGGTTGTGTTGGAAGGTCAGAGGCCATGGTACAAAAACAAGCAATGAGTGACAGAGTTTGAGCCCCTGATAGAGTCAGAATGTTTGTCATTATCACATGAAAAAAAAAGAGAAATGCTCACAATTATGGAGACTGTGTCAATGACACAGAGTATATAGATGCCTCAAGAGTATAAATGACTTCGTGATACAAATATTGAAATGATATTTCCACTAAAGAGAGAGACTGCAACTGAAGTTCATTAATATGGAATACTAATTCAGGGTTAGAACACTTGGTGATGGGAGAGGCTTGTATGGTATGTTAAAGCATCATGTTAAATGTTCTGTATTCTGGACTGTTAATTTGATGTAATAGTCTCCTACTCATTTAATAACCATAGTCATAATATTGCAGGTACTGAAATTGGTTATTTGTTGAAACAGATATTTTTATTCATATTACGATTAGTATTTTTAGTTTTGTATATAGCCTTAAAACTGATTGATGCACGATCCTCACCAAAACCTCTTCCTCCCAAGGAGGACACCCATCATAAAGCGAAGAGCAGCAATCACAGGAAAATTACATGTGAAAAGATTATTGATTATAGATTCAAAAATTATCAATGTAACCAGATACAGATGTGAAATCATGTCAGCGTTTCCAGCTCTATATTCATCCTTATTAATGTACAGATAATCAATTAGTATAACCATGTCCCACAGCTTGCCTAACCTCGCTGGAAGATTAATCAGTACCAAAAACATTACTTGGATCAACATAATATGTCTACATGTTATTTTATTGAATTAGCATTGTTGTTCTGACATGTTCCCTTTTTGAAAAACATCAGATCTATTTACCTCCAATGGGACATTCCACGTTGTAAACTTAGTACCAAACATACACAACCAGCTGCGAAGACTTTCCTAGTTGTAGTCCATTGTACATTTATATATTACACTGACAGCTCCATCAGTGGGCAGACAGAAATGAGAAATGTAATATAAATGAAGCACTGTATTATTCATATCATATATGGTCCTAACTCCCACTGTGGTCAGATATTCCATTTCATTCATTTCCCCTCAAACAGTTAATTCTATAGTCAGAGATATTCCTACTTACACAAGACCACTAGGGTAAGTTGTTCCCCTTCAGTAAGTAAACCCACACTCAGTGTAATTTTACTTTGAGAGATGTTCCCAGTAACACCTGGACACTGGGGTTAGTTTCTTCCCTTTGGCTAGGAACCCATACTCAGTACAATTTGAATTGAAAGATGCTCACTGACTCACATTGTCACTGGAATCAGGTGTTACCTTTAGGCTACTGACCCACATGCAATACAGTTCAACAGTGTAAGATATTCTCTTGTCAATGCTCCACACTTACTATGAACGAATGAAAACGTGCAGCACAGGAACAGGTCCTTCGGCCCTCCAAGCCTGTGGTGACCATCATGCCCTGTCATTTTTCGATCCGTATCCCTCTATTCCCTCCCTATTCATGTACCCATCTAGGTGCCTGTTAAATGTCTTCATTGTGTCCGCTTCCACCATCTCTTCTGCTAGTGCATTCCAGGTTGCTACGACTCTCTATGTGAAAAACTTCCCTCGCACATCTCCCTTAAACTTTCCCCCTCTGACCTTGAACCTGTGCCCCTTGTAACTGAAACTTAAAACGTGGGAAAAAGTCTCTGACTATCCACCCTATCTATGCCTCTCATAATTTTGTAGATCTCTATCAGGTCTCCTCTCGGGTGCTGTCTTTTTAACCTTTCCTCATAATTAACGCCCTGGAGACCAGGCAACATTCTGGTGAACCTTCTCTGTACTCTCTCCAAAGCTTCCACATCCTTCTGGTAGAGTGGTGACCAAAAATGTACACAATACTCCAAAGGCAGTCTGACATGGGTTTTAGATAGCTGCGATAGCAAGACCTGCAGGTGCTGGAGTCAGAGATGACGAAGTGTGGAGCTGGAGGAACACAGCATGCTCGGCAGCATCAGAGGAGCAGGAAAGCTGATGTTTTGGGACCCTTCTTCAGAAATGGGGAGGGGGAGGGGAGCTCAGAAATAAATACAGAGAGGAGGTGTGGGGCTGGGGAAGGTAGGTGGGCTGGTGATAGGTGAGTGCAAGTAGGCAGTGGTGGGGATTGGTTAGTGAGGCGGCAGGAGCAGATAGGTAGGAGAGAAGACGGACAGGTTGTGTCAGGTCAAGGGGGCGGGGATGAGAGGGAGGGTTGATCATGGGATGAGGCCAGGGGTGGGGAGATTTTGAAACTGGTAAAGTCCATGTTCAGGCCATTGCGCTCCTGAGGGGGTACATGAGGTGCTGCTCCTCCAGTTTCCTCCTAGACCTGACACGACCTGTCCATCTTCTCTCGCACCTATCCATCACTCCCACCTCACTGACCAAGCCCCACCACTCACCTATCACCATCCCAACTACTTTTTCCACTCCACCGCTCCTCTTTCTTTGTATTTCTGAGCTCCCCTCCCTCTCCCCATTTCTGAAGAAGGGTCTCAACCCAAAACATCAGCTTTTATATAGCTGCAACATGTACAGCCAACTCTTGTACTCCACACCCCGGACGGTAAAGGCAAGCATGCCATATGCCTTCTTGATCACCTTGGCTACCTGTGTTGCCACTTTCAGCGAATTGTGGACCTGCACGCCCAGATCAGTCTGAATGTTAATGTTCCTAAGGGTTCTGTCCTTTACTACAATGCTGTATTTGCAGATACCCACAGAAAAGCCAGAAAACTGGGGTCAGAAGCTCCTATTTGAGCAGTCAGTACAATTCTACAATGACACATCCTCCCAGCAACATGAGGCCACAGCAATCAAAGGGTCCAGCCTGAGGTTTGTGATCATTATGCAAAAAAAATCCTTGATCAGTAATCCCTTCACTCAGAGCGATTCCTGGAGATCTGGATCAACAGTATACAACATCCCACTCAATCACTGGATAATGCAATGTGCCTGTGAGCTACAGACAAAATATTTATTTTTTCTCTCAGTTGAGGAATTACATCACAGAGTTAGTTTGGAAATGTTAAATTGTGCACTGATATCACACATCAGGAACTCTTACTGTCCATGTATACATCATGCACAGCAGTGGAGCAGCCTTCAGACAGCATCGGACATCAAGGAGTCGGATGCTCTGAGAAATAAAGACTAAAATTCAAGAGATGAATAAAAGACTCCAAGACAGCCCAGCACAGACTGCTAGTGCCCCAGAATGCTCAGTCTTCTGTATTGTACTAACCTCTGGCATTATGGCAGTAATGTGTGTTCTTGAATCTTAAGAGTCTTACTGGATACCAAATGAAATTTGTTTAATACCTTGCTACCCAACACTCCATCGCCTGTACTTTCCTTCAAGTGAACCATTTTGGAATTGAAGAAACAGGCAGTTATTGCATCAAAGAGTCTGATCGACTACATGACTCCCCGATGTAAAACATGCTACGCCAGATATATCCCAGCCGGCAGTATTGATGCAGCAGGCCTAACATTTACAATGCACTGTGGGAAAGTTCAGCTTGGTGTTATTGTTACTGCAAATGGGGCAGCATCGTGGTTCAGTGGTTAGTACTGTTGCCTCACAGTGCCAGCGTCCTGGGTTCAATTCCACCCTTGGGTGACTGTCTGTGTGGAGTTTGCACATTCTCCCCGTGTCTGCGTGGGTTTCCTCCCAGTGCGCCAGTTTCCTCCCACAGTCCAAAGGTGTGCAAACTAGGTGGATTGGCCATGCCAAATTGCCCGTAGTGTCTCAGGGGTGTGTTAGATAAGATGGGTTCAAGGGGGATGGGTCTGGGTGAGATGCTCTAAGGGTCAGTGTGGACTCGTTGGGCTGAAGGGCCTGTTTCCACACTCTAGGGATTCAATGATTCTAAATATTTATAAACTTCCATGTGCTAGCTGGCAAAAACAAGTTTCTTCAATACTACCTCACTCCCACACCCAACATACTTTCCATTACTTAATAGCCACAAAACAGCCTGGGGTTACTCAGCATCTAAAAGTGACCTTCAATAAATGACCTCACCTTGACACAGTGATCGGACAAAATGAAAAATTTCATCCAACCAGAAGGAGCTGAACATACTGAACTGCCCAACGTGGCCATCCTCAAACAGCACAGTGTCTAGCTATGAACAACTTCACACAAAGAGAACACAGGATAGTAGTCATTCCCACTCACCCCCAATTTCCAACCATCCAAAATGCAAGGAAAATATGACAACAGTTTTAAGTGGCAGATTGGCCAAAATTAGCCAGCGAGATCTTTACTTGCCTTCCCTTGAACACGGAGGGTGTCTTGCTGAAATCTAATTTCAAGAAGCACTGACTGCACTGATACAGATCTCTCGTCCACATCAGCCAGTCAGCATCAGCACTCTACTGCCCACTTCAAGGTACAGGAGATAGTAGGAACTGCAGATGCTGGAGAATCTGAGATAACAAGGTGTAGAGCTGGATGAACACAGCAGGCCAAGCATTATCAGAGGAGCAGGAAAGCTGACGTTTTGGGCCTAGAAACTCCCCCTCCCACTCCTTAGATGACATGTCCATCCTGGGCCTCCTGCAGTGCCACAACGATGTCATCCGAAGGTTGCAGGAACAGCACCTCATATTTCGTTTGGGAACCCTGCAGCCCAATGGTATCAATGTGGACTTCACAAGTTTCAAAATCTCCCCTCCCCCTACCGCATCCCAAAATCAGTCCAGCTTGTCCCCGCCTCCCTAACCTGTCCTTCCTCCCACCTCAAGCCCCACTCCCATCTCCTATTACTAGCCTCATCCTGCCCCCTTGACCTATCTCTCTCCCTATTTATTTCAGAATCCCCTTCTCCTCCCCCATTTCTGAAGGGTCTAGGCCCGAGGCCCGAAACATCAGCTTTCCCGCTCCTCTGATGCTGCTTAGCCTGCTGCGTTCCTCCAACTCTGTACCTTTTCTCCAGTTTCTCCAATGATTTGTCTTTTCGTCCATATTAACCTTCAGACGGCGTTCCCTGGGCTGGATCTCACATCCTATTGGCCGAAATCACAGGATTGACAGACGCTTTGACCAATAGAAGCGGGGTAGTGAGCTAAAGCCCGCCCTGAGGGCTCACGCGCAGTCTCGAGGTGCGGTCATTTAACCGATACTGCGCGAGCTCGCGGGCAGTGTCGCGCCGGAGAGAAATTAGTTTAATTTTAAATCTTTCCGGTGAGAAAACAGCTTCAACATTCATCAGTAAACTGTTAATGTGCAGATATACTGAGGAGGAAGCCTTTCCTATCTATGTTCCCGTCCAAATGATGTTGGCACTCGGGGTTAACAGGACACCAGGATGGGATGCAAAGGATTTTGAGTGAAGTGAGAGGAGAAATTGTGGGGGAACTGGCCATAATATTACAGTCTCCCCTGGACTCGGAGGTGGTGCCCGGAGACTCTAGGATTGACAACGTTACGGACTTGTTCCAAAAAGGATTTACAGCCTCATCAGTTTAACTCTGGTGGTGGGGAAGCTTCTGGCAACAATTATTTGGAATAAAGTTGTAGTCACATGGAAAAAGGTGGGTTGATTAGGAAGAATCAAGGGGGAATTTTGCATTATTAACTTGCTAAAGTTTTTTGATAAGTTAATGGAGAGAGTCGATAAGGGCAATGTTACTGATGGACATGGATTTCCAGAACATAAGAACTAGGACCAGGAGTAGGCCATCCGGCCCTTCGAGCCTGCCCCGCCATTTAATAAGATCATGGCTGATCTTTTTGAGACTCGGCTCCACTTACCCGCCCACTCACCATAACCCTTAAGTCCTTTACTGTTCACCGTAAAGGTGCCACACAACAGATTTGTGAGGAAGGTTATAGTGGCAAAATAGATTCAAAACTGAGTGATAGGAAAGAGAAAGTAATGAGTCAATGGATATTTTTCTGGCTGGCGGAAGGTTTGGATTGGAGTTCCTGGGGGTCAATATTGGGGCCCATGTTTTTTTTTTGATATCCCAACATTTGGGTAAAAGGCAAGAGATTGCCAGATAATAAAGCTGGATTAGGTAATAGAGCTGAGGCAGGCTTGATGGAATGAATGGCTTCTATGACTGAAATTATTGTGTGAATTCTGACTGGACACAGTGTCTGATCAGTGATCACTATGGCCATGGCAGGTGGGAGCCAGTGAGACCAGACTGTGAGAGCAAGGGAGTTGCCAGAGAGTCATAGAGATGTGCAGCACCGAAACAGACCCTTCAGTCCAACTCATCCATGCCAAACAGATTTCCTATATTAACCTAGTCCCATTTGCCAGCATTTGGCCCATATCCCTCTAAACCCTTCCTATTCGTATACCCATCCAGATGTCTTTTAAATGTTGTGATTGTACCAGCCTCCTCCACTTCGTCTGGCAGCTCATTCCATACCCACACCACTCTGTGTGGGGGAAAAAAAGTTGCTCTTTGGGTCCCTTTTAAATCCTTCCTCTCTCATCTTAAACCTCTGCCCTATAGTTTTGGTCTCGCTTGTCTATTTAACCTATCCACGCCACTTGATTTTACAAGCCCCTATAAGTTACCCCCTAGCCTCCAATGCTGCAGGAAAGGTAGCCCCAGCCTATTTAGTCTCCCTGGATAGCTCAAACCCTCCATCCTTGGCAACATCCCAGTAAATCTTTTCTGAACCCTTTCAAGTTTCACAACGTCCTTCCTATAGAAGCGAAACCAGAATTGCACACAGTATTCCAAATGTGGTCTAACCAACGTACTGTACAGGTGCAAGATGACCTCCAAAGTCCTATACTCAATGCACTTATCAGTAAAAGCAAGCATACAAAATGCCCTTTTCACTATGCTACCTACTAGAACTCCACTTTCAAGGAACTATGAACCTGTACTCCAAGGTCTCTTTGTGTAGCAAATCTCCCCAGGACCTTACCAATAAGTGTATTAGTCCTGCTCCAATTTGCCTTTCCAAAATGCATAGCAGTTTTGTTTAAATTGTGTATTTGCTGGAGTTCCAGGCAGGTACTTTAGGGATTTGCCAAAATTGTAATTCCAGTTCACACTATTTTCTCATATTTTCTCTCCAGTTATAATCCACATCCAATGTGAACAACGAGGTGGGAAAAAGGATCCATCTGGAGGGAACTGGGATCGTTGAATGAATAATAGCAGCAGGTTAATCACTACAGGACTATGAGAGTACCAACCCAATAGAATCCTTCAAAGAGCTTTCATAGATGAACAATTGAGAAAGGTATGAAAGTTCTATTTAATGTGGTTAAAATACTAGTCCTTTCGACCTGGATAAACAATACAAGGAAGCTTTAGACACAAACATTTACAAAGTATTTAGGAAACAATTAGAAGCTGAATGTTAGAGCAATTACCCAGTATGAGGTTCTGCAATCAAATGATTTCACTTTCCATTAGAAAACACGGTTACAAGGGATTTTTTTCTGTGTGATTTGTGTCATAGTATTTGATCAGTAAGGTGACTCTATTTTCAGCCAGAGTAGAACCAACTGATGAGACACTCTTTATGTGGTGCATCTGAAGTCTGTCACTGTTTAGTTCTGAATATTAAAATGGTTCTGACAAATCAAGTGGGAGACTGAACTAAGTTACTTCCTTTCAATTCACTAACATGATACTGAGACAAACATCTGAGATTAGCACTACCTCTGACCAGATGTAGTGGAGTCTTGTCGGATAGTAAATGTTGAATACAGTCTCATGATTATCAGCACTTGCAGTTTGTATGACTGGAGTCAATGAGATATTTCATTGTGGCCTTATGTTGTTTGTCTCTGTGATCAATGCAAGGCAGCATGCTTCTTTCTTAACTAAGAATCTCAAATTTATATAAGATCAATGACATGCAAGTGATCCCAATGGTATGATGGAAGAACTGACTAAAACTGATATTGTAAGTAGACTAAGAATATGATAAATAAACAGGAAACATTTAAATGATTGTTCATTTAAAAAAAAAAATTCCCTTAAAGACAAAAACAGAGCAGAGATCAATCTAAAGCTCACTCAGAAAATGTCACTTACTTTTTGAGGCATAGATAGGGTAAATTATGGACATAAGGAAATGATAGACATTGAACAAATAATGTTCTGTCTTCAGACTGGAAAACCCAAGATCCCTACCAGAAAAAGTCAATAGACTAATAAGAATGAAGTAACTGAACACTTTAATACTTAGAGACAAAGTTCTGGAGAAAATTAAGGAACTTTTTTTCATTTCTGGGATATGGATGTTATTGGCTGAGTCAACATTTGTTGCTGTTGAACTGAGCTTTTCTTGCCATTCTAAAGGGTAGTTAAGAATCAACGATATTCAAGAAGGTCTGGATTCACATGTAGGCCAGAATAGGTGGCAGTTTTCCTTCTCTAAAAGGCATGAGTGAACCATATGAATTTTAATGACAATTCATAATCACTATTAGCCCAACTTTTAATTCCAGATTTCTATTGAATTCAAATTTCACTACAGTGGGATTTGAACCTATGTTCCTAAAATGTTAAGCTGGATGTCCTAGACTACTCATTCAGTCTGTCATAATCCTCAGGACTTGATAGCCTGCATTCTAGGGTTCTAAAAGATACAGATGCAGAAATAGTGGTCATGATTTTCCAACATTTCCTCGTATCTGGATCGGTATCAGCAGATTTCAAGTTAGCAAATGGAACATGGGCAGCTCAAGAAATAAGGATGAGAGAGAACAGGAAACTTGTGGACAGAGGGCTTGACTTCGGTCATTACAAAAATGCTGAAATTTATTATGAAGGAAGTCTTAATGCAATTGGAAAAGTATAGTCTGATTAGAATAAGTCACCATGGTTTAACAAAAGGGAAATCTTGTTTGATAAACTTTTTTTGTGTGTGTGTGTAAGACTAATCAGGGAGATAAAGGAAATTGTGGATGTTGTATACTTGGGTTTTCTATATGTAGGGGATTCTGCAAGATGCCATACAAAAGATAATACTTAAGAATTTGAAGTTGGGGCTAATACATTAACAGGCACAGAGAATGAATTATGGATAGGAAGCACAGCATCACAGAAAATGGGCTGGTACTTAACAAGGCAACGTTCTCATTTTCATTTTCAGTGTTTCTTTCTGGAATCTGGAACAACTGTAACTGTCATGGCTAAAAGTTCAAGTGGGAAGAAATTAGTTGCTTCAAAAAAAATGAAAATGGTAGGTTCACAGGATTCTTTAAAACATTGTTTCTTTCTTGATAAACGGCCTGATCTTGTGCAAGAACCTGTAGCTCTCCGAGGAATAAGTAACAAGATGGGCTATATAGAAATAGTAAAGTGAGTGACTGACTGGCTTGAGTTGCATGAAGGTAACAGGTGGAGGAAGCTCGTGGAGGAAGCTCAAGGAGTACTTGAACTGTCCAGTAGATACTTGGTATTGAGGGCTGTAAGGTGGATCAAGAAAGGGTCTGCAGTGCAAGAGCAGGGACCAAGAGGCCACCGGACTAGAGTGGAACATTGAGCTTAGATGTGCTGGCAGATAAGGAGAGCAGTTCTTTATATGAGAAATTCTTTAGCCAGCAGAATTGATAGTCTTTTTTACAGACCTGAGCAGTTCCTTTACAGTGTATGGTATCACAATGTTAGAGACATGAGCGTCTAGGATAAAATGGGACCACCTTTGAGAAGAAAGGGAGGATGGAAGATATTGGTATTTGGGATAATACTCAAAATATGTAAAGGAGGGGTCACATTTTCTCTGAAAGTTCACAAAATACAAACAATGGGAGTAAAGACATCCCCATAGATGCAATGGATATAATCTGTGACAAATGGCTCATCTAATCGCAGGCTGCTTCTCTCCCACATCTCCTGACAGACTCAGTGTGAGTCTATCAGCAGCAAATGTGGGAGAGAAGCAGTGAGATGGAGAGTGTTGGCAGAGAGCAAAGATGCCAGAAGAAGTGAGGGTGGTGAAATTTGGGGCAGAAAGTGAGTGTTGTGAGGCCATGGCCCACTTTTATACTCCAAAAGATAACTGTCTTCAAACACAGTTTATGCAAGAGCGTTACTTCAGTTCACTACACTCCATAGAATGCACCTTTTCACTGTATCGAACACCCACTCCCTCGTTTCATTAAGTTTTGGGTATTCCTTCAGATCAAAATAGATAAACACAGGTTCCCCTTTTCCATTTTGAATACCTCAATCTATAATAATAGAACAAAACATATAAAGTGACAACTGATTATATTCCTTTTTTATTGCCAATTAAAATTTGGAGATCTTTCCATTCTCCAGAAGCTGTTTTAAAGCTGCAATGTTGATTCTCAGTTTTTTTTTATTATTTCACACGTTTTGTTGAAGGCACATTTTCCCCTGGTGACTTATTATCGATGTTGTACTCAGTGTTGCTGCTGAATCCCTTTTAGAATTTCTTCCAGTATCTTTACTGAGAAAAATGCCATGTCTATCTCCTCACTGAGAATAAGAGTCTTTGCTGCGAAGATACTTTTTACTACTCTCCTGCTAGTTTTAGATTCTCGAGTAAAAGGGCAACATTTACTTCCTTTTTCCGCAAGAAAAAAAACAAAGTTTCCTGCAATGGATTCCCTCAGAGATTTGCATACGAAGTGTTGCCTTAACAGAATACATGCTCCAGGTGGAATTTTTAAAAAAAAAAATGCTCCATTTCAATGTTTTTTTCAATTATTTGTCCAAATAATATCTTTCATGTTGGGACATTTCATAGTTGTAGTCAACTCTGGAACTTCAAAACTGGCATCTAGGCTGGTTTGAGTGCCCAACAACTTCAGTTATCCAATTAAAGGTTGCTATTCCTCCATTTCAGCCTTTTGATAGCTGCAGCATGGTCTTTTTTTTTAAGCCTGACTTTGGCTCATAAGAATGGAGTAAAAATTTCCAAATAAGATTGCTGATGCAAAGTGATACTTGATCTGTTCTGCATGATTTCCAATCCAATATACTTTCCCCCAGTACAATTATTTTCTGATCTTTGCCAAAACCTTGCTCAGTCCTTTCCATTCTTAAAAATTCCCTCACTTTATAATAAACCATATTTCCCAGAATCTCTCAGCCTTGTGTTTTTAATCAAACCATTCAGACATGTTATGACATACCTCTGGAACAGGTGGGACCTGAGACTGTGTCCTCTTGCCTCGAGGCAGATGGAATCGGAAAGCTTCCCAATCAGCTCCGCAGTCAGACAGGGCAGCCCACTCTCTCCTGCCTTGTTTGGGTGTTCTATAGAGCCTTTTACTGAGTCCATCAGGAAGGATGTGAGCCTGAGAGAGGTGACTTCCAGGCAGTGGAGGCCTGCAGGTCAAACATACATGGATGACATTGCCATTTTCTGCTCGGCTCCGCTGTCACTACGCAGACTCGCGAGCATCTGACCCCAGTTCGAACTGGCCTCAGGAGCCAAGGTAAATTGAACTCGGAGCGAGGCCATGTTCTTTGGAAACTGGGCCGTCCGATCCTTCATTTTGTTCACCGTCACAACAGATTACCTGAAGATGCTGGGAATATGGCTCGGAGGGTCTGGGCTGTGCACAAAATCTTGGGAGGAGTGCACCTTCAAAGTGAAGCATTAATTAATCCTTTGGGAGCACCGCTCCCCCTCCATTATGGATAAAAACCTGGTCATCAGCTGTGAGGCACTCTGTTGTTGTACGTAGTACAGGCCTGGCCCATCCCAGAAAACTGTGCTGTTTCAGTCACTGAAGCCATCTTCCATTTAATCTGGAAGCCTAAGATAGGCCAGGTCTGCAGGGTCTCCATGTGCAAAGCTTTGGATGGGTGCGGGGGTTGGAGGACCCAATGTTGCCATCATGCTGATGGCAACCTTTGTGTGCAGCTGCATCAAGCTTTGCGTGGACCCTCGGTACGTGGACACCAAGTGTCACTTGGTACTAGGGTTCTAAATGACCCTAGTGTTGTAAAGGATGGGACTGGCCTCGCTACCGCAGAACGCTGCAAATAATTGCACCGTTCTATAACATCTGTCATTTGTAGAGAAATTTACAATGAAAAACACCTTTGACCAAAAGTCCATCAGGAAGTGGTCAGCATTTAATATCCTCGAAACCTTGAGGAAAAAGGAGAGGGTGGCTCCTTTGCGTGGTCTGCTGAACATTTTGTCAAAGTCATTCGGTAGAATGCATCATCACCAGAACTTTCCAATAAGCACCAAGACATCGCTCGGCAGGTGATGAGAAGGGCACTACCTGTGAGATCCTGGATGTACGCCCGGTCAGCCTGCACTATCGAATGCTACCCTTGAAGAGGCTGCAGGGAGGGTTGAGATTGTCACACATCTCCTTCTGAAATGTACCTTTGCAAAGGAAGTCTGGAGAAAGATGCAGCGGTTTTTGTCAAGGTAAGTCCTGAGCGGCGCTGTGACACAGAACTCTGTACTCTACGGTCTGTTCCCTGAGAGACACACTGCGACAAACATTGGCCGCGCCTGAAGGACCATCAGCTCTGTGAAAGACTCTCTTTGGTCTGCCTGAACCTTGTGGGCCTTCTAGAATAAGCAGTTGACCCTGATCAAGTATTGCAGACTGGCACATTGCCAGGCCCAGGACTACATGCTGAGGGACGCACTAAAGCTTGGGGCAGCTGCCGCTAAGGCACAGTGGGGAAAGACCACTGTCTAAGGTCTTTCTGCTGAAGGTAATTGGGATCCATTCAGTTATCGGACTCTCTTAGCACCTCAAATTAATGTAAATATTAGTTTTGGGCAAGAGAGGTCTTTGGGTTTTTTCAGGATAGTTAAAATTCAGCGTTTGTTTGTTTGCCTGATTTGGTACTGTTCTGAACTGAACTGCTTTTGTGTCAATGTATATATACAAAGATTTTAATGAATAAAGCATATTTTTGATGTTAAAAAGGCAAGGACACCGCCCCTGTACCACAAGCTTGCTAAATTCTATCGAAGACTTTGGCTTTAATGATGGCTTAAATGATGGCTATTCTGCCTGCATATTGTGTCAATTTTTTTTAATTTCAAAGTAAAACTGCTTGTAGCCCTTCCCAAGGTGGGAGCTAATCATTACTCATGGAACTTTTGGATTCTTGCCAAAATTTAAATGATATCAATTTTCCCCTCCCACCATGTACATTGAATTCTTGGCATGTACAGCTCGCACCACTACAGATGATGATTTATGCCAACATTTATGTGCATTTTGACCGGGACTGCATACTTCCTTTCACATAAGTTGCTAAAAGGGATTTCTGACGCCATATTCTGACCTGGGGAGGTAATGGCCTGTGGTATTATTGCTGGACTGTTAATCGAGAACCAGATAATTTTCTGTGGAATAAAAACCAAAAGAACTGTGCATGCTGTAAATCAGGAACAAAAACAGAAGTTGCTGGAAACACTCGGCATGTCTGGCAGCATCTGTGAAGGAAAAAACAGAGTTAACCTTTTGGGTCCAGTGACCCTTCCCTTTTTTTTCTTCACAGATGCTGCCAGACCCACTAATTTTCTGCGGACCTGGGTTTCCTGGAATCCATTTTTTAAAAAGTCTGGAGTCTGATGACCATAAAACTATTGTTAATTGTCATAAAAACCCACCTGGTCCACTAGGTCCTTTCGGAAAGAAAATTGCTGGTCTGGTCTGGCCTACATATGACTCCAGATCCACAGCAATGTGATTGACTCTTAACTCCATAGAATTTAGAGGGTTAAGGGTGACATGTTGGAAGTCTTCAAGATATTGACAGGAAAAGACAGGGTAGATAAAGATAAACTACATCCACTGTGTGGGGAATTCTAGAACTAGGGAGTGTGCTCTGAGAATTATGACCAGACTGTTCACTTCTACACAAAAAGGATTGTAGATGTTTGGAACTCTCTTCTGTGAATGGTTGCAGTGGATGCTGGATCAGTTGTTAATTTTAGTGAGATTGTTTAACAAAAAATTATCTAAGGTATTAAGTGATATGGGCCAAAGGCATTAGGGTACAGATCAGCCATGATCTCTTTGAATGGTGCAACACACTCAAGAGGCTGAATGACTTAATCGAGTTACTATGATAATTATCCTCTGGGCAGTTATATTTTTGTACTCAACAGGCTGAATGACCTAATCCAGTTCCTATATTTTTGTACTCATTGTGGACTACCAAATGACGACAGTCAGATGAGGTACAGTCTGATCAGGGTTCTAACTCAATGTCTGAAGCTTTCCAGGAAATCATCAGTTTGAGATTAAAATAATTGAAATCAATTGTGTATCATCTGCAAACATAGGCAGCTAATGTGGTATACTATATCCGCTGTTCCCGTTGTGGCCTCCTCTACATCTTGGAAACCAAGCGGAGGCTTGGGGACCGCTTTGCGGAACATTTACGCTCGGTTCGTACTAAACAACTGCACCTCCCAGTCGCGAACCATTTCAACTCCCCCTCCCATTCCTCAGACAACATGTCCATCCTGGGCCTCCTGCAGTGCCACAACGATGCCACCCGAAGTTGCAGGAACAGTACCTCATATTTCGCTTGGGAACCCTGCAGCCCAATGGTATCAATGTGGACTTCACAAGCTTCAAAATCTCCCCTCCACCAACCGCATTCCAAAACCAGCCCAGCTTGTCCCTGCCTCCCTAACCTGTCCTTCCTCCCACCTCAAGCCCCACTCCCATCTCCTACCTACTAGCCTCATCCCGCGCCCTTGACCTGTCCATCCTCCCTGGACTGACCTATCTCTTCCCTAACTCCCCACCTACACTCACCTTTACTGGCTCCATCCCCGCCTCTTTGACCTGTCTGTCTCCTCTCCACCTATCTTCTCCTTTATCCATCTTCTATCCACCTCCCCCTCCCTCCCTATTTATTTCAGAACCCCCTTCCCCTCCCCCATTTCTGAAGAAGGGTCTAGGCCCAAAATGTCAGCCTTTCTGCTCCTCTGATGCTGCTTGGCTTGCTGTGTTCATCCAGCTCTACAACTTGTTATCTCAGCTTTGGAGAGATACTGGGAGCATAAGTCTAAATTTTTGAGGTTATGGTGATCAAAGAATGGGGGAAATGCTACAGAGAAAGAAATTAATGTAGGAAATGATACATAGCAAATGACAGGAAGGGACAGAGAATGCAGACCTAAGAGCAAATCAGCAGATAACATGAGAGGTTATGAAAATTAAAAAAATGACAAAACTTAAGGTATGCATGTAACATTTGAAACAAAGACGATGAACTAGTAGTACACATTTGGAGTTGAGATAACTGCAATCTAGTGGCCATAACCAAGACGTGGCTGTAGGCTGACCCAGATTGGAATGTGAATATTGAAGGGAATGTTACATTTAGGGAGGACAGGCAGCAACGAAAGAGTGTTAATTAAAGACACTATTAGCACAATAGAGAGGGATTACCTAAAATTCAGGAAACAAGGACATAGAAATAGTATTGGGTAGCGATAAGGAATTGTAAAGGCAAGAGGTCACTTCTGGGAGTTGTGCACAGGGCCCCTAACACTAACCATATAGTAGGGAAGGGTATCAATGAAGAAATAATTGGAGCTGGTCAAAAGGGTGCAACAACTATCACTGGAGATTTTAACCTCCAATAAAGACTGGAAAAATCAGAAGAAAAAGTAGTCTAGATGAGGAACTCATTGAATGTTTTCAGGGTAGTTTCTTAGATCAGCATTTTATGGCACCAACCAGAGAGTAGGCTATACTAAGCCTGATTTTGAACAACAGAATAAGTTTAATTACTGATCTCTGTGAAAGCACCCTCCGTGGCAATCACCATAATATGCATTTGGTTCAGAGGAGAAAACTATGGGTCCAAGACTACTTTTTTCATTTAAACAAGGACAAATATGAGGGTAAGAGAGCAGAGCTTGCAAAAGTGGACTGGAAGTCAGATATGGGATGGGTCAGTAGAGATGCAGTGGCAAATATTTAAGGGGATATTTCAGAAAGCGCAAGATAGATACTTTCCAACAAATAAGAATACTAGGGATGGAGTCACCTACCGTACTTAACCAAAAAAGGTCAAAGCTAGTATCAAACTCAAATAAAAGACATAATTGTGCAAAGATAAGTAGTGGTCAGACGATTGGAAAGAATATAAACAGCAAAGAACCAGTAAAAGATTAATAAAGAAGGGAAATTAGAATATGAGAGAAAGTTCATCAAAAATATTAAAAACAGTAAAGTTTTTCTTCAGATTTTTTTTAAAAAGGTGACTTTAAGTTTGTTTTTCTGTAGAAATCAGCCTGGGGAATTTGTGATAGAAGATGAAAAATGTCAGATGAATTGAATAAATATTTTTGTCACTCTTCAGTAGAGAGTTTACAAGTAGAATGTTGGAAACAGCTGTAAATCAGGAATTGAAAGGGAGGGAGAAAGTAAAGAAAATTTATAATTGTCAGGGAAGCTGTACTGAGCAAATTGTTGGGACTGCGACTTGATAAGTGTCCTGGTCCTAGTAGCTAGTGAGATAGTTAATGTGTTGGTTTAATTTTCCAATTCATTACATTTGGGCAAAGTTTCTTTATATTGGAAAATAGCTAATGTAACTCTTTTGTACAGAAATGGAGAGAAGCAGAAGATCGGAAACTACAAACACGTAGCTTAACGTCCATCGGGAAAATGTTAGAAGTGGTCATTAAAGACATTGTAACAAGACAGTGGGATAGGTTCAAGGTAATCAGCCTGAGGCAACATTTTTTTGGGAGGGAAATCACGTTAAACTAATTTATTGGAGTTCTGTAAAGTAGCTACCTGTGCGATGTATTGTGCTTGAATTTCCAGAAAACATTTGATATGGTGATACATCAAAGATTATTCCAGAAAATAAAAGCTCATGGTATAGTAGGTAACATATTGGCAGGGCTAGAAGATAGGCAGGCTAACAGAGTGTAGGAAAGAATAGATTTTTTTTCAGGCTGCAGGATGTCAAGATTCATGTGCCACCCATCAGTGCTGGAGTCTCAACTCTTAGCAGTTTTGAAGACATGATTTGAATGAAGGAACTGAGGTTTGACAGTTAAATTTACTAATGACAGTTTGGAAATTGAGTTGTGAGGAGGATTTAAGAGACTAGTGTGTATATTCAGATGTTTAGAAAACTGGTTCATAGGCATAAACAAGAGTAGGAAACATGGCTATTTTTCCGAGTGGGAGGCAGTGACCAGGGTGATGCTTAAAGGATCTGTGCTAGAATGCAACTTTCACAATAAGTATTAATTATGTGAATGATGCAACTGAAAATAATATCTCCAAATTTGCAAATGACACAGATTTGGGTAGGAGGGTGAACTGTGAGGAGGCATACAGAGATGCTTCAATGTGATTTGAACAAACTGAGTGGGCGAGCAAATGCATAGCAGATGGAGTATAATGTGGATAAATATGAGGTTATCCACTTCGGTAATAAAAACAGGAAGGTGGATTATTATCTGAAATTAACTGAAAATTCTGCAAATAAAGTATTTGGAGAACGCTGAGTAGTTACGTGAGATCGATGTTTATAATAGAGAAGAAAACAACGTACTAGATATTTCCATTAAACTAATTTTGAATTAAGAGTAGAGACTGCGAAACAAATGTAAGCAAAATAAAATTAATCATGAAAATAATGGCACTGAAAGGTCACCAGGACAGAATGCTTTCAGTCCAGGGTTTCAAGGAAGCAGTTGAGATTTCTTGTATTCAAGTTTTGGATGTAAGTGTCACTGCTGATGTTAGCACTCATTGCTCACCCTCATTTGTTCTTGGGGAGATGACGATGAGCTGCTTTCTTGAACTGCTGCAGTCCATGTGATATAGGCGTATACAGATTGTTTTAAAAGAGGAAGTTCCAGTTTTTGGACCCACTGGTGACTGATTAGTCTGTACGTTTGCAAGTCAGGATGTGAGACTTTGGGAGAGAGCTTGCACATGCGTAAGACAATATGAAATGGACCAGGCATAGGCCATTTGGTCCCTTCAAAGCAGACTCCGAGATACACAACAATGCAGAATCGCCGAGCAAGACTGATAGTAAACTTCCATACGCAGAAAGATGGCCTCCAGCATGATCTTGAGTTCATGTCGCACTACAGGTGATCCCATCACACTGCTCTGTATCTGCAAAATCTTCCTTACTTCCCTGTTTTGACAGCATCACCTTGTTAAATTGTTATGATCTCTTGACTTTAATGAGTTGGTACAGTTTTGAATGACTTATTTCACTCTCCCACACACACGCACACGTACACACACACAATCTCTCTTCACACGTACACACACACAACCTCTCTTCACGCGCACACGCACGCACACACACAATTTCATTTCATCCAAGATATTTGTTTATTTACGTATACTTTCTATTTTTTCAGAAAAAACACACAATTTGTAGTCACAATCAGTCAGTGTGTCATCTTAAAATTCCTGTTTTCAGAATAAAACCAGTCTGATTCTAGTTTAATACTCTGAGACAGATTCTGAACAAGGCCTAACACCTACAATTCAGTGTCTGAACTGAGATGTCACCTTTTATATATTCCTATGCCTCTGCCTGATTGTCATGACAACACATCACTGATATTGACTTCATATACACTTTACACACTGTCTAACACTCTTGGTCACCTGCAGAGACTTGATATTTGACGCTTCACTCACACCGGTTGGATAATCTTTTGATCTCTCTGCCTATAAACTCTGTATATGTGTGCTGTCCTCTCTTACTGCACATGATGAAGGGGCTGCACTTTGAAAGCTTGTGTGATTTCCAATAAAAACCAAAAGAACTGTGTATGCTGTAAATCAGGAGCAAAAACAAAGTTGCTGGAAAAGCTCAGCAGGTCTGGCAGCATCTGTGAAGGAGAAAATAGAGTTAACGTTTCGGTGGGTGGGGTAGGGAGTAAACAATAGGATAGACCCCAAAGGGGTTTACTCCCTACCTCACCTACCTCACCCACCTCCCTATTTTCTGCATATAAACTGACGTTTTCCCAGCCGCCATCAGTTCTGAGGAAGGGTCACCGGACTCGAAACGTAACTCTGTTTTCTCCTTCACAGATGCTGCCAGACCTGCTGAGCTTTTCCAGCAACTTTGGTTTCCTATAACCCTGAACTATAAACTTGTACTATAACTTGATGTCTTGTGGCTTCTGACTTTGTCCACCTCAGTCCAACACCGGCATCTCCTCACAACAGACAAGACAAAAGAATCATTCCACATCAGCCTCGAAGTATCGTTATCCCACTGAAGAAAGTATTTCTCCGGTAGATAGCAAGAACTACAGATGCTGGACTCCGAGTCGAGCCGGTGTGGAGCTGGAGGAACACAACAGGTTAGGTAGCATCAGAGGATCAGGGAAGACGACGTTTTGGGTTGGCAAGAAGGGTCCCGACCCAACTTTCCTGCTTCTCTGATACTACCTGACCGCACTATGTTGACTGTTTCTCAGGCATTGCCTCATAGCCGACCTGATGATAACCAAGTTACCTGAGTCACAGAGTGCCCACAGCATCTAGTCCACCCTAAAACCCTCCACAGTCAGCAGCAGTGTGGAGACCCTCAGCCTCTTGACCAGGAAACTCCAAGACCAGCTCAGTGAGAATAAGCAGGAAATTCAGGATCTCCTAGATCAAAAATGTGAGGTATTCCTGAACAGACAGCTTCACCGTAACTTAAGCTAAAAGAAACAAGCAGACGCACAACTGAAGGTCGATGTGTAACAAAGAACGTGTGACCTAAAGAATAGATGGTGGGTGGCGTAAGTCAGTAGCACAGTCAGCAACTCACTGACAGCCACAATGTGCGTGGCTTCTTCAGCACAATCAAAGCCATCTACAGCCCAAGTACCCAGGGAGTGACCCTACTGAGAGCCAAAAACAGAGCATCACTTATCAAAGATCGAGAGATAGTCATCACTCGCTGGAGAGAGAACTTCGAGGGCCTCCACCACCAATTTGGCAGCCTTCGACACAAGTGCTCCTGACACCATCCCACAACACACTACCCATCGCCATCTCAGCAAGCCTCAAACCCATCATGAAGGCAAAAAAACCTCCGACAGCTGAACAACAACAAGGCCACCACCACAGATGGAATCCCTGGTAAAGGATTAAAATATGGTGGAGAGGTATTCTTGACTTGAATCCATGACCTCACCACCCTGGAATGAAGGGAGCATGCTGGGAGATCTCAGAGATGCCATAATTGTAACAATCTTCAAGAAAGGAGACGGGTCCAACCGCACAGAGATTTCCCCACTGTCCGCCATGTAAAAGGCCATCGCAAAAATCTTCCTTAGTTGTCTCCTCCCAATGTTGCTGAGTTCCTCCCTAAATCTCAATGTAGCTTCTGCCCGTTGAGATTCAGCATGGGCAGGATTTTCAATGTGTGACAAATCCAAGCATAATGCAGGGAACGATAGCAAACTCTGTATATTCCTTCTTCAATCTCACAAAAGCTTTCGACCCTGTCAACGGTGAGGGATTGCGGAATATCTTCCAAAAAATTTGGATGCCACAAAATTCTTTCACCATTCTCCACCTGCTTCTCAATGACATCCAAGGGACTTCACCAGCACATTCGTCACATGCATGAGCAGTATGTGACAGACAGAGCGAAGAAATTCTACAACCAACAAATTAGATGTAAGCCCTGCAGACCTGTCCTATCTAGTTGTGAATGATGCTGAAAAATTAAACAATTTATTGCAGGAGGAAGGTCCATATATATCTCCCCAGTAATCAACAATGAGGGAGCCCAATACGTCAATGCAAAGGTAAGGCTAAACCGATTCATCTAAATCTTCAGACAGAAATGCTGATGGGTTGATCCATTTTGGCCTCCTCTCGTGATTGGTGCCTTGACAACATTGCAGCAATGGGACAGATGGCATGTGCTCCAGAACATTCTACACCCCTAGTCAAGCAGTTCCTGCTGAGCTACAATACTGGCATCTACCTGAGAGAGTGGAAATTGTCCCAGAATGTGTTTTGTATAAAATGCAGAACAAAGCCAATGTGGTGAATTCCCACCCCATCAATATGTTCTCGATCATGAAAATGTAAAGGAAAGTTCCATCAACAGCATTATGAAACAGCGCCTGCTTAAGAATAACCTGATCAGTTATGCATAGTTTGGGTTTCACCAGGGCCACTCAGTTCCTGACCTCATTACAGCCTTGGTTCAAACATGGACAGAAAGAGCCGAATTCCAGAGGTACACTGAGTCTGAGTATGCTTAAATGCATCAAGGCTGCATTTGGCCTAGTGTGGCTTCAAGGAGCCTGAGCAAGACTGGATTCAGTGGGATTCGGGGGAATCTCTCCGCTGTTTGGAGTCATCTCAGGCAGAAAGGAAGAAAGTTGTTGTTGCTGGAGGTCAGTCATCACAGCTGCAGGACATCTCTGCATAAGTTCCTCAAGGAAGTGTCTTAGGGCTAACCATCTTTAGTAGTTTCTTCAATGGACTTCCCTCCATCACAGGGTCAGACATGGGGATGTTAGCTAATGATTACACAGTGGTCAGCAGCATTTGTGACTGCTCAGATACTGAAGCACTTATTATCCAAGTGCATAAAACCTGGACAATATCCAGGCTTGGGATGAAAAGTGTCAAATAGCATTCACGCCACTTAAATACCAGACAATGATCATCTCTAACAGTAGACATCAAACCATCATCCTTTGCAATCCCTAGGGGGAGGTGATGGCCTAGTGATATTATCACTGGACTGTTAATCCAGAGACCCAGACAACGTTCTGGGGACCCAGGTTTGAATCCCGCCACAGCAGATGGTGGATTTGAATTCAATAAATACCTGGAATTAAGAATCTAACGATGACCGTGAATCCATTGTCGATTATTAGAAAAAACCCATCTGGTTCACTAATGTCCTCTAGGGAAGGAAACTGCCATCCTTACCTGGTCTGGCCTACATGTGACTCCAGACCCACAGCAATGTGGTTCATTCTTAAGTACCCTCTGGGCAATTAGGGATGGGCAATAAATGCAGCCTAGCGAGCAACGCTCTCATTCCATAAACGAATAAAGAAAAAAAATTCAGTGGGGTTACCATTGCTGAATCCTCAACTAGCAACATCATGGGGTTATCATTGACCCGAAACTGAACTGGACTAACCATATAAATACAGTGGTAACAAAGCAAGTCAATAGCTTGGAATTCTGCAACAAATAACTCGCTTCCTGACTTCACAAAGTCTATCTACCATCTGCAAGGCATAAGTCAGGAATGTGTTGGAATGCTCCCCATTTGCCTAGATGAGTGAAGCTCCAACAGCACTCGAAGTGTGATGCCATCTGGGATAAAACAGTCCATTTGATTGCCACCACATCCATTTTATTTTCACTGCTGACTCTCTGGCAGCAGTATGTGCCACCTATTAGATGTGTTGCAGGAACTCATCAAAGATCCTTGGGCAGAACCTTCCAAACCCCAAATCATCACGAAGGACAAGAGTAGAAAATACATGGGATCACCATACATTGCAAGTTCCTCCAACCCAATCACTATAACGAATTGGAAATATATGGCCGTTCCTTAAGTATCTCTGCTTCACATTCCTCCATAACAGTATTGCAAGTCTGTGTACAACACAAGGACAGCAACAGCTCAAGAAAGCAGCTCACCAACACATTCTCAACAGTCACTAGGGATTAGCAATAAATGTCAACCAAGACGACAGTGCCCATGAATGGTTTAGAATTCGTTAACAATTTTGTCCAGTCATGGTTAATGGTGGACACTGGGTTTTAGTTTTTGTGAGTGTAGACTGGTTGGGTGCAGTCAGTACATTGCTTTTTGTGAAGAGCTGAAGCGATTTGCTGTTTGGAACAGTCTGTCAGTCTTTCAAATGCATGGCCTACAGACATAGCATCACACAGACACTGACATTCATATATCAGACTTTTCACATTGGAGATAGATAGAAGCAATTGAAAATTGTATTTGTATTTGTACTGAATAACAGTTGGAAACAGAGTTAAATTATTGTCATGAAAACGATTAGGTGTTTGTATTCAAGGGAAAAATAATTGGATGTTTTCAAAGTTCTTGGGCTAAATAATAATTTGATTCTGGGTGCAATAACCATACTCAACTTATGTGCACATGTTTTCATTAGATTTCTGTCTTAAAATTTAACTGAACAAATGGGTGGAATTGTTTACTGGACAATTAAGTGGCTGTGATCAAAGGATTTATGATCTTCAACAATGTGACTTTGCTGTTAATGGTCAATACAATATTGAAAACATCTGCATAAAATTTGTATCTCAAGTCACATACAAGGATGGTAGTTGGGATCATGAAGGCCATCAGTGTAGATGCACAATTCTTTTTCGGACACTGGTATTGTGGAGCTGCCAGGAGCTGGATATGTTTCATGCAGGATTCAATGCAAGAAGCCATATGCTGCAGTATTCCATCACCTTTGTAACACTTTCATTAAGGATTTGGTCCAGGGTGCAGAATTACAGAGATAACATAGCATACTAGATGTCATCAACATCGTTGAACTTGTGAGACGTGGTCATTGGCAGGTCATTTGTATAAATGGTGAAAATTGCCATAAGTCTTGTGCTAGTCCATTGGCCAATCCTCTTGATGCACGTCTCTAAACTGACTGTTGTGAGGAAATGTTTGAATAACTGTCCAGATTCAGTTTGGAAGCTGTCTGGACAGATTTAGGAGCTGTTCACTCTTTAGTAGGGGTGCCACTGTGGTCCAGCAAGACAGCATTTGGAATCAGGCCTTTTCAATGGTATTTTTGATGTATATGGTCGTACTAAGGTAGTGTGTTTACCAATCTGAACAGAAATCAGCTGAGCAATAATCAGCTGGTTACTATAGATACTAAGTTGAGCAATAATTACATGTGTACTTTGATTATTGAAGTGAACAATAATTAAATAATCTTCAACTGAAAAAACAATTTAGCTTGGTTTGACTTTTAAGATTCAAGGAAATAAAGAGGTATTAACTCTTAATTGTATAAAACTTAAAACTGACCTGCCGTACATTTCTTACAGACCAGCAACAATCAAACTAGTCACCCTCATGGAATCCCACTTTACAGACAATCTTCCAAACAACACTATGATCATCTCAGGGTAGGTCCTGTCCCACTGGCAGGGCAGAACCAGCAGAGATAACAGCTCGGTGGGATACAGTCAAGTGGAGGGGGGCACTCCGGAAGTGTTTAGCATTGTGCTGGATACCATGAAGGTCATGGCATCAGATTAAACATGAGCACGGAAGTATTCTGCTGATTGTGAATTACCACATCCCTCGACTTTCTCTACTTGAACACAACGTTGAAGGTGGAAAGGACGAGAATGAACTGTGTGTGGGAGGCTTCAGTGTCTATCACCAAGAGAGGCTCAGCAGTACCACCTGCTGACTGAGGTGGGCCAGTCCAAAAGGCATAGCTGCTGGACTGGGGTCACAGCAAGGGATGAGGGAATCAACAAATGGGAAAAAAGACGCCATTGACTGCGTTGTCACCAATCTGCCTGCCACACATTTTATAGACCTTCCATCATATTGTGTGGCACTATCTCTGTGCTAAGTAGGACAGACTTCGAACAGATCTAGCAACTTATGACTAGGTGTCCATGTGGTACAGTGGGCCATCAGCTGCAGCAGAATTGTACAATTCACAATCTGCCCAACATCTCTGACTGGCAGGTTTGCGTTATCAGGAGAAGCTGGATAAGCTAGGGCTTTTTTCCCCTGGAACACTGGAGGCTGAAGAGATGTCCTGATAGATATTCATAAAATTATGAGGGGCACGGATAGCGTAAATAGCCAAGGTCTTTTTCCTCAGGTACAGGAGTCCAAAACTAGAGGCCATAGGTTTAAGGTGAGAGGTAAAGAATTAAAAGGGTCCCGAGCAGCAACTTTTTCAGGCAGAAAGTGGTGTATGTGTTTAATGAGCTGCCAGAGGAATTGGCGGATGTAGGTACAATTACAACATTGAAGAGACATCAGGATGGGCATATGAATAGGAAGGGGTTAGAGGGATATGGGCCAAATGCTGGCAAATAGGACTTGGTCAGACTGGAATAATCTGGTCAGCATGGACGAGTTGGATGAAGGGTCTGTTTCCGTGATTTATAACTCCCTGACTGTATGTCACCCAGTCCACCATCACTATCAAGCCAGAGGTTCTACCCTGGTTCAATGAAGGGCACAAAAGGGCATGCAAACAGCTGCACTGAATACCAGTATATGAGGTGACAAACTGGTGAAGCTATAAAACAGGACTACTTGTGTACACAATCAGTGATTGACAGAGCTAATCGATCTCATAATTGACAAAACTCTGTTTTGCCCCAATAATGATGCCAGATCTGCTGTGTTCTGCCAGTAATTTCTGTTTTGTCATCAGATCTAAGCTCTGCAGCCTTGCCACATTTAGTAATAAAAGATGGTGGACCACTAAACAAACCACTGGATGAGGAGGCTGCCCTCCAACAAATAAATCCTCAGTTATGGGGAGCCCAGCACATCAGTGCAGAAAATAAGGCTGAAGTATTTGCAACAATCTTCAACCAAAAACTCCGAGGAGTTGATCCGTTTTCAGCCTCCTCCTGAGGTTCACACGTTCACAGATGGCAGTCTCCAGCCAGTTCAATGCACTCCACCTGACACTACAGAATGACTGGAGGCACTGGCTACTGTAAAGGTTGTGGTTTCTGACAACACCAGTCTCTTAAAAAATTGTCACATGCCAAGCTGAGATGTTCCAGTACAGCTACAGCACTGCCATCTATCCAAAATGTGAAACATTATCCAGACATGTTCTCCACATAAAAATGAAGGCAATTCTAGCATGGCCAATTGATGAGTTATCTGTCCATTTTCGAAAATGAAAATTTGATGGAAAGTGTCATCAACAGTGCTATCAAGCAACGCCTGGTCAGTAATAACCTGCTCACTAATGCCCAGTCTGGGCCATTTAGCTGATTATACCCTTGGTTCAAAAAAGTTCAACTCCAGAGCAGAAGTGAAAGTAACTACCCTTCACATAAAGACAGTATTTGACAAAGTGTGACATTAGGAGCCCAAGTAAAATTACAGTCGATGAAAGTTCCTAGAAAACTCCCTGCTGGTTATAGTAATAGCTAGCAAGAAGGAAGATGGTTGTCTTCATCTGTGTCATCAATCTCACCTCCAGGACATCTCTACAGGAGTTCTTCAGGGAATATTCTAGGGTCAACCATCTTCAGCTGCTTCATCAATGAACTTCCCTCTTACATAACGTCAGAAGTGGAAATGGCCATGAATGACTGCACAATGTTCAGCACCATTCCCAAACCTTCAGATACTGAAGCAGTCCAGGTCCAAATGCAGCAAGACCTGACAACACCAGGCTTGGTCTCTCAAGTGACAAGTAACACTTGCACCAGACAAGTGCCAGTCAAGAGCATCGCCGAGAAGTGAGAATCTCATCATTGCTCCTTGACCTTCAATGGCATTGCCATTTCTCATTTCCAACACTAACATCTTGTGGGTTATCGTTGAGAAGAAACTGAACTGAACTCACCAAATAAACAGTGTGGCTCCAAAAGCAGGGCAGGGACTAAGTCTCCTCCAGCAAATAACTCGTCTTGTGCCTCCCAGAAATCTGTTCACCATCTGTGCAATGGAATACTCTGCTTGCCTGGATGTATGCAGCTTCAGGAACACTCAAGAATCTCAACACCATACAGGGCAAATCAGCTCGCTTGATTGTCAAGCCATCCACAAATATCCACCCCTGCACCACTGGTGCACAGGAGCAGCAGAGTGGACCATCTACAAGATGCACAGCACAAATTTACCAAGGCTGTAAAGAAAGTACATTCCAACACATGGCAACTAACAAATAGAAGGGCAGCGGCAGCAGATGAAATATGACATGGAACCATGGATCAAACCTGGTTAAATGAAGAGTGCAGGAGGGTGTTAACCAGGTATATTTGAAAGGAAGGTAACAACCTGGTGAAGCTAGAACACAGAAATACTTGCATTCCAGAAAGCCTAAGAAGCAACAGATAGACAGGGCTAAGTGACTGTACAACCTATGGATCAGACATAAGCTCTGCAGCCCTGCCCCTCCATTGTGAATGGTGATGGACAATTTAACAAATTATTGTTTTCACTTGAATGCTGAGGCTGAGGGGGAGCCTGATAGATGTTTACAAAATTATGACAGGCATGGATAGAATGGATAGTTTGAATCTTGAATCATAGAAATGTCAATTACTAGGTGGTGTAAGCTTAAGGTGTTATCAATAAGACCAGACCAAAAAATATGGTAAGGAGATTTAATTTGATTTGATTTATAATTGTCGCATGTACTGCAATACAGTGAAAAGTATTGTTTTGCATATTATCCAGTAGAACTCATACTATACGTAAGTACATCAGGTTAATATAGTGTTACAGCGACAGAGAAAGTGCAGAGAAAGATCAACACTAAGATAAGATAGGTTCATTCATAAGTCTGATGACAGCAGGGAAGAAGCTGTTCTTGTATCTGTTGGAACAAGGTGTAGAGCTGGATGAACACAGCAGGCCAAGCAGCATCAGAGGAGCAGGAAAGCTGACAGCTCTCTGACACCTCCTCCTACCGCCCCCTTGCTCATGACCCCACCCCCGACCACTGAAACCTCATCTCCCAAACCATCCACAACCTCATCACTTCAGGTGACCTCCCACCCACAGCCTCCAATCTCATCGTTCCCCAATGCCCCACCGCCAGTTTCTATCTCCTTCCCAAAATCCACAAATCTGACTGCCCTGGTCAACCCTTGTCTCTGCCTGGTCCTGTCCCACCAAACTTATCTCCACTTATCTCGACTCCATTTTCTCCCCCTTGGTCCAGGAACTCCTCACCTACATCCGTGACACCACCCACGCCCTCCACCTCCCCCAAATCTTCCGATTCCCTGGTCCCCAACACCTCATCTTTACCATGGACGTCCAGTCCCTATACACTTGCATTCCCCATGCAGATGGCCTAAAGGCCCTCCGCTTCTTCCTATCCTGCAGGCCCAACCAGGCCCCCTCTACTGATACTCTCATCCGCTTAGCTGAACTCGTCCTCACCCTTAACAGCTTCTCCTTCAATTCCTCCCAATTTCTACAGACAAAGGGGGTGGCCATGGGTACCCTCATGGGGCCAAGCAATGCCTGCCTCTTTGTAGGATACATGGAACAATCCCTCTTCTGAAGCTACACTAGCCCTATCCCCCACCTCTTCCTCTGTTAAATCGATGACTGTATCGGCGCCGCCTTGTGCTCCCACGAGGAGCTCGAACAGTACATCCACTTCAGTAACACCTTCCACCCCAACCTTAAGTTCACCTGGACCATTTCCGATACCTCTCTCTCCTTCCTGGACCTCTCTGTTGCCATTTCTGGCAACAACCTGGAAACCGATATCCATTTCAAGCCTACCGACTCCCACAGCTACCTAGAATACACCTCCTCTCACCCACCTTTCTGCAAAAATGCCATCCCCTATTCCCAATTCCTTCGCCAGCGCCGCATCTGCTCCCGAGGTGAGGCATTCCACTCCCGGACCTCCCAGATGTTCTCGTTTTTCAAAAACCACAACTTCCCCTCCACAGTGGTCGAACATGCCCTCAACCATGTCTCTCGCATTTCCTGCAACTCATCCCTCACACCCCCTCCCTGCAATAACAACCAAAACAGAATCCCCCTTGTCCTCACGTACCACCCCACCAACCTCCGGATCCAACGCATCATCCTCCGGCATTCCGCCATCTGCAATCCGACCCCACTACCAAAGACATTTTTCCCTCCCCACCCTTATCTGCTTTCCAGAGGGACCACTCTCTCCGTGATTCCCTTGTCTGCTCCACACTCCCCACCAGCCCCACCACCCCCGGCACTTTTCCCTGCAACCGTAGGAAGTGCTACACCTCCCCCCTCACCCCAATCCCAGGTCCCAAGAAGACCTTCCACATCAAACAGATGTTCACCTGCACATCTGCTAAAGTGGTATACTGTGTCTGCTGTTCCCGATGTGGCCTCCTCTACATCGGGGAAACCAGGCGGAGGCTTGGGGACCGCTTTGTGGAACACCTACGCTCGGTTCGCGATAAACGACTGCACCTCCCAGTCGCCAACCATTTCAACTCCCCCTCCCAGTCCTTGGATGACATGTCCATCTGGGCCTCCTGCAGTGCCACAGCGATGCCACCCGAAGGTTGTAGGAACAGCATCTCATATTTTGCTTGGGAACCCTGCAGCCCAATGGTATCAAGGACAACAAGGTGCAGGGCTGGATGAACACAGCAGGCCAAGCAGCATCATAGGAGCAGAGAGGCTGACGTTTCGGGCCTAGACCCTTCATCAGAAAAGGGGGAGGGGAAGGGGGTTTTGAAATAAATAGGGAGAGAGTGGGAGGCGGATAGAAGAGGGATAGAGGAGAGGATAGGTGGAGAGGAAACAAACAGGTCGAAGAGGCGGGGATGGAGCCAGTAAAGGTGAGTGTAGGCAGGGAGTTAGGAAGGGGATAGGTCAGTCCAGGGAGGACGGACAGGTCAAGGGGGCGGGATGAGGTTGGTCGGTAGGAGATGGAGGTGTGGCTTGAGGTGGGAGGAGGGGATAGGTGGGAGGAAGAACAGGTTAGGGAGGCAGGGACGAGCTGGACTGGTTTTGGGATGCGGTAGGCGGAGGGGAGATTTTGAAACTTGTGACATCAGTAAAGGGCTCACCTTTGTCCCCCTCCACCCACAGATCAACGAATACCACTCACGCTTGGACATAGAGCAGTTTTTCCGCCGCCTCCGCCTCCACGCTTACTTCTTTAACCGTGAACCTAACCCTCCCTCTACTGACCCCTTCTCCTGCTTCCAAAACACCCCCTCCTCCTGGACACCACCCCAAGGCCTCCTACCCTCCCTCGACCTCTTCATCTCCAACTGCCGTTGAGACATCAATCGCCTCAACCTCTCCACCCCTCTCACCCACTCCAACCTCTCCCCTACAGAACGTGCAGCCCTCCGCTCCCTCCGCTCCAATCCCAACTTCACCATAAAACCCGCGGACAAGGGAGGTGCAGTTGTAGTATGGCGCACTGACCTCTACATCGCCGAGGCCAGACGCCAACTCTCCTGATCATGACCCCACCCCTGAGCACCAAACCATCATCTCCCAAACCATCCACAACCTCATCACCTCAGGTGACCTCCCATCCACGGCCTCCAACCTCATCGTTCCCCAACCTCGCACTGCCCGCTTCTATCTCCTTCCCAAAATCCACAAACCTGAATGCCCTGGTCGACCCATTGTCTCCGCCTGCTCCTGCCCCACCGAACTGATCTCCAACTATCTAGACTCCATTTTCTCCCCGTTGGTCCAGGAACTCCCTACCTATGTCCGTGACACCACCCACGCCCTCCACCTCCTCCAGAACTTCCAATTCCCCGGTCCCCAACACCTCATCTTTACCATGGACGTCCAGTCCCTCTACACCTGCATTCCCCATGCAGATGGCCTTAAGGCCCTCCGCTTCTTCCTGTCCCGCAGGCCCGACCAGTCCCCCTCCACTGATACCCTCATCCGCTTAGCCGAACTCGTCCTCACACTCAACAACTTCTCTTTCAATTCCTCCCACTTCCTACAGACAAAGGGGCTGGCCATGGGTACCCGCATGGGCCCAAGCTACGCCTGCCTCTTTGTTGGTTACGTGGAACAATCCCTCTTCCGTACCTACACCGGCCCTAAACCCCACCTCTTCCTCCGTTACATTGATGACTGTATCGGCGCCGCCTCGTGCTCCCATGAGGAGCTCGAACAGTTCATCCACTTCACCAACAACTTCCACCCCAACCTTAAGTTTACCTGGACCATCTCTAACACCTCTCTCCCCTTCCTGGACCTCTCTGTCTCCATATCGGGCAACCACCTAGAAACCGATATTCATTTCAAGCCCACTGACTCCCACAGCTACCTAGAATATCCTCCTCCCACCCACCTTCCTGCAAAAATGCTATCCCCTATTCCCAATTCCTTCGCCTCCGCCGCATCTGCTCCAGGATGAGGCATTCCACTCCCGTACATCTCAGTTGTCCTCGTTTTTCAAGGACCGTAACTTCCGCCCCCTCAGTGGTCGAGAACGCCCTCAACCGTGTCTCCCACATCTCCCGCACCTCATCCCTCACACCCCGTCCACGCAATAAGAACCAAAAAAGAATCCCCCTCGTCCTCACGTACCACCCCACCAACCTCCGGATCCAACGCATCATCCTCCGACACTTCCGCCATCTGCAATCCGACCCCACCACCAAAGACATCTTTCCCTCCCCACCCTTATCTGCTTTCCGGAGGGACAACTCTCTCCGTGACTCCCTTGTCCGCTCCACACTCCCCTCCAGCTCCACCACACCCGGCACTTTTCCCTGCAACCGCAGGAAGTGCTACACCTGCCCCCATACCTCCTCCCTCACCCCCATCCCAGGCCCCAAGAAGACTTTCCACATCAAGCAGATGTTCACCTGCACATCTGCCAATGTGGTATACTGCATCCGCTGTACCCGGTGTGGCTTCCTCTACATCGGGGAAACCAAGCGGAG
>NC_063379.1:7912888-7968901 GCF_021869965.1 Rhincodon typus | reverse complement strand
GCTCCTCTGATGCTGCTTGGCCTGCTGTGTTCATCCAGCTCTACACCAAACATATACAAACAGCTGCAAAGATTTTCCCACTTGCAGTCCATTGTATATTTACAAACTACATTGACAGTTCCATCAGAGGATAGAACCAAAATGAGGAATGTAATATAAATGAAGCACGGTATTGTTCATATTGTTATTGTCCTAGTTACCACTGCAATCAGATATTCCATTTCATTCAGTTCCCCACAAGCAGTGAAATTCTATAGTCAGAGATACTATTACTTACACAAGATCACTGGGGGGTAAATTGCTCCCTCCAGTTAGTATCCCACACTTAGCGTAATTTTACTTTTAGAGATTCTCCTAGTAATACTTGGACACTGCAGTTGGTTGTTCCCCTTTGGCTAGGAACCCACACTCCGTAAAAGTCTTACTGAAAATTACTCCCTGAATTACATTGCCACTGGAATCAAGGGTTCCCTTCGGCCTTTTGACTCACGTGCAATACCACTCCACCAGTGAAAGATATTCCTAGTAATACTTGCAGTTGAGGTCCCAGGTATTCTCTTCTTAGAGCTCCATACTTTATATTTGCTGCATTTGCAGATACCCGCAGATAAGCAAGAACTTTGGCTCAGAAGTTCCTATTTGAGCGGTTACCCACACTCAGTATAATTCTACAATCCTCCCTGTAACATGAGGCGACAGCAATCTGAGGGTCCAGCCTGAGATTTGTCATCTACTTATCTACTTGCATTGCCATCTTCAGTGATCTGTGGACTTGTACACCCAGATCCCTCTGCATATGAATGCTTCAAAGGGCTCTGCCATTCACTGGCTTAGTCATGGGAGACAGAGGGTAGCAGTCGAAGAATGCTTTTTGGAATGGAGGATTGTAACTAGTGGTATTCCTTAGGGACCAGTGCTGGGACCTCTGCTGTTCATGATCTACATTAATGATTTGGGGGAAAATGTGGTTGGTAATCAGTAAGTTTGTGAAAAATTCAAAGACTGGTGAAGTTGCGGATAGTGAGAAGAATTGTCAGAGGGTACAGCAGGATATAGATCCGTTGAAGGCAAGGCAGAAAAGTGGCAGATGGATTTTAATCCAGATAAGTGTAAGGTGGTGCGTTTTGGAAGTTGGAATTGAACAGAACGTCCTGCAACTGCTCTGAGACATCCAGGACCTTGCATCAGGAAGGCAACACATCATCCTGGACTCTTGTTTGTGGCCACAGAAACATCAATCTTTTCCACTTACAATTGAATCTCCGATAACTATAGCATTTCTATGCCTATTTCTTCCTCCCTCTGCAGCAGAGTCAACCATGGTGCCATGAGTTTGGCTGCTGCTGTTATCCCTGAGAGGACATTCCCCTCAACAGTATCCAAAACGATTTATCTGTTTTGAAGGGGAATATCTACAAGAGATTCCTGCACTACCTACTTGGCCCTCCTGCTCTGCCTGGTGGTCACCCATTCCCTTCCTACCTGTGGAGTCTGAGCCTGCAGTGTGACCACCTCTCAAAATGTACAATCCACGATACTCTCCGCCTCATGAATGCTTCAGTGTCTCCAGACACTGCTCCAACTCTGAACCTCGGACCTCCAGGCACTGCAGCTGGAGACACTTTATGCAGACATGCAGTTCCCGGGCACTGGAAATGTGCCCGACTTCTCACATTGAGAAAGAGGAGCAGACTATGATTTGGAGCTCTCCTACCATGTCTTACCCCTTTAACTTAATTAACGCTTACACTGTCAAATACTTTTAATACTAAATGGAAGCTGTTGGTGCTCTCTACCCCGATAACAATTTCAATAACAATTTATTGTGGGAATGCTCAGCTTGGTGTTATTGTTACTGCTAACATTTATAAATTTCCAAGTGCTAGGTGACAACAACAAGTCCCTTCAAAACTGCCTCACTCCTATCTCTAACATACTTTTTATCCCTCAAAGCCACAAAACAGATTGGGGTTACTCAGCACGTAAATGTGACCTCCAATAAACCACCTTGCCTTGATACAGCAATTCGATCAACATGAAAAATTTCATGCAACCAGAAGGAGCTGAACATACTGAACTGCCCTCTGTGGGATCAGTTCCCAGAATGGCCATCCTCACCCACGTAGGGTCTAGCCCTGAACTAATTCTCACAAAGTGAACACAAGCAAGCAGTCATTCCTACTCACCCCCATTTTCCAATCATCCAGTATGCAAGGGAGATGGCTCAACATTTCTAAGAGGCGGATTGGCTCAAATTGAGCAGCGAAATCTTGAACTGCATCGATGTAACTACAGCAAGTCACATTATAACTGTAAGAATTTATATACCTATATAAATCTGTCTCTGTGGTATAAATCACAAACACTGTTTGGGCAGACATCCCATGTGACAATCAGTGCAATAATGTCGCACGCCATAAGCCAAAGAACATCAAGCTGTATCAGGGTCAACAGGTAATTCATATAACTTTTAGCAGTGTGTTGCAGATGGACTATGAATCAGCTGGTGACCCTAGTCATTTCCAATCCACCAAGTCCATCGATGTAGAACCTCAGGTCAAATGGAGGTCACAACAGCAGGGCTGATCTTCACTCTGTATGGCTGGATGTTCCTCATACTGGTTGGAGCCTTCGAGCAGCACAACAATATCAAATATCCTAAATCTCGCATCAGTCAACGCGAAACCAGCTTGTCTTTCATCTGTGAAGAATCCTATTGTACCACCCAATCTCCACTGTTCCGAGTCCTCTGGACCAGGCACAATAACAGAGATTTCACAAAGTTGACGGAGTACTGCAGTCCATGGTGTAACACTACGGCCTCACAGTGAATCAGTCTAAAAATACATCCGGGGATTCATGTCCAGACTATCAATACCAACATAGTAACAATAATGATAATCATAATAATAAAAATACATATCTAAATTAGGGGCAGCACGGTGGCTCAGTGGTTAGCACTGCAGCCTCACAGCGCCAGGGACCTGGGTTCGATTCCAGCCTCAGGCAACTGTCTGAGTGGAGTTTGCACATTTTCCCCGTGTCTGCGTGGGTTTCCTCCAGGTGCTCCGGTTTCCTCCCACAGTCCAAAGATGTGCAGGCTGGGTGGATTGGCCATGCTAAATTGCCCGTAGTGTTCAGGGGTGTGTGGGTTATAGGGGGATGGATCTGGGTGGGATGCTGCAAGGGTCGGTGTGGACTTGTTGGCCTGAAGGGCCTGTTTCCACACCGTAGGGATTCTATGATTCTATGAAATCAGCAGTGAAAGACTAAATAATAATCCGTAACAAATGCACAAGGGAGGACCTTCACATAGACCATTCGTGTTCAGGCAACATCAAAGGATAACAAGAACAAAGGACAAGGTGGGAAACAGCCTGTCGGACAAAGTTGTTTGAATCTTTGTGGAAAAGCTAGTGGCACAACATTCCAGATCTCAGCATTTGTCCTATTAATCTCCTCACCACAATACTGTGCATCTTATTACAAATAGCAGTCTTTGAACAACCAGAGAGAGAGTGGTCTTGCTAAACACTCTCCAGGACAATCCAGGGCCAGTGCTCAGCCAGACCTCATCAAGGTGGCTTCAGTGCAAATCCATTCTACACGGTATAGAGAAACAGCCAATGCTGCACGTTACTGGACAGCCTCCTAATCGACGTACTATTAACTTTAAACTCAGTAAGTGAGGACACTTTCATCTGGCATCGGGACTTGCCTTGCTAAACGGAAATAAAATAATCATCAGTCATATAGTGGAAATAAGGATGATTTAATGCAGGGATTTATACAACATAAGTCGTTACATGACTTACCAGGAACACCAAAAATGGCAAGGATTGTGTAGTACACTTTTTTGACCAACTCCCTTGGAAGATGCATTTCGTTGTTTGTGAAACAACTTCTCCTGCTGCTGGCAATCTGTCAGAATTGGGAAATTCTCTCATATTGGAGCTAACACATTTCCAGAGACTTTATTTTATATTGTGTGGTATCTCCACTGGGAAGTTTTGAATACACCTTGATTTTTTAAATCATTTTGAACAAACATTACAACAACAGATTTATTTTAATCTGTAATGTCATTGAGATCTACGTCTGTAATTGAATACTCCAAAGACTGGATTAATCTGATCCTATTAGGTCTCAAATGTTAATTGCAACTTGTCTTCAAACAATAATACTTGTATTATTTCACTCACTATTAGTCCCATCAATATCTAAACATCTTTCAATATTCTTTTCAGTGATGACTCTCATTTTGCAGAGGCTATTCAGTCGTTCAATACCTCATGTTATTGAGCTCCTTTGAGAGTTATTCTACTGCGCACTGTTGTACCACTACTTTCCTTGTTATTTAAGTTTTATAACACACTTGGGAAATTCTATCTGTGAATGAGCACTCTAATACAGAACCTGAAGCTGAGACTGATAACAACAACAACAACAACTGGAACTTGTGCTAAAAAAAAATGAAAAAAGAAATTAATTCAGAACCTTAACTTCAGAATTCTGGAATGACAGAATCACATAGAACAGAACAGGCTCTTCGGCCCATTGTGTTTGTCCCACAAAAATGACACTAAATCTTAATCAGTCCCACGTTCCAGCACTTGGCCCAGAGTCTTGAATATGCTTATCCATTTTTTTTAAAGGCTGTGGGGTTTCCCAACTCAACTACCCTTCCTGGCAGACTTCTAGGCAAGAAGATTTTTCCTCATGACCCCTCTAAATCTGCTGTATCTCAGCTTAAAATTATGCTACCTTTTATTGGCCCTTCAACTGAGGGGAACAACTGCTTTCTATTCACCTGATCCATGCCCCTCATAGTTTTATATACCTCTGCTCTAAAGAAAGCAGTTCAACCTTATCCAGCCTCCCTCTTTACAGCTAAATTGCTACAGTGCAAACTTTTTTTCTATTCATTTGTGGGACGTGGGCGTCACTGGCTGGCCAGCATTTTTGCCCATCCCTAGTTGCCCTTGAGAAGGTGGTGGTGAACTGCCTTCTTGAACCGCTGCAGTCCACTTGCTGTAGGTTGACCCATAATGCCATTAGGGAGGGATTTTGACCCAGCAACAGTGAAGGAACAGCAATATATTTCCAAGGCAGGATGGTGAGTGGCTTGGATGGGAACTTGGAGGTGGTGGTGTTCCCATATACCTGCTACCGTTGTCCTTCTAGATGGAAGTGGTCATGGGTTTTCTGAGGATCTTTGGTGAATTTCTGCAGTGCATCTTGTAGATAGTACACACTGCTGCAACTAAGCATTGGTGATGGAGGGAGTGGATGCTTGTGGATGTAGTGCCAATCAAGTGGGCTGCTATGTCCTGGATGGTGTCAAGCTTCTTGAGTATTGTTGGGGCTACACTTATCCAGGCAAGTGGGGAGTAATCCTTCACACTCCTGACTTGTGCCTTGTAGATGGTGGACACAGGCTTTGAGGAGTCAGGAGACAAGTTACTCATAGCAGTATTCCTAGCTTCTGACCTGCCCTTGTAGCCACTGTGTTTATGTCGTGAGTCCATTTGGGTTTCTGGTCAATAATAACCTCCAGGATGTTGATAGTGGGGGATTCAGTGATGGTAACACCATTGAACGTCAAGGGGTCGTGGTTAGATTGTCTCTTATTGGTAATGGTCATAGTCCGGCATTTGTGTGGCACGAATGCCTGGTTATTGTCCAGATCTTGTTGTATTTGGACATGGATTGCCTCAGTATCTGAGGAGTCACAAATGGTGCTGAACATTGTGCAATCATCGTCAAACATCCCCACTTCTGACCTTATGATGGAGAGAAGGTCATTGATGAAGCAGCTGAAGATCGATGGGCCGAGGACACTACCCTGAGCGACTCCTGCAGAGATGTCCTGGAGCTGAGATGATTGATCTCCAACAACCATGACCATCTTCCTATGTGTCAGGTATGACTCCAACCTCAAGGGCTGTCACTCTCACCTCACCTCTCAAATTCAGCTCTTTCTGTCCATGTTTCAACCAAAACTGTAATGAGGTCAGGAGCTAAGTGGCCCTGGTGGAACCCAAATTGGACGTCACTGAGCAGGTTATTGCTGAGCAGGTGCTGCTTGATTGCACTGTTGATGACGCCTTTCATCACTTTACTGATGATTGAGAGTAGTCTGATTGGATGGCAATTGGCCGGGTTGCATTTGTCCTGGTTTTTGTGTACAGGACATACTTGGGCAATTTTCCACATTGCTGGATACCAATGTTGTAAATGTACTGAAACAGCTTGGCTAGGGGAGCGGCAAGTCCCGGAACACAAGTCTTCAAAACTATTGCTGGAATGTTATCAGGGCCCGTAGCCTTTGCACTATCCAGTGTCTCCAACCTTTTCTTGTTTTTCACATGGAGTGAATCCAAATGGTTGAAGACTGGTATCTGTAGAGCTGGGGACCACTGGAGGATGCTGAGATGGATTATCCACTCGGCACTTCTGGCTGAAGATTTCTGCAAATGCTTCAGTCTTATCTTTGCACTCATGTGCATCATTGAGAATGGGGATATTTGTGGAGCCGCCTCCTTAATTGTCCACCTCCATTCACAACTGGATATGGCAGGACTGCAGAGTTAGATCTGATCTGTTGGTTGTGGGATCGCTTAGCTCTGTCTATCAGTTGCTGCTTTCGCTGTTTGGCATGCAAGTAGTCCTGTTTGGTGGCTTCACCAGGTTAATACCTCATCTTCAAGGATGCCAGGTGCTGCTCTTGGCATGTCCTCCTGCAATCTCCATTGAACCAGGGTTGATCCCCTGGCTTGATGGTAATAGTTGAGTGGGGGATATGCTGGGCTATGAGGTTACAGATTGTGCTGGAGTACAATTCCGCTGCTGTTGATGGCCCATAGCACCTCATAGATGCCCAGTCTTGAGTTACTAGATCTATGTGAAGTCTGTCCCATTTAGCACGATGATAATGCCACATAACATGATGAACGTTATTCTCAATGTGAAGGCAGGACTTCGTCTCCACAAGGACTGTGCGATGGTCACTCTTACTGATACTGTCATGGACAGATGCAACTGCAGCTGGCAGATTGGTAAGGATGAGGTCAGGTATGTTTTTCTCTCTTGTTGGTTCCCTCACCAGCTGTTGCAGACCCGTCTAGCAGCTATCTCCTTTAGGGCCCGACCAGCTTGATCAGTAGTACTGCTGCTGAGCCACTCTTGGTGGTGGACATTGAAATCCCCCACCCAGAGTACATTTTGTGCCCTTGCTATCCTCAGTGTTTCCTCCAAGTGTTGCTCAACATTGAGGAGTACTGATTCAAAAGCCGAGGGGGAATGGAATGTGGTAATCAGAAGGAGTTTTCCTTGCCCATGTTTAACCTAAAGCTATGAGACTTCATGGGGTCCGGAGTCAATATTGAGAACTCCTAGAGCAACACCCTCCCGACTGTATACCACTGTGCTGCCACCTCTGCTGGGTCTGTCCCCTCTCTCCTTAAACCTATGCCCTCTGGTTAAGAGTCCTCCTCTGTGGAGAAAAGACCTTGGCTGTTCACACTTTCCATAACTCTCATGATTTTATAAACTTTTATAAGGTCACCCCTCAGCCTCCGAAGCTCCAGGGAAAAAAACCCCAGCCTACTCAGCCTTTCCCTACAGCTCAAACCCTCCAAACTTGGCAACATCCTTGTAAATCTTTTCTGAACCCTTTCAATTTTCATAATATCTTTCCTAAATCTAGGAGACCAGAACTGAATGCAGTATTCCAAAAGTAGCCTGACCAGTGTCCCATTCAGTTGTGGCATGACCTCCCAACTCCCACATACAATGCACTGACTAATAACGGCTCTTTAATTCTGCACCCTGGACCAGATCTTTAATGAAGGTGTTACAAAGGTGATGGAATACTGCAGCACATGGTGTGTTACATTGAATCCCTCATCAACCATATCCAGTGCATATCAGCTCTGCAATTTCAATGTCTAAACAGAATTGTGCATCTACATTGATGGCCACATGATCCCAGCCCAATACCCTCCCGTATGTCTCAAGATATAAGTATTATGTCAATGGTTTCAATAATGTTTTGGCTATTAACAGCAAAGTCTCTTTATTGGAGGTCATAAATCCTTTGATCATATCCAAAAAAAACTACAGATGCTGGAAATCAGGAACAAAAACAGAAATTGCTGGAAAAGCTCAGCAGGTCTGGTGGCATCTGGAGAGAAAGCAAAATTAACATTTTGAGTCTAGTGCTCTTCCTTCAGATCTGATCATGTCCTCTTTGATTGTCCAATATACACAAATCCACCCATTTTTAGTTCAATTTTTAGACTGAAATCCATTGAAAACATAGTGCTCAAAAATATCTGGTTATTGCACACAAGATCAAATTAATATAAAGCTTAAGCGCTTTGCAAATATCTAATTATTTTTCCCTGTAGGCTAACTTCAATACCAAAGTACTTTCAGGACAATGATATCATGCGTGTCCAAATATTCTTCAGTCCAGATACGAGAATATTTTAAAATGCTTCTGTCTATCTCACGTGTGAGGAATCTGGTATATAGATGTCAGTGTCTGTGTGATGCTGTGTGTGCCTCTGAAAGACTGACAGGTAGTTCCAAACAGCATATCGCTTCTGCTCTTCACAACAAGCAAGGTACTGACTGCACCCAACCAGCTTACCTTCAAAGAACCTAAAACCCAGTGCTCACCATTAGTCACAATCAGGCACATTTTAAATGAATTCTAATCCATTCATGGGCATTGTTGGCTGGGCCGGCATTTATTGCTCATCCCTAGTAGCTGTTGAGAATATGTTTTAGTTTGCCAGGTGCTGTGTAAGGAGCTTTTGTGAATTTCTGCAGTGCACCTAGTAGATGTTGCACATTGCTGCTATTGACAGTCAGTGCTGAAAATAACATGGATGTTTCTGGCTGTGGTGGCAATCAAGTGGACTGTTTTATCTCAGATGGTGACAAGCTTCTTGAATACTGTTGGAGCTACCCTCATCCAGGCATGTGGGGAATATTCCATCACACTCTGATTGGCGTCTTGTAAATGGTGAACAGTTTACAGGGATTCAGAAGGTGAGTTACTCACTACAGGATGCCTGGCCTCTGACCTGGTCTGTCATCACTGTTTTTAAATGGCTAGTCCAGTTCAGTTTCTGGTCAATGGTAACCCCAAGTTGTTGACAGTTGAGGATTCAGTGATGGTAACCCCATTGCAAACCAAAGGATTCTCTTTGTTAGAGATAACAATAGTCTGGTATTTATGTGACAGAATGTTCTTTGCCACTTCTAATCCCAGTCCTGGATATTTTCCAGGTCTTACTGCACTTGGATATGGACTGCTTCAGTATCTGAGTAGTTGCACATGCTGCTGAACATTGTGCAAACATTGGCTAACATCAGATCGAGGGAAGTCATTTGATAAAACTGCTGAAGACGTTTGGGAGATAGTAGGAACTGCAGATGCTGGAGAATCTGAGATAACAAGGTGTACAGCTGGATGAACACAGCAGGCCAAGCAGCATCAGAGGAGCAGGAAGGCTGATGTTTCGGGCCTAGACCCTTCTTCAGAAATGGGGGAGGGGAAGGGGGTTCTGAAATAAATTGGGAGAGAGGGGGAGGCGGATAGAAGATGGATAAAGGAGAAGATAGGTGGAGAGGAGACAGACAGGTCAAAGAGGCGGGGATGGAGCCAGTAAAGGTGAGTGTAGGTGGGGAGGTAGGGAGGAGATAGGTCAGTCCAGGAAAGATGGACAGGTCAAGGGGGCAGGATGAGGTTAGTAGGTAGGAGATGGGGGTGGGGCTTGAGGTGGGAGGAGGGGATAGGTGGGAGGAAGGACAGGTTAGGGAGGCGGGGACGAGCTGGGCTGGTTTTGGGATGTCGTTGGGGGAGGGGAGATTTTGAAGCTTGATACCATTGGACTGCAGGGTTCCCAAGCGGAATATGAGTTGCTGTCCCAAACCATCCACAACCTCATCACCTCAGGTGACCTCCCACCCACAGTTTTGATGACCGACTGCAAACAATCACAGCCTTCTTCCTTTGTGCCAGGTACAACTCCAACCAGCAGAGAGTTTTCCTCAGTTCCAATGACTCCAAATTTGCTCAGGCTCCTTGATGTCACACTTACTAAAATGCAGCCTTGATGTTAGGCATAGTCACATTCAGAACTTCTCTGGAATCAGCACTTTATCTCCCTGTTTAGACCAAGGCTGTAATGAAGTCAGGAACTGAATGGCTCTGGTGGAACCCTAAATAGTCGTCACTAAGCAGGTTATTGCTCAACAGATGTTGCTTGATAGTTGAAGGCATTTTCCTTCACATTTTCATGATAGAGAGTTGACTGATGGGGTGGTAATTGTCCAGGTTGGATTGTGCACAAGACATAAGAGGACAGATTTCCATACTCTCAGGTAGTTGCCAGTGTTGTAGCTCAGCAGGGACTGCTTGGCTAGGAGTGCAGCATGTTCTGGAGCATATGTCATCTGTCCCATTGCTGCAATGTTGTTAAGACTCAGCCTTTGCCCGCTAGAGGAGGCTAAGATGTATCAACCCATCAGCATTTCTGTCTGAAGCCTTTTGTGAATGGATTCAGTGTTATCTTTTGCACAGATGTGTTGGCCTCCCCCATTATTAATTATTGGAGATACATGTGTAGCCATGGTTGCAAAGGGCCAAACACCACTCCCTCATTAGAAAGGGGCAACTGGTGCTGAGTTTTCCTTGGGGACCACCACAGCTCAGGCAAGGGTGAGAAGGAGAGTCCTTCATGAACATCAACAAGTGTGGCCAATGCAGTTGATGTGCCTTTACATTGCAAACCAGCTATCCATCACTGAGGGAAGTAGGTACTGAGTGGGCATTATCAAGTGAAGGATATCTTCGGAACATCATGAGATTGAGAGATTTTTTTTCTCCGTTATTCATTGACAGCATGAGGATGTTGCTGGCTAGGCAGCATTTATTGTCCATCCCTCGTTGCCCAGAGGGCAGTTCAGAGTCAACCACATTGCTGTGGGTCTGGAGTCACACTTAGGCCAGACCAGGTAAGGATGGCAGTTTTGTTCCCTGAAGGACATTAGTGAACCAGGTGGGTTTTTCCAGCAATTGACAATGGATTCATGGTCATCATTAGATTCTTAATTCCAGATATTTTATTGAATTCAAATTCCACCATCTACTGTGATGGATTTGAACCTGGGTCCCCAGAATGTTATCCGTTCTCGGATTAATGGTCCAGCGATAATACCACTTGGCTATTGCCTCTCCTCATGATAAGAAAGTTTGAGTGGAAGACAACATTGATTGTGGAATAAAGCTTCTCATTTCATTAATATGATCAGAATTGTCGAGTTTTTAGGACTAATTTTTAGAAGTAAATATACAATTATGTAAGCACTTAAGGTGTGTAATCTGTTTGTTCACATTTGAAAGGAATACTAATATGAAATGTTGCAACTTCAAAAACCCCAAGTGATCCTCCATGGCATAAATTAAAGGGCTAGGAAACGTAAGATGTCAGTGTTTGATGCAGAGAGATTGACTGTAGCACAAAGGCACAAATCACTTCACAGAGAAAATGCTTGAAACATTTGGAATTGTCGATAAATTATTCTATGTGATTCTTGCCATTGTTAGCATTCTTGGTAAGTGACAAACTATTGAGGCTTCGTAAATCTGGGTGAGGGTTGCAGTCTGCACTTTGTGATGGAAGAGTTGCATTCTAGTCTAGTGGTCACCATCATACAGACACTCAAAATTGATGTTTTTTTATGTCAGATGTTTTGAATGTTCTTGGTGATTTAATGCTGACTCGTGAGAGCTCTTGTGGTGCAGTTAGTAGTGCCTCTAACTCTGAACCAAAAGGACTGTATTCAAGTGCCACCTGCACTGGAGATGTGTCTGAGCAGGTTGATGAATTTAACTGTACCCTGTAAATTGTCATCTCTGACATCAGTGCTTGCAAGTACACGCCTCTTCAGGAGTGCATGTCTTTTTTCCCAAATCTGACAGGAGCAGTACCCTGAGATGGGATCTGTGTCAGCTCCGAGATCCATTGAGAGACCTGCTCCCAAATAAGAACTGAGTTTGATCGTGTCAGCACAGAGAACACTGGAGAAACTCAGCAGATCTGGCAGCATCTGGGGAGAAAGAAACAGAGTTAATGTTTTGAGTCCAGTGTATCTCTTCTTCAGAACTGCTTCTAGGAGCTAGGATCTAGGGCAGGAGTATTAATCATGAGGGGAAAATGGCACTGGGCAAACCCAAAATGAGGGAGATTCCAGTACTAGTCAGTGGACCCGACCAAGAAAGGGTCTGATTCTGTTTCTGAGGTGAGTTTGATCTACAGGTCTAGTCCAATCCTGTACAGTGTCCACATCTCTTCATGCTCGAATCCTGTCATGGGACTAATCTTGCACCAGTTCCAATCCTAGGAAACTGGAGTGAAGTTGGAGTTGATTCAATCTCAATGCTGCAAGGTTCAAACAACCCTGTGGAGAGCCTGAAAATAGGGAGACTCCCCAGTCTTGGCCACTTAAATTCTATCCTGGAATGTGTCAATTATGGAATGTGTTTGGTGGTACCTGTGTACCCAAAAAAATTTATGAAATCAAATCCAAGAGCTTTTATTTGTTCTTTAAAAAACTGTCCTTACTGTTTGAGTCATGTGCAGAGATTTATTCAATCTTAAATTTACACGTTCTAGTCTCTTATTTCTCGTGCAGTTAATTTACTTGGAATTGTGATCCTGTCCCAAGAAAAGTGCAGCCTCTCAACCTGCACCAGTCGTTACCTGGTGGTCATGGCAACAGCAGATTTATTTGTTGTGATCACTGAGATTATTATGTGGAAGATTAAATATTATTATTTCCCTGTGTCTTTCCTGGACCCTCACCCCTGTGTGTAGTGTCAGCCACAAACTGTTCTGTCTGGTTCACAGTCACCTTCTCCTTTGATCGATTCATTGCCATCTGTTTTCAGAACATGAAAACGAAGTATTGCACCAAGAAAAATGCAGCCGTCATTCTGTCAATAACCTGCATTTTGCTGTGCTTTAAAAACGTCCCCTTCTACTTTATATATGAACCAAAAGAGGTTATTGCCAATGTAGCCTGGTTCTGTTATCCAAAGCCAAATTATTTTATTGAGCCTGGATGGGTGGGTTTTAATTGGTTTGATAGGGTTTTAACTCCATTGGTTCCATTTGCTTTCATTTTGTTGCTCAACACTTGACAGTGAGATACATTTTAGTTGCCAGTCGGGTCCATCAGGGCCTGAAAGGTAGGAGCAAAGGAGAGAATTACAGTGACCCAGAGGTGGAGAGCAGAAGGAAGTCTGTGATTTTACTTTTCACCGTCTCTGGCACCTTCATAATTCTGTGGTCAGTGCATGTTATAGAATTCTTTTATTGTAACATTCGAGGAACAAACCTGGGACATGACAACAATGCAGAACTTGTATTTGCAATGGCTGGTCTTTCACTGGTGAATTTAACTTGCTGCACAAACACACTTGTTTATGTGGCAACTCAATCCAAGTTCAGAGGGCAAGTCAAGGTGGTGATGAAATATCCTGTCACATTAATTATCCAATTAATGAATAGACAAAAGAACTGTGTGTAGTCTAGAGACATGTCCCAGTATTTACATGTCATGAATGAAAAAAAAACACCAAAGCTATTGTGAATAGCTAGAACTCAAGCATTGATCCTATTGGTACCCCACTAGTCATTACATTCCACTTCAAAAAGTACACATCCTGCATTCTGAGATAACAAGGTGTAGAGCTGGATGAACACAGCAGGCCAAGCAGCATCAGAGGAGCAGGAAAGCTAATGCTGCTTGGCCTGCTGCGTTCATCCAGCTCGACACCTTGTTATCTCAGATTCTCCAGCATCTGCAGTTCCTACTATCGCTGAAACATTCTGCATTCTGTTTCCTGTTTGCTAATTAATTCTCAGTCCACGTCAATACGTTATACCAATCCCATTTGCTTTGATTTTGCAAACTAACCTTTTATATGGGACTTTATCAATAGGTTTCTGAAAATCCAAATGCACCACATCCCCTCAATCTTCCTTATCTGTTCTCTGAGTTTATCTTCAAGGAATTCTAGTATGTTTGTAAAACATAATTTCCCTTTCATCAATCCTTGTTGATTTTGTGAAATCCCATTTCTGCATCCTTTAATATGAACTCTTACATTTTCCCTAATGATGTTAGACCAAATTGTCTGCAATTCATGGTTTTCTCTATCCCTCCATTTTCCCGGGTTAGAGAGACACTGTGACCCTCAAATCTGCCAAGATGCGCTGCTGTTCAGAATCGACAGAATTTAGGAAGGTGACAACCAACACATCATGATCTCCAAATGCCCATCTCGACGCTCCCCCCGTCCCCCACCCATAGACACTTACACACACTTCAGCGACGTGGAGTTTCGATTAATGACCCTGCTAATGGATTAGTTTTCATTCATTTTTCCAGCACTATGCTAAGTTATTACTCATTGCCTTCAGTTCTCACCTCCAATAGATATTTGCATCCCTAACTTCTCTGGCAATTATTTGATCTTCTTCCATAAAGATAAAGCTAAATAAGTTGTTTATAAGTTTTTTAATTGCTCTGACATTTTCTTTAACCGTATGATCAACTGCTCGACTGGAAGGAGCACACATCTGTCTTCACTAATCATTTTATGTTTACATGCCAGTAGACACTCTTACATTCTGCATTTATGTTCCTAGCAAGTTTGACCAGAGGAAGCATAGAACGGGAGGCAAGAGAGGAGGGGGAGTGGTTTTTTTGATTAGGGAAAGATCACCAGACCCGAAACGTTAACTCTAATTTTTTTTTTTCTTCACAGATGCTGCCAGGCCTGTTGAGCTTTTCCAACAGTTTCTATTTTTGTTCCCCTTTGATAGACTCCATCTGTATCTGTCACACACCAGCATACTCCTTCACCATCATTAACAATCTCCCTGAGCCATGAACACACTGAATGGCAGAGCAATCTCGATGGGCTGAATGGTTTACTTCTTCTCCTACATCTTGTGGCCCTATGGCTGAATTTCCTTCAGTTCCTCCCTCTCACTCTGTTTCCCATCTTTTCTGGTATGTTATTCGTATGGTCCTTTGTGAAGACAAAAGCAAATTATGAAGTTATTTTGCCAGCCATATCTTTGTTCCTAAATATAAATGTCTTCGTTTCTGACTGTAAGGGACTTGTGTTAGTTTTCACCAATCTTTTTCTCTTTACATACTGACAGAAACTTTTACAGCCAGTTATCATGAGGTTACTCTCACTCTATTTTCTCTTTTATCACACTCATACTCACACACTCCTTCACTATTAACAGCCAGACTCTATTTCCATCAGTGTTCACTCCTTCGCCATTGCTAATGGCCCTCTGCTAAACTCTATCTGTATCTCTCTCACGCAATCACACTCCTTCACCATTTACAATCCTCTTTGCCAGGTAAAACATTACATCAGTACTTAGAGAGGATATTCCTGAGGGATCGTCCAGTGAAGTTATATGGGTGGAACTGAGAAAAATGAAGGGTGTGATCACGTTATTCGGATTATACTATAGACCCTCCCCAATACTTAGCTGAAAATTGAGGAGAAAATATGTAGGGAGGTCGCTGATAGCTGTAAGAATAATAGAGTTGTGATAAAGGGGGATTTTAACTTTCCAAACAGACTGAGACTGGATGGGAGGAATTTGCTAGATGTGTTCAAGAAAGCTTTCTGAATCAATATGCAGAGGGCAAATCTCAACCTCCTCTTGGGAAATAAGGCAGGGCAAGTTACTGAGGAAATAATGGGGCATCGCTTACCATTTCTATCAGTTTTAAAATAGCTCTGGAAAAGGATAGGCTGATCCACAAGTTAAAGTTTTTGTGGAGCTGACAGTGGGGTCTTTGAACATTTTAGCCTGTAAGTGTGATTTGTAGAGTTTATTTACTAATCTTTGATTTTGTAAATGAGAGTGAGATTGAATCTGCACTCAGGTCTCTGTTATTCTTTGCATGTCTGATGGATTATGTTCATATAATGAATTAAATAATGTTTATCTCCATTTGTGTTTGTAATTGCATCTTTAATGTTGTAATGTAGAAATAGTTCTCCATGTGGTACATCAATTATAAATAACCTGAACTCTTTGAGAATATTTGTTTTAATTAAATAACTTGTGTGGCTTCTGAACACAGAGCAAACCTACATGATGTAAAACAGAAAGTGCTGCAAATACTCAGCTGGTCAGACAGTATCTGCAGAAAGAGAAACAGGATGGATGTTTCTGGTCAATGTCCTTTCATCAGAGGAAATGACTGAGTACTTTCAGCAATCTCTGTTTTTATTTAATGGTCACAGCATCTGGAATATACAGCTTTTCTAATTATAAATCTGCACAACATATTATTCAGTTGTTTGCTGTAGGTTACTATTGAGAGATTAATATAGTCCTTTTCGATCTTACAGTCAATGTGATTTGGACACTGGGATTTATTTAGATGCCGGTTTGGGCAGAAATGGAAATTACTTCTTTCTCTCTTGCTCTGTTTGAGTGTTAGAATATAAATATGGCACTGGAATTTGGGAACAGAGTGAAACTGAACACTGTCTCTGTCTGAGACTGTGGGATTGATGACCCTTCTGTGTCTGTGTATATCTGCCAGTGATAATGTACCAACTGTGTGAGAGAAGGAACTGCCTGCAATGCTCCTTGTCTCAGGTGAAGATGGGGAGAAGAGCAGAAGGGAAAGTCTGTGATGGAGTGGAGGGCAGGAGACACTGAAATGACAGAGTGACAATGTTGACCAAAATGGTGCCATGACCGGGGTGGGGGGGAACGGTGGGCAGGGGGGTGGCGAACGGTGGTGGTGGCGGCGTGGGAATGGGTTCATGAGCTAACATAATGAGTAGTAAAATTCTGGAAAACATCAGTTGTGAAGCTGTGGTTAGTGGATCAGTCCCTGGTGTTTCTATTCATTTGACAAGTTGATCCTCCCTTCCTCTCTCCACAGATGCTGCTTGATCTGCTGAGTGTTTCCAGCAGCCTCTGTTATTATGTCTATTTGCCAGTGTGAGCAATGTCGCACTTTTTTGAAAACTGAAATGAGCCATGTTGGGGAAGCAAGATTAAAGTAAGAAATAGGAAACAGTGAAGTGAAAAGATTCAGAGAATCTCAGTGAATCCAAATAATTCTGTCCTGGCTCCACACTACAGTTCACAGATAATCACCATTATCAGCAACAAGGAACAAGCCTGAGCTACATTTTCAGTAGAAGATGAGATTTAATTGGAAGTCTGTTATTTCCCAAGCATAACATACAACTCGACTGATTCCAAGTAGCTAATCTCATCCTTATACCACCACTGCTCAGTGCAACATGATCGCTGTAGCCATACACAGCAGATACTCATCAACAGTGTTATGATGACAAATTAAACATAGCTGATGCTCAGCTGTGGAAGGAATTGTCTGGTTAAAACCATTAAAAAAATAAATTCTGAGCACTGTCATAAGGAGGTGAGGGAGCTGGGGAAGTGGAGAAGTTCAGAGAGCAAGTCAAGAACATTATCATAGAATCCCTACAGTGTGGAAACAGGCCCTTCGGCCCAACAAGTCCATGCTGACCCTCAGAGCATCCCACCCAGACTCATCCCCCTATAACCCCACCTAATCTACACATCCCTGAACACTTTCGGCAATTTAGCATGGCTAATTAACTGTGCTGAGTTGAAAGTATTGCTTTTCTTTAAATTTGGTACCATTCTTTGTCAGCCATGGTTGAGGGACCATTATTCCCCTCTTTACAATTACTATCTCCTCTCTCAGGGCCCTGTCCAGAATGTCTCCGCTCTCCACATTCTTGGAGGGTTGCCAACAAACAGTAAATTAGAGATGCGTGCAGTAAGGGTATAGCAGTTATTGTAGGTGACTTCAATCTTCATATTGATTGGACTAACCAAACTGGTAGCAATGCGATGGGGGAGGATTTCTTGAAATGTGTAGGGGATGGTTTCCTTGACCACTATGTTGAGGAACTACAACACAGCAGGCCATCCTAGACTGGGTAATGTGTAATGAGAGATGATAAGAGAGGATAAGGTAGTAAAAAAAGCTTGTGGCATGCTTGCCTTCATTAGAAGAGGCATTGACTATAAAGATAGTCAAGTTATGCTGCAGTTTTGTTGAACTTTAGTTAGGCCACACTTGGAATATTGTTTACAATTTGGGTCACCACACTACCAGAAGGATGTGGATGCTATGGACAGGTTTACCAGGATGTTGCCTGATATGGGGGTTTTAGCTCTGAAGAAAGCTTGGATACACAGAGTTTGTTTTCACTAGAACGCAGGAGTTCAGTGGTGACCTGATAGAAGTTTATAAGATTATGAATGGCATGGATAGAGTGAAAAGTATGAAGCTTTTTCTTAGGGTGGAGGGATCAATTGCGAGGGTACACGGGTTCAAAATGCAGGTGGGGTGATGGTTGATGTTTAAAAGAGATGTGTGAGGCATGTTTTTCACACAAAAGGTGGTGAGTGCTTGGAGCATGCTGCCAGAGGTGGTGGTGGAAGCAGACACAATAACGGCATTCAAGAAGCACTTGGACGAATACCTGAAGAGGAAGGCAATAAAGGGATATAGATCCTGTAAGTGAAGACAGTTTTAATATGGAAGGGCAAAATATATTGGCGCAGGCTTGGACGGCCAAAGGGCCTGTTCCTGTGCTGTATTGTTATTAGTTCTCTGATTAATTAGCAACCTTGTGGGGTGAGATCCTTCATGGAAAAGTGACCATAATATGGCAGAATTATCCATTAAGCTGGAGAGTGACACAGTTAAATATGAGATTAAGGTACTGAACTTAAAGAAAGCAAAATGATATGAGGCATGCATTGGCTAGGATAAGCTGGCCAAGGATATGTAAGGAGTTGATGGTGGATAGGCAATGGCAGACATTTAAAGAACACATGGATGAACTTCAACATTGTACATCCCTGCCTGGCCTGAGAGTAAAACAGAGAAGGTGGCTCAACCATAGCTAACTAGGGAAATCAGGGCTAGTGTTAAAGCCAAAGATTAGGCATATAATTTAGTCAGAAAAAACAGCAAATCTGAGGAGTGGGAGAAATTTAAAACTCAGCGGAGCAGGACAAAGGGTTTAGTTCAGAAGGGGAAATAGAATATGAAAGTAAACTTGCAGAAAACAAAAACTGACTGCAAAACCTTCTATAGATATGTGAAGAGAAAAAGGCTGGTAAAGATAAATGTAGGTCTCTTACAGTTAGAATCAGGTGAGTTCATAATGGACAACAAAGAGGTAGCAGACCAGTTGAACAGATGCTTTGGATCTGTCGTCTATAAGGAGGACACAAATAAACTTGCACAAATGCTCGGGGACAGAGGGTCAAGCATGAAGGGGAACTGAAGGAATTCCTTATTCGTCAGGAAATAGTGTTGAGGAAATTGATGGGACTAAAACACAAAAAGTCCCCTGGGCCTGATGATCTGCATCCCAAAGTACTGCCAGAGTTCCAATGGACTGGAGGGTAGATAATGTAACCCCATTTTTTGAAAAAGGAAGGAGAGAGAAAACGGTCAATTATGGGCTGGTTAGGTTAGCCTGACGCTGGTGGTGGGGAAAATGCTGGAGTCAATTATTAAGGATGTAATAACTGAGCATTTGGAAAGCAGTGATAGAATCGGTCCAAGTCAGCATAGAATCACTTAAGGGAAATCATATTTGACAAATCTTCTGGAATTTTTTGAAGATGTGACCGGTCGAGTGAACAAGCATGAATCAGTTGATGTTGTGTCTTTGGGCTTTCAAAACGCTTTGACAAGGTTTCACACTAGAGATTAGTAAGCAAAGCTAAAGCACATGGTATCAGAGGTAGTGTCGTGACACAGATAGGGAACTGGTTGGCAGACTGGAAGCAGAGAGCTAGAATAAATGGGTCCTTTTCAGAATGGCAGGCTGTGTTGAGTGGCATACCGCAGAGTTCAGTGCTGGGACCCAAGCTGTTTGCAATATACATTAATGATTTGGACGAAGGCATTGAATGCAAGATCTCCAAATTTGCAGATGACACAAAGCTGGGTGGCAGTATGTGCTGTGAGGAGGATGCTAAGAGGCTGTAGGGTGGTTTGGACAGGCTGGCTGAGTGGACAAATACTTGCAAATGCAGTGTAATATGGATAAATGTGAGGTTATCCACTTTGGTGGCATAAACAGGCAGGCAGATTACTATCTGAAGGGTGGCAGTTTAGAAAGAGGGGAGACCTGAGTGTCATGGTGAAATGGTCACTGAAGGTTGGCATACAGGTGCCAGCTGGCAGTGAGGAGAGCTAATGGCATGCCGGCCTTCATAGCGAGAGGAATTGAGTACAGGACTATGGATGTCTTGCTGCGTTTACACAGGGCCTTGGTGAGGCCATATCTTGAGTATTGCGTGCAGTTTTGGTACCCCTGTCTGAGGAAGGACATTCTTGCTATTGAGGGAGTCCTGCAAAAGTTAATCAGACTGATTCCTGGGATGGCAGGACTGACATATGAAGAAAGATTGGATTGACTGGGCTTGTACTCACTGGAATTTTGAAAAATGAGCGGGAGGTGGGAATCTCATAGAAAAATGTAAAATCCTGATGGGACTCAACAGGCTAGATACGGGAAGAATGTTCCTGATTTTGGGGATTTCCAGGACTAGGGGTCACTGTCTAAGAATAAGGGTTAAGCCATTGAGGACTGCGATGAGGAAGAATTTCTTCAGAGAGTTGTGAACCTGTGGAATTCGCTACCACAGAAAGCTATTGGGGCCAGTTTGTTAGGGAGCTGAATGTGGCCCTTGTGGCTAAAGGGATGGGTATGGAGAGAAAGTAAGGGTAGGATACTGAAATTGCACGATCAGCCATGATCATATTAAATGGTGGTGCAGTCTTGAAGGGCCAAATGGCCTAGACTACACCTATTTTCTATGTTTCAATAAGTGTGCAGCAAGTCAATATCTCTGTGAAGCAGGCTGGGAGGAGCGTGCAGCAGCCGGTATCACTGTGAGCAGACTGGGAGGGGTCACTGAAACAGTTTGTGAGGTACTTAGTATAAAGTGGTGCATGAGGATGGCATTGACTTTTGTATAAAGCAGCTTGAGAAGAGAGCAGTAAGTTTTGATAGATTGTGCTGGTCAGGTGCATCTTTGAAAGCTATAAATTAGAAAGCATTTAGAGTTTGGTGAGCTGAGTACTTCTCCTAATAAAACTGTTGCAGTCCATTCACTTAACCAAAATAAGGTCAGGAGTTTGGACTGTAGTGGGAATGTTTGGAACGGGAAAAGGCCCCCAGCACAATGAGTATTATTCAAAAGGAACAACTAACAAACTTCATTTCAGAGGATGTCATGACTAGCCTAGCAACAATCATGTAACAAAATGTCAATTGTCACAGTAGCACTGAGCCAGCTCATAGCCTCCCGTCTCACCTAGCCACGAGCAGGAGAGGGTCATGGGGTCAATTGAACCTCTCCATCAAAGAAGATTGATCTTCTCCACATGCCAACTGACCTCCCCCACCACCACCAACCTGCCACTCTCATAACCATTAATTCCCTTGTAGATCCAAATTCTGTCAAACTCAGCCTTAATTCTCGATAACGACATAGCATCTGCTGCTCTCTGTGGAAGAGAATTACAAAGAGTACTTGTGCTTGGAGAGGAGAATTTCCCCCTTCAGTGAACATGAAGACCGTCCCAATAGTTCTTCGCCTTCTTTCACCCAGGCCTGGTATCAGTGTCCCATGAATCAAACTCATTTCTCTCACATCTATCGTTGAGCTACAGATGCCAGACTATGATGTGATTTCCACAATGACAATTTCATCATAGCAATGCAGAGTCTATTCAAATTATCAGCCTGTGTTTTAATTTAATCCTTAGATGTCAATCTTCCCTCAGCAGAATCCCTTTCATTGTCCCTCCTGTATTCTTGGTACCCACATGGACCACAATGCGCAGTGTGATGTCTTTTTTATTTTTTCACGGGATGTAGGCATGACTGGCCGGGAATCCAATGACCCAGGTAATGTTCTGGGAGCTTGGTTCAAATCCTGTCGTGGCAGATGGTGGAATTTGAATTCAATAAAATTCTGGAACTAAGAGTTTAATGATGACCATGATTCATTATTGATTGTTAGAGGAAAAAAAACATCTGGTTCACTAATGTCTAGGGAAGGCAACTGTCATCCTTATCTCATCTAGCCTGCATGTGATTCCAGACCCATAGCAATGTAGCTAACCCTTAATTGCCCTCTGAGCGACTGGGGTTGGACTATAAATGCTTCCCTGGCCAGCCTATCCCATATCTGTTGCATGTCTGCTAATGAGTGAATACAACAAATATCGAACAAGCTGTGAACTCCTGAAAGATAAAGCAATGCTCCAGGACTAGATACCATCACCAGTGAAGGCTCAGTGAGCCTGCATTGTCTTCTAAAACAAAAACAGAAATTGCTAGAAAAGCTCAGCAGGTCTGGCAACATCTGTGGAAAGAAATCAGGGTTAACTTTTCAGGTCAGTGACCCCCCTCCTCAGAACTGATTTCTGTCCAGAAATGCTGCCAGACCTGGTGAGCTTTTCCAGCAATTTCTATTTTTCTTTCTGATTTACAGCAAACACAGTTCTTTCATTTTTTAAAATTCTGCATTGTCTTCAATCTGATTGTCAGTGGCCTGCTGTCTTTTACACCAATCCCCACATTCGGTTCAGTGTGTGGTGTGACAGAGAAAGAAACGTGACAATCTTTCTACCAAATGTGTGATCATTCTGCCATTTCGAGTCACTATACTATTACTGATGGAATATTCTCTTCTTTAAAAGCAAACAGTTCTGCAAAAACTTCAATAATTAATGCAGGAGAGTGAGAATATCATTGATCATTCATAGCACGGCTACACAACAAACAAGTAGGAAAATGGTGTCACTCAGTAAGAATCAGCTCCCAGCAGAGTCCTGCAATTTACTCCTGTGGATACATTAGTTTTTGTGTTACACAAATACCCAGGGTTTTGTGCTTACCGTTCCATTCACAATCCCTTCCCTCATTTCTGTCTTCCTGGGTTTGATTGTGGAGTCTGATTCCAGGAAAATGCAAACCCAGGATTCTCCAAAACAGGGTTGTCACTCTGGGTATATCCAGAGAGTGGATGTTACTGGACAGAGGAGTCCATATCAGCTGCGTCACCCAGTCCCCTTTTGCTCCTACATAGATGCACCTCCGAGTAAGGTTACTGGGCATCACTACCAGAGTAATGTACCCCACAGACCCAGGAATACTGACTGTAATTTCAGTGTCTCACCACAGCCCAGACTGAGCCCCACTCTGGCTCCTTCCTGTCTGAGGTCCAGATATTCTGTAGAAACCACACTGTGGGGCAGGGTGGCTGTATTTCCTGACCTTGTGGCTCAGCCTCTGACCTCACTTTGGGAGATGACCCACACTCAGCTCGAGCTGGAAACTGGGAAATGGTCAATATAATTTTAATCTGGAGCACAGCTGGTTAAAGTACCAGGGGTTGCGGGTGGGGGGTTGCGCGCGGTGGTGGGTGGAATCAGCTGAAAATGTTCGCAATGACAGCAGTGATGTTTGTATCTTCCAACGTTCACACTGTCACTTAGTCCAAATTGGAGTTCCTGCAGAGACGTCAAGATTTTTTTTCAATTTAGAGTGAACTCATTTCCCACAATCTGAAACACATTGAAGTTTAAACAGAAAATAAAGGGATGGAAACACGGTGTAAATAACGGACACTTGGGTTAGCATTTGGTAATAATTAAGAAAAATATTACATCTATATTAAATCTTTATTCAAGTGTAAGCACTCACTTGAACAGTTGCAGACTCCTGCAGTTCTGTATTAGGTGGAGCAATGAGGGGACAGAATTGTTGGTTGAGATGTTTAATGGGAAAAACGACAACTTCAGTAACTGGTTTGTACTGAGAGCAAGGGCAAGTTGCTCAGCACAAAGATCTGAGAAACTGGCAGTGCGTAGCCTAGGGGAGACAGAAAGAACAAGAATCAAAGTTTATTAATAATAGTATTGCTGACATTGATACAACTGTAAAATATGGGATATTCTGTTACAGTAAATGGAAGACAACATTGGCTGGAATGCTCCCAGGCCCTGAATGACATGGACAACAGTGAGAAATCTGGGAGAATCCCATCAGAACTCAAGCAATACCTACCCTAACATTTGAGAGCAACAAGTCACATTTTCTCCGTTCTACATTACTACCCAAGGCCCTACCATTAATTGCATAAGCTCCCCTTGTTTGTTGTACCAAAATGCAATACCTCGCATTTATCCAGATTGAACTCCATGTGCCATTTTTCAGCCTATTGATCTATTTGATCAAGATGCTATTACAATTTTAGAAAACCTTCTTCACTGTCTACTATGCCACCAATTTTGGTATCATCTGCAAACTTACTAACCACGCCTTGTGAGTATTTAAGGCTGAGGTGGATTCTTGATCAGTTGGGAAGTCAAGGATTATAGAGAAAGGGCACAAAAGTGGAAATGTTGGATCAGCCATGATCTTATTGAACGGCAGAAGAGGGTCGATGGGTTGAATAGCCTGCTCCTGTTCCAATGTCTTACTGACTTATGTTGTAATAATAATGTACAATGTGATACAATATATGTTAGAACATGAACACTGACAATAATAATGTAGTGTTATTTTAATACAGAATATTTATAAAATATTTTAATAATTACTGTTACTGACATGAATATGGTATTTATGAACACTATTTCTGATAGTAATAATGTGGTATTGATTAATATCTCTATCACAGATATTAACAATAATGTACAAAGCGATTATTGATAACACTTTTGCTGAAAAGAATAATAACACACAACGTTTAATGCCACTATTACTTCTGCTGGTTACTTTTATTAAACTAATTACACTATCACTGATATAAATAATGTGCAGCTTTATTGATAGCAGTCATTACTGGCACTGAAAATAATGTACAGTGTTATTAATGAAATGATGACCAACAATCATCACAGATCGTGCCAGATATCCAGTTCTTATAATCACAGTCACACCCAATCTGGTACTTACCTCAGTTTCTGTATTTTACAGTTCGGGTTCCCCAGAGCCATAGACAATTGTTTCACTCCTGAATCACACAATTTATTATCACTTAGGTTCAGATCCATCACTGACCAATGTGCAGTGAGAGCAGAGATGAGTTCCTAGGTTCCAGAATCTGACTGACATCATTCAGGCTCGGGATTGGATCAGACAAGTGAAATAATGGATAGCAGAAAACAGGACATGTGTAAAATTCAATACGGACACGGATACTGCAGATAACAATAGCAATGTACAGTGTTTATAAAGTACATTTACTGATAGAAATGATCGAGTTTATTCGTATATTTATCAATTATAATAAAAATGAATACTTAACAATACCAGTAATGCACCATTTTTTCCAATAACACTTGTAATGTACAGTATTTATCATCTCACTGATACTTTATTCACAATCCTATTATTAATATTAATAATGTGCAGTGCTTTTTAATACCATTGTCACTGATACAGCACATTTCAGACAATGTCAAACACAATCGCACAAAGTCTGGTCCTTACTGCAGCATGTGTATTTTACAGTTTGGATTCCTCAATCACAGACAGTCGTTTCATTCCCGAATCTCCCAGTTTATTATGGCCCAGGTTCAGAACTGATATGTACTGACAGCAGAGACGAGCTCATTGGTGCAAGAATCTGAGAGGTTATTATTGTTTAGGCTGGGGACCAAAGACAGAATAAAAACTGGATAATGAGTAGCAAGATGAAATAAAACAGGTAAGAAATTGCGAGACAACAAGCTGCAGGGCTGGATGAACACATCATAGGATCATAGGAGCAGAAAGGCTGACGTTTCGGGCCTAGACTCTTCATCAGCAAAGGGGGAGGGGAAGGGGGTTCTGAAATAAATAGGGAGAGAGTGGGGGGGACGGATAGAAGATGGATAGAGGAGAGGATAGGTGGAGAGGAAACAAACAGGTCGAAGAGGCGGGGATGGAGCCAGTAAAGGTGAGTGTAGATGGGGAGTTAGGGAGGACGGACAGGTCAAGGGGGCGGGATGAGGTTGATCAGTAGGAGATGGGGGTGCGGCTTGAGGTGGGAGGAGGGGATAGGTGGGAGGAAGAACAGGTTAGGGAGGCAGGGACGAGCTGGACTGGTTTTGGGATGCGGTAGGGGGAGGGGAGATTTTGAAGCTTGTGAAATCCACATTGATACCATTGGGCTGCAGCGTTCCCAAGCGGAATATGAGTTGCTGTTCCTGCAACCTTCAGGTGGCATCATTGTGGCACTGCAGGAGGCCCAGGATGGACATGTCGTCTGAGGAATGGGAGGGGGAGTTGAAATGGTTCGCGACTGGGAGGTGCAGTTGTTTATTGCGAACCGAGTGTAGGGGTTCTGCAAAACGGTCCCCGAGCCTCCGCTTGGTTTCCCCGATGTAGAGGAAGCCACACCGGGTACAGCAGATGCAGTATACCACATTGGCAGATGTGCAGGTGAACATCTGCTTGATGTGGAAAGTCTTCTTGGGGCCTGGGATGGGGGTGAGGGAGGAGGTATGGGAGCAAGTGTAGCACTTCCTGTGGTTGCAGGGAAAAGTGCCGGGTGTGGTGGGGCTGGAGGGGAGTGTGGAGCAGACAAGGGAGTCACAGAGAGAGTGGTCCCTCCGGGAAGCAGATAAGGGTGGGGAGGGAAAGATGTCTTTGGTGGTGGGGTCGGATTGCAGATGGCGGAAGTGTCGGAGAATGATGCGTTGGATCCGGAGGTTGGGGTGGTACGTGAGGACGAGGGGGATTCTTTTTTGGTTCTTATTGCGTGGACGGGGTGTGAGGGATGAGTTGTGGGAGATGTGGGAAACACGGTTGAGGGCGTTCTCGACCACTGAGGGGGGGAAGTTACGGTCCTTGAAAAACGAGGACAACTGAGATGTACGGGAGTGGAATGCCTCATCCTGGGAGCAGATGCGGCGGAGGCGAAGGAATTGGGAATAGGGGATAGCATTTTTGCAGGAAGGTGGGTGGGAGGAGGAGTATTCTAGGTAGCTGTGGGAGTCGGTGGGCTTGAAATGAATATTGGTTTCTAGGTGGTTGCCCGATATGGAGACAGAGAGGTCCAGGAAGGGGAGAGAGGCATTAGAGATGGTCCAGGTAAACTTAAGGTTGGGGTGGAAGGTGTTGGTGAAGTGGATGAACTGTTCGAGCTCCTCGTGGGAGCACGAGGCGGCGCCGATACAGTCATCAATGTAATGGAGGAAGAGGTGGGGTTTAAGGCCGGTGTAGGTACGGAAGAGGGATTTGCTTCTGGTAGGAATGCAGAATACACGAGATTGCCCAGCTCTTCTGTATCACGCTCAGCTGGATTTTAGATTTAATCAATTCAGAGTTTGGTTACTGGGTGGGCCTGCAAGAGCTGGCAAATACAATGCCATCTGTTTTGTATCTCCACTCTTATCCAATTTAACCTCCACTGTTTGTTATTAATGTCATCAGCGATACCCTTAAACTTGCATACTTTAATAACATTACAGCTAAATTAATAGTGTACAGTGTCAGACATGTAGTTATTATAAACATCTCACACGTTCTGCTACTTACTCCAGTTCCTGTATTATGCTGCTTGGTTTCTCAGAGCCATAGACTGTAATTTCACTCCTGAATCTCCCAGGTCATTGCTCTGGAGACTAAACAAAAGTAGTGAGAAACACATTTATTCAAAACAAAACTTATGCAAAATTTGTGTCTCTAATATTAGAGGAAACATGAAGTCATCAAATGAGAGCTTCTTTTATATAAAAATACAATTCAACAGGACAAATGAACTTTTGACTGCAATTAATAAATGACAACAAATAACAATGATATTTGAACAATTACCTATTACTGGAGATATACCTCACCCAATTTCACTTTCAATGGAATTTCAATTCCCAAGTCAATGAAACAGAGAAATAAGAACAAAGTGGACTGGCTGTCAATTCACTATCACTAGCCTTATGATGTGGTGAAGGCTAGTATTACTCAGAATCACAGAAGTGCAACAGTGCAGAAAGAGACCATTTGGTCCATTGTGTCTGCACTGGCTCGTAAATGAGCGTTATTGCCAGTGCTAATCTCCTGCTTTTTCCCCATACCATCATACATTATTTCTATCCAAATGATCATCCAATGCCTGTTGAATGCCTCAATTGAACCTGCCTCCAACATTTTTCCAGACAGTGCAATCCATAAACCAACTTCTTGTCTTTGCTTCTTTTGCAGATTACCTCTTTCGAATATTAATTAAATACTGGCATGGATCTTTTGCAAAACGACAATTAGTGGACTGTCAATTGCTCAAGCTTTTTCAGTCCCTGAAGATATTTCTTGCAGTATCTTTTGAGCCTGGCTTCTCCAGAAGTGAGAAGTGTAGCATCCTTCAACATATTTTTTGCTATGCTGTAGTTGCAAGGGAAACAGAAGACACACCTTTTAGATTGTGTGTGTGTGTGTGTGTGTGTGTGTGTGTGTGTGTGTGTGTGAGCGTGCGAGTGTAAATGGACTGTAACAGCTCAAGAAGGCAGAACACTACATTTTCTTGACGGCGATAAATGCCCATGTCCTAAGAGTGAATTCAAAATAACGACAAGGTGGGCATGTGGGTGAGATAAATAGCTAGAGTGGCAGTTTGATAGGTGATAGGTTCGGAGGCTGGCAGATTCCAGAGGTAAGTCAGAGTTAGTCAGCTTGGATCAGGAGAGAGTCAGTTCAAGGGCTCGTCAAGTCTGGTGAAGGGGTGCAGGTCAGATTGGGGATGAGTTTTATTGGTTTGGGTGCAGTCTGTGTCATCTAGGAGTTCATTCACTTTTTTGTCCATATTGATCTTCCTTTAACTGGTATAAAGATCAGTTAAACTGAGTTGAATAAAATAATCAGTGCTTGCGATCTTCCCTGACAGGACCCGTCAGTCTCAATTCCTGTCAGCTTCCTTCAGCTATCTTCTGTGGGTCCCAGAGCCCCATTTGGACTTGATTTGTTTCAGCTCATTGACATGTTCCTGCTGGAATTCCTCTGTTAAACAATGGCTCTGGTCCAGGAATAAATAACATCACAGTTCCTGCTGCTAGCCCACATGCAGGGATGCTGTGGTTAGGGATGTTTGTGAGGGTGCTAGATGTAGATACTGAGGCATCCCCAATTAAACAATGTTGGTGTGAGAACCTCTCAGACTCCTGGAGATGCTGCCTTTGTGTATTTGTCTTTGTTCCAGTCTTATTCAGCTACCTTGTTACAGCCAGTACTGTGATGACTACATTTGTGCCATTCCCTTCAATCAGCTTGATGTGGAGTAACTCCATCGACTTTGTTTTAAGTTTCCACCAATGCCCTTTATTTGATGGACCTTCTTTGGTGCTTTTCTCCTGTCTTCAACTTCTCCAATTCCATTTCAGGGAACCAGCTCCCTGCCAATGTCATGAATAAGTTCACAGACTCCATCCCCATTCCTTTGTCCCATTGACACTACTGTCCAGGCCAATGCTTCAGAAATAATCTCAGCTCCTTCCTTGTACCCATCTTTTTGTTGGTATGATCAACAGTGAAGAAGGTTATCTAAGATTACAAAAAGGGATCTCAATCAATTGGAACAATGGGCTGAGGAGTGGCAGATGGAGTTAATTACATTTTGGTCAAACAAACAAGGGCAAGACTTGTACAGTTAATATAGGGCCCTGGGTAGTGTTGGTGAACAGAGAGACCTGGGGGTTCAGTTACATAGTTCCTTGAAACTTGCATCGTAGGTACACAGGGTGGTTAAGAAGACGTTTAGCACACTTGCTTTCATTGCTCATACCATTGAGCATCAAAGTTGGGACATCATGTTGAGGTTGTACAGAATGTTGATGAGGTCGCTTTTGGAGAACTGTGGTATAGGAAGGATGTTATTAAATTGGAGAGGGTTCAGAAAAGATTTACCAACATGTTGCTGGAAGTGGAGGGTTTGAGTTATAAAAACAGGCAGGACAGGCTGGGACTTTTTTCACTGGAGCGTACGAGGTTGACCTTATAGAGATTTATAAAATCACGAGGGGCATAGATAAGGTGAATAGCAAAGGTCTTTTCTCGAGAATTCAAAACTAGCAGGCATTATTTTTAAGGCGTGAAGAGAAAGATTTAAAAGGGAGTCAAGAGGCAACTTTTTTTTTTTAACACAGAGGGTGGTTCGTATGTGGAATGAGCAGCCCAGAGGAAGTGGTTGATGCAGGTACAGTTACAAATATTTGGAGAGATACATGAATCGGAAAGGTTCAGAGGGATATGGGCCAAACACAGGTAAGTGGGACTAGTTTAGTTTGGGGAACCTGGTCAGCATTGAGTAGTTGGACTGAAGGGTCTGTTTCCATGCTGTATCGCTGTATGATCCTAAGAGCGTTAGTGTCAGTGATTGGGAAGTCAGTTCTGTAATCACACAGGAGTTAGACTAGGCTTCATACTTACTTTCTTTTCCTGGATAACTATTCAAGTAATTGTGGCAGAACTTGGAAAAGACTTCGGCTCTAGTCCACAGTTACAGGTTTCTACGGAGAGTCATATGTAGAAGGGAAATTGCCCATTAAAAAGTTCAAAATTCATTGATAATTCCCACTAAAGTCCATGCTTCAGATCTTTTGCAAGATCCCAATGTTCATCTTGGGTCAAAGGGTCTGGACTAATGTACTGTCACCTGTAAAACCTCTCAATGTCCCTCAGTTCACTCTCAATCCCTAATTATCAGAATTACCTTTCTCAATATTAATGATCAAGACCATAAAATTTGCTCAATTTCTGTTTTTTTCTTCAATTCCAGTCTCTAAATGGGAATAACACAACCCTTCCACCTGGCATTTTTGGTCACCCTGGCATAGGTAAGATATCATTAAACTGAAGAGGGTGCAGAAAAGATTTACCAGGATGTTGCCAGGAATGGAGAGTTTGAGTTATAAAAATAGGTAGGATAGCGTGGGACTTTTTTCATAGACTCATAGGAGATTGGTGGGGTGGGGGTGTCACCATATAGAGGTTTGTACAATCATGAGGGCATAGATAAGGCAAATTGCATTGGTCTTTTCTATTGGGTGGTGGAATTCAAAACAAGCGGGCATATTTTAAAGGTGAGAGGAGAAAGTTTTAAGAAGGACATGAGAGGCAACTTTTTTTTTATACAGAGAGTGGTTCGTGTGTGCAATGAACTTCCAGAGGAAGTGGCGGATGTAGGCACAATTACAACATTTAAAAGACATTTGGATAGGTACAGAAGTAGGAAAAGTTTGGAGGGATAGGGGCTAAATGCAGGCAAGTTGGTGTAGTTTAGTTTGGGAACATGCTTGGCATGGACTAGTTGGACTGGAGGGTCTGTTTCCGTGCTGCATGACTTGATGACTCTGTAGGAGTGACCTCGGTCTCCGAGACAAGAAGACTCTGAAGGCATCGGGAATTCAGCAGTTTATTCAAGCTGCAACTGATTTCAGCAAGGAGAGGAGCTCCAAATCAACATGCAGGACAATTGAGCTCACTCTACCGAATACCCATGCAACGCTATTTTATACTTTCTTACACATTGTACAAAGCTATTACCATACAGTTGATTATATTTTTTTTTCCTTTTATCAAGACACAGTAAAAACACCAGACATGTAAATAATTTTATAGATAGTCCACCACCAGAAAGAACACCCACGTGACCGAAGAACCAGTAGCAAGCAAAGGCCCCTGTGTGAACAAAAAGGTAAAGACAAGGGTAGGGATCAAATTAAAATAGAACTGGAGGGGGTGCAGTTGATTACATCAAGCCTATAAGTCAATTAACTAAGCCGTAATTACATCAAGTCTGTAAATCAATTACAAAAAGTTGCTGGAAAAGCTCAGCAGGTCTGGCAGCATCTGTGAGGGGTAAAAAACAGTTACAGCATCCACAGTTCTTTCTGTAAATCAATTAACTAGGCAGTCAGTTGCATCAGGTCTGTAAATTAATTATATCAAATTCATAATTCAATTAACTAGGCATGTTGATTATATCAAATCATCCTGTATTACATATTTACTGGTTGGATTCAAACATGCGGTGCCTGTTCGCTTACGTGGTCACTTGCTTATTTTGTAACCTTTGCCCCTGAATATTCTGTGGTCTGCTAAGGTTCTGCCCTGCTTACCCATATCGGTTAGCAATTAACAAGGCTTCCGGGGTTTGGGTGGCATGTCTTTAGTAATGCAGGGTCAATTGCCTTAAAATATCCTATTCTCTGGTTTTTATGAGATACTGTATCACAAGCCTCTTAACTTATTACCAATCCACCCACAAACGCTCACTATTACCACTATCATGCTCTCATTCATTCATAACTTTACTAACCACTCACTAGCAAACTGTTTACTGTTACCACATTTCATTTGTTCATTCATAAAACCACAATCTTGCAATACGTTTCACCATTAAAGATATACTAAATTAAAACATCCCTTCCACCCCAAGACTGCCTTTTCACAGTTTTTTTAACCCTCCCTGGTCCCACGCTGCTAGCAGTGTCTAGACCTGTGTCTACATTAGAGACTATCCCCCAGTATGTGTTAATTTTATAATCTATTCATAACGATACCATCCCAGCCATCGTGACACCCGAAACTATAAAAGATTATAATGTTCTAATGTTTTGGAGTAGATCTGTAGCTCGGGTTGTAGGTGTTGAGGTTGGTTGGCTTGCCAAGCTGGTTTGTCGTTCCGCAGACGTTTCGTTACCGTGCTTGGTAACATCCTCAGTGCAGCCTCTGATGAAGCATCGGTGTGTTTTCCCGCCTGGTTTTTAAACTCTGGGGTCCGTTGCGATGGATTGCCTCACTTCCGGGTTTCCTCCGTACTGGAGTGTATATGGGGTCGAGGAACAACAAACCAGCTCGGCGAGCCAAACTCGACCCCATATACATTCCAGGACGGAGGAAACCCGGAAGTGAGGCAATCCATCGTAACGGACCCCAGAGTTTAAAAACCAGGCGGGAAAACACACCGATGCTTCATCAGAGGCTGCACTGAGGATGTTACCAAGCACGGTAACGAAACGTCTGCGGAACGACAAACCAGCTTGGCAAGCCAACCAACCTCAAGACTATAATGTTGATCAGCCTTCAGCAACGGTCTCCTGGGACTTGAATAGCCAGCAAGAGATCAAACAAGTTTTCTCCGTTAGTGTGTATCTGTTAGATACATGTTGAATAGGGAGGGCCTCTGTTCCCTTTAAGAAAGAAAGTTACTATCAAAATAACGCTTCAGTGAAATTTAATGAATGAATGAGTAAACTGGCAATAGTGAAATCTCAAGACACAGCTGCGGTAAACAGTCTGTTACACTTTCTGCTGTTATTAAGTGCATACATGATTCCCAGCCCAGTCAAAACATACAGGCTTGATATTCTTTCTGGTATTCTCTAACTTTAGGAAATGAAAGGACACACACCCCTCATTCAACTCTATGACAGAAATAATAAACCAGTGCTCTTTATTCTCTGTCCAATACATTACTCAGTTAAATATTTTAGTGTAAGCCTTGCTGTAAATTACTATTAGCTGTTATTTTACATGCTACCCAGGAGTTTTCAATAACAGGCATTTATTCTGATGGTTTATTAAGTTTAAATATCCCCGTACTCCTAATTTATGATGAACGATCTCCTCAAGCTTTGGTCACAATTGAAGTGCCTGTATTAACTTGTAGCCAAAATTATTGCTCTGTTTTGAGATAATTTCTGGAAGCTCCATGATTCCATAGATTCTCACACACAAGGACCAGTCAATGACTATAATGGGGTTTTTAAACCAGTGTTTGTGGAAACTAGCATGAACTTGTGGAAATTATCCTACTTTTCCCATACAGGTAGGATGTAACTCTGCAATGGGCTGCAATGAATCTTTAAATTGCCAGATTTCATTATTCAAATATAATTGAGAACAATTCTGTTAAACAATTCTTTGAAAATTCCTTTCCCTATTTTTCTAAATCAAAGTTCATTTGATCATGTAGCAGGTTATATGGAACTTCATTTCTCTCAAGTTCAGTTTATAAAAACTAATATGGGAAATATTACTAGTTCAATTATTTTAATTGCATTGATGCTTAAAATTCCCCAATATGTCCACATTCCACTGTGCATTGTTATTGCACGTAAGTAAAATGTTTGATGATGAATCTCTAAAAGCTGGGAAGTATTACAACATCTACAACAATTGTTTACAAAGATTCCATTCTCAACTCTGCCAGGTAATGATACCTCATGACAGCAAAATGTTAATTTATCCAATGATGTTTAACAACAGAACAGCAGCCATAAAAACCAACATATAATTATGTTAACACTTGGCATTCTGGAGCCACATACTGGAATCCTTCATAATGAATTATAGCAATCCTGTACAGAGGTGTTTGATTGTGTCACAGAATTCACCGACACAAGAAGTGACTGCACAGTCCACAGGAGCCAGCTTCAATCCATTAAGTTTAAACACTTTTAGAAATCCTGCCGTGGACTTAGCCAGTGCTTTGATCCGAGACTCAAACAATGTGCTCAGGAGCTTCTGTTTATCACTTTCACTTGGTTTGTTCCTTAACCTTCTCCTTCACCCAACCACTTGGCAAGTTAGTTGATGAAAAAAAAATGGATTCAGAAACTCCAAGGCCGAACTGCCTGTGGAGAGGACAGACCAAACAAAAACGGAGAAGTATCTCAAATTGCCCATCTTCCTTGCTGTAGGCTTCACTGAGGAGCTTCTGGGTGTCCCTGGGATCTGGAGTCAGGCATTGTGCGAGAGCAGCTACAAACACTTGGATGGTGAGATGTGGGAATGTGTAAAACATACTGTAGACAGAATCATCACTCTCCAAAAGTTCCATCAGGAACCCAGGCAGGAACTCCATTCCTAAACACAATCTTCTTCTCAGAGACTCCGGTGAAGGCCATCTCACCAAGCTTGAGTAACATATCACAGGGTTCTTCAATCTCTCAGCCATGGTTTTTCAGAATATTATAAATATTCAAAATAAAACTATAAAAGGAATTATAGTTGGGTGATGGTCTTGGGAACTTGCTGCTGTTTCCTGTCTTTTTCTGTGAAAAAAGGACTCACTGTCAGACCAAGGATCCAGCAGTACAAAGCGTTGTAGCACATGGTATACAGGATCACGGTCTCCTCCATGCTTTCAAAAACAGCTGCTGCCATTGTTTGATCCTCAAAAAAATTCCTCAAAACAAAAAAAAACCTGTTGAAATATTCCTTCCGCTCATCACCAACAAATCCCAGGATCTCAGCCTTTTCCAATAAGATGCAATGCAGTGGGACAGCTTGTCACGAGCAATGAACATCCTGGGAGCAGCTTGTGCCAGATTAAACTGCACACAATGTCAGACACTTCACACCAGCATTCAGGATTGCTGCACATGAACGGAGAATCTCTATTTCTCTGATGGTCAGAAAAATCAATACTGTCTTTGAATTCATCCAAACCATCAAATATAAACAGGAAGCGCTCTGCGTTCTCCCAGAACATTCCCAAAGTAAGGATACTGATCCAGCATCAGGATCCTCAGGTTTATTCTACAATTAATACTGTTCAAATTCCAGAATTTAAAACGGAAAACAAACTGAAATTCTGGGTATATTCTCCCAGTCATGAACAATCTCTTGTAGTATTGTTGTTTATTCAATCCCTGGGACTCTAATCACTGCTACCGTACTCCCAAATACGGAATTTCTCTGGGAAAAACTGTTTTGTAACAACTAATCAGTTTGTATTTTTTCCGTTTCTCTCCCCACTCTTCATGGTCTCGGCCTCTTGCCAGCAGTTCATCATCAACAAACGTCCAATCTCGTACATTAGAGCTGAGCATTAACTCAGTGTATCGATCAACCAGCTGGAAACTCTTCACCTTCTCCTTTATTAGGATAGTGTTCACTCAATTTTTCAGTTTGTATCTGAAGTATCTTCTTGTGTTTCTGCTGAATACCTTCAACTGGAACAGAGAGAAAGCGGTTCTCAATGTTAGCTGTACTGTCATTACAACATTTATCAATACCATGTCATGATTTAGTATTTATGATTGAATAAATTGTTGCAGATTTTATTTACAGCTACGATCAACTTGTATGCAATTGAATCAGTTATCAGAAAACATTTGAAAAAGTGGACAATGATCAAGAAATGTTTCAATAATCAGCTGATTTTAATTTGGACTCAACATGAAGATTTGGTGATACTTTCCCACGGATAACTAATACTAACCACCCACCCCATATTCCAGGCATCTTTTTGTAAATCGACACATGGACCTGGCAGTGCCATAGTTGATATGAATAAGGAGCCATTGGTCCCTTAAGTTGTGCTGCCATTTATTAAGATCAAGTGAGTCATTCTCAGGTTGTCAAGCTGTGAAGGATCAGCTGTTCCTGCTGTTCACAATGATTTGGACGTTGGGACTGATTGTCCCCAAATCAAATTTGCAGATGACATAAAAATTAGTGGGATTTCAAGTATTGAGAAGGGTGCAAAGAGGCTTCAGGTGGACTTAGATAGGTTGAGTGACCCGCAAGAGCATGGGAAATAGAATAGGATGTAAATAAGTATGAGATTATCTCCTTTGGTTGAAGGCCTGATTGTGCAGAGCATTTTTAAACGGTAGAATTTAGAAAAAGTTGAGGTCCAAAAAACCTAGGTATTCCTGTTCACAAGTTACTGAACCTTAGCATGCAGGCGCAAAAAGCAATTCAGAAGAAGGTGTTAGCTGTTGAATTTTCTTTATATAGGTGAGATCTCACCTGGAGTACTGTGTGCACTGCAGGTTCTCTGGCCAAAGGAAAGACATATTTTCCTAAGAGCAAGTGCAGGGAGTTTCACTAAAGTGATTGCTGGGTTGATGGGACTGTCCTATAAATGAGAGATTGAGGAGACTGTGCAGGTTTTCTCTGGTGATTAGAAGAATGAACAATGTTCTCAGAAAGTTACAATATTCTTAAAGGGATAGACAGATGTAGAAAGTATCCACTACTGACAAGGCACCAGTCAGGAATGTGATGAAATAATCTCCAACTTGCCTGAATGTGCAACACTCAAAATGCTTGACATTTGACAGGTCAAATCAGCATCCCATTTTGCATCCCATCCATCACCTTCAAAATTCACTCCCTTCACCACAAACACTCAGCGGTAGCAGTCTGTGCCATTGACAAGAATCACTGCAATAACTCAAGGCTCCTAAGACAGCACCTTCCAAATCTGCAACCTCCATCATCGTGAAGGTAAGGTCATCAGGTATGTGGAACCACCTACAAGATCCCCTCCAAGTCGTACACCCTGAAAACTTGGAACGAGATTGCTGTCCCTTCACTGTTGCTCAGTCAATTAGTGCTTGGCCTCCAAAAGCTGCTTTAGAGGCCAAGAAGGTGGAGAAACACCAAGAGGAAGAAAAGAAGATGGTGACCACATACTACACAGATCAATACACTCTAGACCATATGCCTGTTTGTTGTCTGAAATCAGTAAACCACTCTCAACTGGGCAGATCATACATTTTTCCTCTCTCTGCATAACTAATAGTAGCTTTGTCATGAACACAAACAGCAAATTTAAAATGACTTACGTGTTCTCAATTGCTTACTCTAACTCCTAAACTTTCACCGACCACTCACTCCTATTCCTATGTTCCCATATGCATACCAATCGAGGTGCCCTCCTTCTCTTCATTGACTCAGGAAGCCCAATTCCGCATAATTGACAGCTGGCGCCTGAATGTGGACAATCACATTCAACCACTCACTGCCTCGCAGCCTCCCCCTGCCCCTGCTCACTAAATACCAGTTTCTTCCCTTCACCCACCCAACTGGCAACCTGGCCCTTACAATCTTCCACCACACTTACCTCTCATTCCCTGCAGCCTCAACCCCTGCTGTTCCTAGTGTCCAAGCCTCAGGCCGAATGAAGGTGGGGTGGATAATATAGGCTTGTGGCTTTTCCAATCCGAGGCCTTTTCTCTCCCACACTTGCTGCTGATGCTGCTAGGCTCATGGGTGAGAAATTGCTTTGAGTGAAAGTGCATCTCCTTGCAGGATCTTTCACTTGTATTTGGAATGACTGTCACAGCTGTTTAGGACACCTTGGAAATGGACAGGACGATTAATAAATAATTTAGTCCTGGGGTCTAGTGACGCAGAGGGCAGTGTCACTTCTTCTGAGCCAGAAGGCTCACTTTCTGGTCTCACCTCAGAATTTAGAGGTACGCTATAACTTTTTCAAACAGGTTCATAAAAATAAATACTTGGCAAGCCTCATTCCAGCCACAGGGCTATTCTAAACGGTCACTTTCTTCCCTTACGCTGCTCAGCCCCTAGCCTGTGGCCTCTTCCTATGTAAAGTTCTTGCTTGAGTTCAGGAGTCTTTTTCCAGGACAGAAACGATACTTCAAATGATTCTATGAAAATACTTGTGTCCATTCCCACTGTAATTGAAGATGTCAAATCTTCAGCCATGGCATTGTTACACCTTCCCAAATGGCGTCCTGTAATAAAAAAACCTGGAGCGTTTTTGAAGACATGAAGTTACCTGTTAAACCTTCCTCCATGTCAATGCAACTACTTACTGTTAGCTCTCAAAGTGAACATTTCCCACATCTTACAATTAACATTCTGCATCAGATGTGACAAAAATGTTGAAATTCAGTGGGTCGTACTCCTCCACCCAGGTCATACACTGTCTGATCTCCTGGATTCATACAGCACGGAAACAGACCCAACTTATCCATTCCAACCAGGTTTCCTAAGCTGAAGTAGTCCCATTTGCCAGCATTTGGCCCATGTCCCTCTAATTTTTCCTATCCATGTCCCTGTCCAAATCTTTTTATACCTACTTCCACCAGCAGCTCGTTCCATATATGCACCACTCTGAAAAAAGATACCCTCAGTAATTTTTAAATCTTTCCCCTCTTACCATAAACCTATGTATCTTGTTTTGGGCTCCCCGACTCTGGGAAAAGACTTTGGCTATTACCTTATCTGTGGCCCTCATGATTTTATAAACCTTGAAAAGGTCACCCCTCAGCCTCCAACATTTCAGGTGAAAATCCCAGCCTGTCCAGTGTCTCCTTATGACTTAAACCTTCCAGTCTCTGACATCCTAGTAAATCTTTTTGCACCCTTCCAATTTAATAACATCCATCCTATAGCAGGGTGACCAGAACTGTACACAGTACTCTACATGTGGCCTTACTATTGTCTTGTACAGCTGTAACATGATGTCCCAACTCCTGTACTCAATGCTCTGAACAATGAAGGCAAGTGTGCCAAATGCTTTCTTCACTAGGCAGTTTACCACTTTCAAGGAACACTTTCAAGCACCCCAACGTCTCTCTATTCGACAGCAATCCCCGGGGCCCTACCATTAACCACGTTAATGGTTGTTCTTTTCTGATTTAAGAGAGAGAGGAAATAACATTGTGCTGCAATCGTGCTACTTTAGCAGCTGCAATGAAGTGACAGACATTAAACTGCAAGAGACATCTGATGGAAATTGGTTCCAAGTCACACACTGTCTGACCATAGAACATAGAATACTACAACACAGGAACGAGCCCTGTAGCCCATAATGTTGTGCCGAACATGAGACCAATTAAACTTATTCCTTCTGCCTGCCCTTGGTCCATATCCATCCATTCCTTGCATTTTCATGTGCTTATCTTACAGCCCCTTAAAAGCCCCTATTGTATCTGCCTCCACCACTACCCTTGGCAGCATGTTCCAGACTCCTGTCATTCTGCGTAAAGACGACTTGCCCTTCCAACTTCCATCTCACCTTAATTAAACATTTCAATTCTGGGAAAAATATTCTCACTGTCAAGCCTATCCATGCAGCTTATAATTTTATAGACTTCTATCAAGTCTCCCCTCAGCCTCCACTCCTCCAGAGAATACCCAACTTCAAGCCTCTCCTCATAGCTCATACCCTCTAATCCAGGTAGCATCCTGGTAAGCTTCTTCTGCACCCTTTCCAAAGCCTCCACATCCTTCTTGTAACGTGGCGACCAGAATTGAATGCAGTACTCTAAACGTGACCTAACCAAAGTCCTAATAAGATACAACATGACATCCTGACTCTTGCACGCAGTTCCCTGACCAATAAAGGCAAGCATGCCAAACGTCTTCTTAACACCCTTTCTACTTTCATGGCCACTTCTCGGGAGCTATGGATTTGAACCCCAAGATCCCTCTGTATATCAATGTATATTAACTGTACACTTTTCCTTCTCATTTGATCTCCCAAAGTGCAGCACCTCACAATAGAACAGAATAGTACAGGCCCTTCTGCTCACGATGTTGTGCCAACCTATTATCCTACGAAGATCAATCTACCCTGCATACCCTACATTTTACAATCCTCCATTTGCTGATCCAAGAGTTGCTTAAAAGTCTTTTAAGTATCTGACTCCACTACCGCTGCCGGCAGCGCATTCCACACGCCCACCACTCTCTGTGTAAAGAACCAACTTCTGACATCTCCCCTATACCTTCTTCCAATCACCTTAAAATTATGCGCCCTCATAATAGACTTTTTCCCAGGGTGGAAATGACTGACTGTCCATGCCTCTCATCATCTTGTACACTATTATCCAGATTAAACTCCATCTGCCATTCTCGGCCCATTTCTGCAAGTGATCTATATCCTGCTGTATCTTTTGACAAACTTCTACACTATTCACAACTCCACCAATCTTTATGTCATCTGCAAGCTTACTGACTCACCCACCACCCACATTTTCATCCAATTTATTTACATATATCACAAACAGCAGAGGTCCCAGTTCAGATACCTATCAAACACCAATAGTCATGGACCTCCAGCCAGAAAAACACCCTCCCATCACTACCCTCTGCCTTAAGTGGGCAAGCCAATTCTGAATTCAAGTGGCCAAGTCACCATGGATACCATGAATCATAATCTTCTGGATGAGTCTACAATGAGGGACCTTGTTGAAAGCCTCACTAAAATCCACGTAGACAACATCCACTGCTCCACCCTCGTTGATCACCTTTGTCATCTCTTTGAAAAATTCAATTAATTTAGCAAGACATGACCCACCCCACACAAAGCCACATTGACTGTCTCTAATTAGGCCAGTTTTTTTTCAAATGTTTGCATGTCCTATCCCTAAGAATTTCTTTCCAATAGCTTCCCAATGACTGATGAGATATTTAACGGTCTGTAGTTTCCTGGATTCTCCCTATTTCCCTCCTTTAACACAAACAACATTAGCTACCCACCAGTCCTCCAGGATCTCTCCAGTGGCAAGCGAGAATACAAAGATCTTGGTCAAGGCCCCAGCAATCTCCTCTCTTGCCTCTCTCAATAACCTGTGGTAGATATATTCAGGCCCTGGGAACTTATCCAGCTTAATGCTCTTCAAGAGACCCAACCCCACTTTCTTGATCTCAAAATGCACTAGCATATTAGCATGCTCCACACTAATCTCATTATGCTTCATATCCATCTCCTGGGTAAATACCAATGCAAAGTACTCATGTGGGATCTCACCCACATCTTCTGCCTCCAAACACAAGTTCCCTCCTTTTCCTTGAGTGGCCCTATCTTCTTCCTAATTATCCTCTTGTTTTTAATGCGTGTATAGAATGCCTTGGGACTCTTTTTAACCCAACTTGCCAAGGTCATTTCATGGCACCTTCTTGTTGTCCTAATTCCATGATTGAGTATTTTTTTCCAGCTTTCTTTATATTCCTCATGGGCCCTGTCTGATTTTAGCTTCCTAAACCTTATGTATGCTTTTTATCTTTTGACTAAATTCACAACCTCCCTCATTATCCAAGGGCCCCTTACCTTGCCATCCTTATCCTTCCAGTAAGGACGTAGATGCTGGTCCCAATATTGACCTCCAGAAACTCCACTCCAACCTTCCTCTTGCCAGAAAAATATCCATTGACCATTACTCTCCCTTTCCTACCACTCAATGTTGTATCCATGTTTCACTGCCTCTTGTACAATGACCTATAACCTTCCTCACAAGTCTGTTGTGTGGTACCTTTCAGAAATCCATGTCAACCACATCAATAACGTTGCCTTCATCGACTCTCTGCATTAATTCTTTAAAAAAACTTTAGCAAGTTAGTTATACACAATTTCTCCCTTGACGTTTCCTAACCAACCCACCTTTTTCCACATTGCTACCTTTATTCCAAATAATTGTTGCCAGAAGCTTCCCCACCACCAGAGTTAAACTGATGAAGCTGTAAATCTTTTTTGGAACAAGTCCGTAACGTTGTCAATCCTCCAGTCTCCTGGCATGTCCTCCGAGTCCAGGAGAGACTGTAATGTTATGGCCAGTTCCCCCACAATTTCTTCTCTCACTTCATTCAAAATCCTTGGATGTATCTCATCCAGGTGTCCTGTTAACCCCGAGTGCCAACATCATGTGGACAGGGACATGGATAGGAAAGGCTTTCCGCCTCAGTATATCTGCACATTAACAGTTTGCTGATGAATATCGAAGCTGTTTTCTCACCCTCACTGGAAAGATGTAAACATAAACTCTCATTTCTCGGCAGCACAAAACTCCAAACTTCCCCGTCCCCCGCGAGCTCGCGCAGAGTCGGTTAAACGGCCGCGCCTCGAGTCTGCGCATGAAATCTCCAAAGTATACCCTGAGTGACTATGACCATCACATCAGCAGCTGCCATAAACACCAGGTAGCGAGTAGTGCAAGGGGACACACCACACTTTCCCTGGGAAAGGATTGCAATCGCCAGCAAATTAACTGTAGAAGACAAATGGGAAAAGAAACAGTGAATTACCGATCAGAAACTCCCCCTGCCTTTTTCAGAGAGCAACAATAATATTTCACTACCAAAATCCGACACACTCTGAGTGGAAGTGGTTGAGATTGAGTGAGTTTGTATTTTGAGGCTTTCATATCCACCTCAGATTGTCCTACAGCCCAGTCACTCCACAGATTATGGAGTTTGGACATACTGAACTCACTACCCCTCCTAGCAGAGCATAAGGAAGTCTGTGGTTTTGTTTGGTTGCAAGGTATCTATTTGAATGAATGTAATAGATTCTTACAGTTCTCAACTACAACTCGGGCAGGTGCATAACTCCATTAGAAATCTCATTCCCAACTCAATCATAGGACTGGTGATTGGTCTGTCAATAAACCTAACTGTCCCCTTCTCCTTGGATCAGATCATACCCTGCTTTTGGTATTAGACCGAATTCTGATCTGAACCACAGCAGGACCAGGAAATAGGTCATCAGAACCAGGGTAAGATTTCAAACAAGACTACACACAAGTGCAGTGTAACAGAGCATGCAGGCCTCCCTCAGAGACAGTGTTAGGACTGCTGTGATAGTTACGTTATAAATCTACACATCTGTACGTGACAAATGGCTCAATGTGCAGGGATCAGGAGGGCAATCCGTCAAGATTTGAATTTCCTCACTAAAGACTGAGGAAGGGGAATTTGCAGATGGGATGGTAGTTACATTTCAAAAGTTACATTTCAGCTTTACATTTCAAAATGGGGTGCATAACCCTTAGCTTTTCTTTGTTAAACGTAGGAGTTATCTCAGATTTAAAATTCAAAACAGGTTCAGTATCTACTGCCATTTGTGGAAGAGAGTTCCAAACCTCTCCCACCATTTGTGTGTAGAAGTGCTTCCTAACATCTCTCATGAATGCTCTGGCCCTTATTCTCACACTTTGCTCCCTCATCCTAGAATCTGCAAACAATGGAAATAGTTTATGTTTTCCAATCTTTTCCTGTTAATACCTTGGCAGACTTTGCTCAGATCACCCCTTAACCTTCAACATTCTGGCAACAACAGGCCTCATTTGTATAACAAAAACAGAAATTGCTCAGCAGATCTGTGGTAGAGAAAGCAGAGTTAACGTTTTGGGTCCAGTGACCCTTCTTCAGAACTAACTTGCCTGATCTCTCCTCATACCTTCAAACTGTCTGAAACCAGGACAGATGATAGAACAGAGATCAGAAAATGCAGCAGCAGCAGTGAAGTTGGAACTCTCTGTCAGTGGAGAATTGTACCAAGGATGCTGCTCAGTGAATTGTTATCACTGTTCCGGTGTCTGGATAAGGCTGACCAGTCAGTGAGCTGGAGACATTATTGTTCAAAAGCTAAAGCCAGAGAGCAGATCATCAACAGATTAAAACAAGTTTAATTGTTATAACGCTATAACAGGGATGCCTATAAAAGCAATGATGGTGTAGAACACCTTCTCCACATGATGAATTGGTCGATGCATTTTTCCAAACAAGGTGATCTGTCTCTTCAGGCAGCTGGCAAGCTCCTTGTTTGAAACTCTGTGCTGACGCATTCCCAGAGACGTTGCCTTATATTGTATGGAAGCTCCTTGGGGAGACGGAGGCTGCAGCACTACTCAGCTTTGTTGCTGTTTTTCAAATTTCTGTCAATGAACAAACTAATTACATATTTAATCCCAATTATGAAGGAGCGTTGCTGCTCAGTACCTCAATGAAATAACAAAAACAATCTGCAATCTGCCAGCAATAACGCTGTCTATTCAAACACCATGAGCTCCATCCTGAGATCACAAATTATTTCAACCGATGCTGCATCGAGACAGTTCATTCCAAGTGTGAAAACATGTCTCAGAGCTGTCCTTTTGTACTCTAGGGTAGGAACTATCATCTTTAAACAAGAACATTTCACCCACTGCTTGAAATGTGATGTGATATTTCTCACACACTGAATGTGTGCATTGCTGCTAAGGTCAGCATTTATTCCCCTACCCCCAATCGTCCAGGCTCTGGAGTCACACGAAGGACCAAGTGAGGAGAACATGCTGCCTTTCCTGGGAGAAGGGGACTCCATGAACAAGATGGGCTTCCAACAGTGGAGACATGGATGAGCATTTTAATTCCAAATTGGAATGGAATATGAACTTCAGCACCTGCTGAGGTGATTTCAAACCCACACCCACAGAATATTAGACTCAAGTTCACAAGGGTAGCCCAGTGATAGTATCATCGTGCCACTGTCTGTACAGCTTGCAGTTGTGTATTGTCACAGTAAACCAATTCAGCATCTCATAAATTTGAACTGAATAAAAACACATCACTTGTAAAGTATCAAACCAATGCAGCTCATCCAAAAAGCAGACCCATCCTACAAACAGACCCTTACGCTCGTCTGAACAATAAAAATCACTACCAAAACTTTGCATCAGACTGACACTCAACCGTCATCAAAACAGCATCTCCACATAATGCAGAACCTCCATAGAATGCAGATGTTCAAACTGTCACTGTCCAAAAACAGAATCTGCAATCTGCCAGCAGTAACGCTGTCTACTCAAACACCATGAGCCCCATCCTGAGATCACAAATTATTTCAACCGATGCTGCATCGAGACAGTTTATTCCAAGTGTGAAAACATGTCTCAGAGCTGTCTTTCTGTACTCTAGGGTAGGAACTATCCTCTTTTAAACAAGAACATTTCACCCACTGATTGGGTGAAATCAATCACCCAATCTGAGTCCAGATACGTCACGGACCTCACTACGTATAGAATTCCAGTGTGGAAGGAGGGCATTCAGACCATTGAATCACACTGACCTTACAACAAGTATCCCACCCCGCTATCCCTGTAACCCTGCATTTCCCATTGGCTAACCCACCTAGCCAGCACATCTCTGGACACTATGGGAAATTTAGCGTGGCCAATCCACCTAACCTGCGCATCTGGTTGTGGGAGGAAACTAGTCAGCTTTACTGAGTCAGTGAATTAAATACCGTGTCCCCGTCTCGGTCAGTATTACTGTGTCAGTGAATTAAATACCGTGCAGGACTCCCTCAGTACTTACCTTCAGAAAGTGCCATCCTCCCTCAGAAATGACCCTCCAACAGTACTGTACTCCCTCAGTACTGACCCCCCGACAGTGCAGCGTTTCTTCAACATTGACCCTGTGACAGTGCAGTACTCCCTCAGTACTGACACTTCGAAAATTTAGATCCATAAAAGGTCTTATTTGGGAAGATGTTTCTGCATTTTGTGGAGTCTGGAATCATGTGATACTGTTTAGAATAATGGAGTAGAACTTTTTTTTAACACAGAGTCTCAATGCTTGCAATTCTCTGGAGAGTCGAAGGTCAATCAATGATGTGGTTAAGGTAGAGATTGATCGATTTTTGATGCCAAGTGATGTGCAGGCTTACGGGGATTATATAGAGCAAAGGTCCGGTATTGTTCGACCTACCATGATCGTATTGGATGGAAGGATAGTCTCAATCAGCTTAATGGCCTCCCCTGCCCTATTTTTCTGTGTCTTCCTTCCTTGTTTTTAAATCCTGTTTTCCACAGAGTTTGTGATATTCTTTCCCATATACATTGCCATGTTGTTTTCCCTGTTCTTTTGGTCCCCACTGACTCTGTACCTTCTGGTCCCTGCTCGGACAGTCCTGGTAGATGTAAAGGAATCAAATGCAGTGATGCAGCAGGAGGCTTTGCTTCCAATTCTGTCCATCATCAACATCACATCCATGGAGGAGGTCATCCCATTCATCTCCAGGCACCAGAAACCTCTGGCCCTTACCAAACCTAAAGTTGGGAGTGTTCTGAGCATTGTCCCTCTGTGGATTACGAGAGCTACCATGGTCTTCCAGAATAACCCTGGAGAGTATGGTGCAGGGAGGTCCAAGCTAATCCCTGTGTGTACACTGTGCCAAAGCTGGCCTGCATTGCCATGCTGGGTCCATGAGATGCTACATGAAGATCTGAGCTGGATCCACAGCCTAGTTCAAGCTTCTGCTCAATGTCACAGCTCAGTGAACTCCACAGGACCAGGCAGATAGCAATGCTGCCATTACAGCCCAAGCAAGGCTGTTGGTCTGTGTGTTCTGAATGATATCTGTCCTTACTGGTCAGTGTGTTCTATACAATGTCTCTCTATTGGTCAAGGTCAGAAGTCAGACAACTCCAGGTTATGGTCCAGCAGGTTTATGTAAAATCACAAGCTTTCTAAACGTTGCCTTTTCGTCTGCTGAAGTCTCTACTGGGCAATGTATTCTGAATGATATCTCTCTCTTGGACAGTATGATGTCATTGATTTCTCCCTATTGGAGATTCTATTCTGAATGATTTCTCCCCATTGGCCCATGAGTCAGTCTAGGGAGTCAGTAGCTCCCACTACATGGTCTGGGATCCCTGCATCATCCAATAGCTGTCTCCTGCAGGTTAGAGGTGGAATGACCTCATATCCTGAACCTGAAAGTGTCTCCCAGCTTCCTCTTGAGATAAAGTGAGCAGACATAAACATGGAGTGACCTGTAAAACACAGGGTCATCATGTAACCCAACTCCATACCAACCGTCTCCAGCTCTACCTCTGTTGTCTCCTTCCTCTCTCTCTATCTCTGTGAATCTAGGCCCGAAACGTCAGCTATCCTGATCCTCTGATGTTGCTTGGCCTGCTGTGTTCATCCAGCTCTGCACCTTGTTATCTCAGATTCTCCAGCATCTGCAGTTCCTACTATCTCTGTCAGAGGAAATGATAGTGGTCGGTCAATTACAATGTTTAAAAGACATTTGGACAGGTACATGGATAGGAAAGATTTAGAAGGATAAGGGCAGGAACAGGCAGATAGGATTTGTTCAGTTTGGGATGCCTGGTCGGTGTGGACAATTTGGACCAAAGGATCTGTTTAAGTTCTATGACTCTGACTCTGTGACTCTAAGAGAGTGACTGGTCCAGAAACAAACTGTTGTTGACCAACAAGCAGGAGGCACTACAACAATAGCTGGATGTCCTTGTACACCAATCACTGAAAGTAAACATGGAGGTTCAAGCAGGCGGTGAAGAAGGTAAATGGTATACTGATCTTCATAGAGAGGGGATTCAAGTAAAGGAGCAGGGATGGCTTGCTGCCATTGAACAGGGTCTTGGCGAGACCACACCTGGAGAATTGTTTGCAGTTTTAGTCTCCTTATCTGAGGAACGATGTTCTGGAGATGGAGGGAGGGCAGTAAAAGTGTAACAGACTGATTGCTGGGATGGCAGGATTTGTAAATTGTAAATCATTTGTAAATAATTTGGATGAAGGAGTGGTAGGGTGGATTAGCAAGTTCGCGGACGATACAAAGGTGGGTCACATTGTGGACAGTGCGGAGGGCTATTCTAGGTTACAAAGGGACACTGATAGAATGCAGAGCTGGGCTGAGAAGTGGCAGATGGAGTTTAACCCTGAAAAGTGTGAGGTGATTCATTTTGGAAGGACAAACTTGAAAGCAGAATACAGGGTTAACAGAAAGATTCTTGGCAGTGTGGAGGAGCAGAGGGATCTTGGGGTTCATGTTCACAGTTCCCTGAGAACTGCCATGCAGGTGGCTAGAGTTGTTAAGAAGGCATATAGTGTGTTAGCTTTCATTAGAGGGATTGAGTTCAAGAGCCGTGAAGTTATGCTCCAGCTATACAAAAGCCTGGTTCGGCCACATCTGGAGTATTGTGTCCAGTTCTGGTCACCTCATTACAGGAAAGATGTGGAAGTGTCGGAAAGAGTGTAGAGGAGATTTACCGGGATGTTGCCTGGAATGGAGGGAAGGTCTTACGAGGAAAGGTTGAGCGCGCTACAGCTTTTCTCTTTAGAACGACAAAGGATGAGAGGTGACTTGATAGGGGTGTACAAAATGATCAGAGGTATAGATAGAGTAGACTGCCAGAGACTTTTTCCTAGGGTGGAGGTAGCTTTTACAAGGGGCATAGTTTTAAAGTGAAAGGACATAGATATCGGGGAGATATCAGAGGTAGGTTCTTTACTCAGAGTGGTAGATGTGTGGAATGCATTGCCGGAGAGGGTAGTGGAGTCGGCCTCATTAAGGGCATTTAAGCGGCTATTAGATAGGCATATGGATGACAGTATAAGGTAGTGGTGGAGGTTAGATGTGGGCCGAAGGGGTTCGGGGTTCTATGTTCTCGGTTCTCGGTTCCGACCGACGTACGAAGAGAGATTGGACCAGTTTGGATTATATTCAGTGGAGTTTAGAAAAATGAGGGTTTTATTTCGTAGAAACCTACAAAATTCCAACAGCACTAGACAGGGTAAACATAGCAAGGACATTCCTGATGATCGAGTCGAGAACCATGGGGTTACAGAATAAGGAAAAGGGGGCAGACTTTTCCAGACTGAGACAAGGAGAAATGTCTTCACACAGAGAGTGGGGAGCCTGTGGAATTCTCTGCCACAGAAAGTTGTTGAGGCCAAAACATTGAATGTTTTCAAGGAGTTAGATATTGTTACTAGGGTTAAAAAAGGTATCAGTGTATGGGAAGAAAGCAGGAACGAAGGACTGATTTGGATAATCTGCCATGATTATATTGAATATTGCAGTATGCTCAAAGGGCTGAATGGCCTATTCCTGCTCCTATTTTCAAATGTTCTGTTTCAAATGGTCAAGGCACAACAAGCAGAACACAAAGAGAAGAAGGGATTTGTTGGGATTACCCACGACAGCAGAAGAGGCTGGAGTAAATGCAGCAAGATGAAGAGTACAGCCAACACTGCGTTACTGTTCACCAGGATTGTGTTGAAGGGATTGTCAGATTGAGAGTCCAGGGAATTGGCTGAGAACATAAAGTTTAAACAGCAACAATGTTTCACAACCATAGAGAATGCACTGTTGTTCATAGAAGCCTGATTATTCCAGTTTCCCTTTGGAATGCTGGTTAGGATTTCACACGACATGACTATTTCAGACTGAGAGGAGGAGAATTGTCTTCACCCAGAGGATAGTGATCCTGTGGAATTTGCCTCTGTGAAAGGTTGAGGAGGTCAAATCACAGACAGAAATAGCTGTATGTCTAGAAACTTAGTGTGCTGCCAATGGGGATCATGTTGGATTCTGGCGTTGAAATAGAGGACCAAATCTTCCACTCTATCTCTCTGTGCCTGTATTTCTCTGTCTCTCTGTCCTGCACCCTCTAGAGTGTCTCTCATTCTCTGCTTCTTCACTTTATTTCATTATCTCATTGGATTTTTTGCTTTTGTTCTTTTATATTCCATATTTGTTCGTCATGGTCACTCTTTGTCTCTCCCACACTGTCTCACTCTCACATTTTCTCTATCCTTCTGCCTGTATGCCTTGCTGCCTTCCCCTTTCTCAGTCTTTGTTCATGTCTCTATATTCCTGTCTTTTACCTCATTCTTTATCTCTTGTGCTTTGTCTTTTCATACATTCAGCTCTCTTGTTTTCCTAACTTGTAGTCTGCCTCTTCTCTGGTTGTCTCTCACTTTTAGACTCTCTACATGTTTGTCTTTGTCTCTCTCCCCCTCTGTCTCTTTGCCTGTTTGTTTCTGTCTCATGTTCTCTGTCTCACTGTGTTCCTTTCCCATTCTCTCTCAATCAGTCTCTCTCTTTATCTCTTTGCCTTTCTCTTTCTGCTTCTCTCCCAATGTCTGTCTGTGTTGCTCCAGTCTGCCCCTTATTTCTCTCTCACCCTCTGGCTCTCACTTTCACTTCCAGCTCCCCACTCCTCTCTCTCCCCCTCTATCACTTTCTCCTTCCTGTCTCTGATTTGCCCGCTCTCTCTCTCCCCCACTCCTGTCTGTTTGTAGAAAACACACAGCTGTTTCTGTCAGAGTTTTAGACCCTGTCATTTCAGATTAATGTTTCCTTCAGTGACCTGCTCCAGCTGTGTTTCCCACTCAATGCTGTGTTTCCAGATGGTGAATGAAATATTGTAGATAACCAGCAGTGGGGGCTTCTGTTCCAATGAGAATCTGGTGCAAATGGATGTCAACACATTGCCCTTTGGAGTGATTGACAAGTCTTCCACTTAGGGCTCAGGCCCACACAACAAACTGGGAAAGGCCCAGGCTCCAACTGTAGCCGGTGTCACTTCAACACACACACACACACGCGCACACATGCACGACCCACGTGTTCATCTCCCCACACAGACTCATATACACATACTCATACACACAGACATACGCACAGATAAACACACGTACACACACACAGAGTAGGAAACTCTCATACTTTTCTGGGCCGCTTGTGGGAGAACTTGTCAAATTGAACTTCCCATGATAGACCCTGATCCCACTGTAACCTGTAACTGATGGGATTGAAGACCAATAAACCCCCAAGTCTTATATTCCAGAGTACTTAATGAAGTGGCCACAGAAATAGTGGATGCATTGGTAGTCTTCTTCCAACATACAGTAGTCTCTGGAACAGTTGCTAATGTATCCCCACTATTTAGTAAATGAAGGGATTAGAGAGAAAAGCAGAAAGTGCAGAACATGTTTCCTAGCATGTGGGAAAAATGCTGGAGTCCATTATACAAAATTGAATAGCAGAGCACTTGGAAAACAGTGGCAGTATCAGACAGGGTCAGCATGGTTTTATGTAAGGGAAATCATGTTTGACAAATCTAATCTAATTATTTTAATGGTTCTTTCTGACAGAGTTAATAAGAGGGAGCACTGACTCCCTACCGTGGTGAAATTTGACTTCAATACAATCTAGAAATGAAACTAGGCTAAGTCCTGTTGACTGTATAGAACTAGTGCAGACACTTTAATCAAATGACCTCTTTCTGTGCCTCAACAATTCCATGATTCTGGACAACCACAGTCGATTGATATTAAAACCCAGTTAGTTCACTAATGTCCTTTAAGGAAATAAATCAGCCTTTCCAAAGTTTGATGTTGACTCTGGAGTCGGACTGGGTCAGGAGAGCAAATTTCCTTCATGATCATCAGACTTGTAATTCCAGATTTGTTTGAATTTGCAGGGTCTGAAGCAGTGGCATAAGCGTCAATTTTCAAAAACTCAACTTAAATCTCGTTAAATTTGAGGAAATTGTTTGGGTGGAACAGATGTTGTTCAGATTCATTGCAAGCATTTGAGTGAGACAAGTTTAAACCTTCAAAGGAGATCTATGATTTCCACGTCAGATTGAGCTGTAATACTGATGATGGTAAGTCAGCTCAGTAAATGTTTGAAGTTGTATACCTGGTAAAATGTGGAAAGATTGAGCTGACAAAAGCAGAATTAGGACTGCTGCCTGGATTGTTATTGCTGTGTAGTGCTAGAAATTCGACATTTCAAAAACCTTCAATCTTCATCAGTGTTTTACCCTGTCATTCTTGAATTCTAAGGACAGTTTAGAGAATCTGTAGACTGTGCTATGCAACTGTATTGTCTTGAATTAAATTAGTATATTAGTGTGAATAACCATAGCGGTTTAAATATACTTGTCTTTAATTGCAATTAACAATAAATCTCCAGGTGCGCTTTTGGAGAAATTGCAGTTCCTATTTATTGAATTGACGACAAGGATGTGAGAATATAACTGGAAAAAAAGTTTGTCCCGGTTTTACTTTCCAGATCTACTCTTTTCAAGGTGTCTGCAGAATCAACAACTCAATTCAACCTCTAAGTAATACAACCTTTTGAAAAAATATCAATCGTGCTTCAAAATAGAGAGAGTCTCATTCTTTCCTGTGCTTGAGATAACTGCATAAGTTGCAGTGGAGTTGGCTCTTTGATTCATTTTTCAGATCCTCAGTTGAGAAGCGGAGTAATGTTCCAGTTGAGTAAGGATGGCTAGTTGAGGAGTCATTACCTCTTTTAGTATTTAAAATAAATCTTCAAAAATCGACAAAGCTGGGAAGAGTCACTCCGATTCCATTTACAAAATTAGATTCAGCACCTTCCACACCTGTTACCTTGCTGGCTTAGAAAACTCTCCTGGATGAGTTAAAAGTTTTGCTCCCTTGAAGCCTTTCACACTTGGTCTATCGTGGTCAATAGTGCAGAAGTTGAGATCCCCTACCATTGTCACCTCAATTTATTTCACATTTCTGAGATTTGTTTATATCATAGAATCCCTACAGTGTGGAAACAGGAACTTTGGCCCAACAAGACCACACCAACCATCACAGCATCCCAGACAGACCCATCCCACACATCCCATAACACTACAGGCAATTTAGCAATGCCAATTCTCCTACCCTGCACATCTTTGGACTGTGGGAGGAAAACCAGCACAGCCGTAGGAAACCCACGCAGACACAGGGAGAAGGGCAACTGTCTGTGCAGGGTTTGCACAGAGTGTGGAATCGAACCTGGGTTGGAGTGGTCAATTCTTGAGTTGCACAATCTAGAATGATAATTTTGGCACCAGAGATGAGTCAGGGAGGGAAATGAAACAGGTTAGATTTGGGTTAGGGTTAGTGTTTGGGTTTGTGTAAGCGACTCAGGTCACTCTCGGTTGCCCTGTGCCATATTTCCCTCACCGAGATATGAACTCTCCATCGTTTGGCAGCCACGGTGGCAATGTTTTTAGAATTAGGGTTCAGCATAACAGAGAAACCGAGGATAAAGGCTCCCAAGCTTAGAGCCAGAAGAGCAGAAGTAAAGGGTCGAAGGTGTATGTGTAAAACGAGAGCAGTGAGGGACAATGAATTGTTTTAAAGCAATTAAAGGCAACATGCTAATTAGCCATCCCTGGGAAGTGCAACATAGTAGCTCAGTGGTTAGTACTGCTACCTCACAGCACTAGGGACACTGGTTCAATTCCAGCCTTGGGCAAAAGTCTACGTGGCATTTGTACATTCTCCCCATGTCTATATGGGTACCCTTCGGGTGCTCTTGTTTCCTTCCACAGTCCAAACATCTGCAGGTTAGATGGTTTGGCCATGCTAAACTGGCCATAGTGTCTAGGGGTGTGTACTGTTCGGTGGATTAGCTCTGGGAAAGGCAGGGCTATAGGGATAGTGTAGTGTAAGGGGCTGGGTCAGGGTGGGAAGCTCTTCAGAGGATCAGCGTAGACTCAATAGTCCAAATAGGCTCCTTCTACACTGTAGGGATTCCAAGATTTAAACAGAGAGAGCAGTGTTTGGGCAAAGTGAATGAATGGGCAGTGAACTTCATAAAGTGTCTCTGTAAGAATAATAACAGAGCAGGATTTCCACAGTCAGAAATAATTTATATTTATCAGAACTAGTTTTGTAACTTTCTTCATATCCAGAAGCTAAAAATGATCAGAGGAGGAGAATTTGTGTGTGTTCCCCGCAACCCCCCCCCCCCCCCCCACCGGTAGCATAAAGTGTAGATGTAACTAAACCGTTACAAACAACCACACATCCTACTTCAAAGCTGCTACTCTTTGACCTACATAGATGCCTACTATTCACTGATCCAAGATATCACTTGCCTTTGCCCACTGCTCATTGTCACGAATGTATCTTTGGTCCTCTGAATGGTTTCCAGCTCTTGCTCATACCTCGGCTCTATTCCGCGTTATCTCCATCTCTTCACTTATTTTTGTGTGCGCTACCATCTTGTTACAATTATTGGCTGACATCTTACAAGTCAATTTGCCAAAGTCAAAACAAAATGCTTCCATGAATGAATCACAGTTATATTACATATGTGGACCACAAAATTACAAAGCTGCCAGAAATGGTAAACAGTAAAATTAGAGATAGTAGGAACTGCAGATGCTGGAGAATCCGAGATAACAAGGTGTAGAGCTGGATGAACACAGCAGGCCAAGCAGCTGAGGAGCAGGAAGGCTGACGTTTCAGGCTTAGACCCTTCATCAGAAATGGGGTAGGGGAAGGGGGTTCTGGAAAGGGTCTAGGTCTGAAATGTCAGCCTTCCTGCTCTTCTGCTGCTGCTTGGCCTGCTGTGTTCATCCAGCTCTACACCTTGTTATCTTAGTAAAATTATAGACTTCCTTCTGCTCTCCATCTCTGGGACTCTGCGATTCTCTCCCTTGCTTTGACCCCTCAGTCCCTTATGGACTCGACTGGCCATTAAAATGCGTCTGACTGTTGTGGCGTTGAGCAGCAGTATTAGAATAAATGGCAGCCATGGATTAAAAACTGTACAGAATCATTTAAATCCCATCCAGCTGGCTTCACTATAAATAGCTCGGCTTCCACAGTGACCATTCCCTCCAGGACACTCTGGGCCACTTCTCCTTCACTCCCAACATGACCATCCCAAATGCCCCAGGAGTGAACTGGTTGAAAACGTTGTTATATCCAGAGGGGACATTAAAAAAAAAGGAAGTTCATGATTCTGTGGAGTTGAAAGTGATTCTACTGAAAGGTAAATGAGGTGAAAGAGCTAGGAGATGAGGCAGCGGAAATGTGGATGTGTTAATCAGGAAGAGAGAGAGTGTGTGTCATGAGGACAATGCTCCAGGTCACTGTCAATTTGATGAGGAAAGCCACAGGGATCCCAGGGTTATGGTGGAGTCCATTAGCCACATACAAAAGTGCAATCTCCAACTCCAGCAGGTAACCTCATCTCCTCCAGCACGTGTAGAAGCCAGATGGTAAAAACGTGCTGGTACGTTACTGACCCTTGGTGAAGTGGCCAGTTCAAAAACATTGGAGGCCAAGAACAGAGAGAACAGTGGTGGGGGAGGGAGTCACGACTGCTCTGAGAGAGAGAGAGCATGCGCGCGAGAGAGAGAGCACGAGAGATGGGTAGTTTAAAGTTGTCAGAACCAATTAGATGAAGCATTTCACCAAAGTCTTGCATTTCACACAGACCTTTGACTTTGTCAACTGTGAGGGCTTATGGGATATTTTCCTTAGATTTGGATGCCACAGAGTTCTGTCACCATTCTCCACCTGCTTCACAATGACATCCCAGCTAATGTCTTCACCAACACATTGACCACATGCATGATCAGGATGTGATAGACAGAACTAAGAAACTTTACAACCAACTAGTTAGACCTCAGCCCTGCAGTCCTGTCACATTCAGTTGAGAATGATGGTGAACAATTGAACAACTCATTGCAGGAGGAGAGACAGCAGGCCAAGCAGCATCATAGGAGCAGAAAGGCTGACAT